>NC_072733.1:139030626-139383517 GCF_026930045.1 Uloborus diversus | reverse complement strand
TTTTCTGGCGGTCGACTTGGTAGCAACCTGTGGCACCGCTGTCTGGAAGCGGTTAGCGAGATCACAAACGTCACAAAGTCTGTGTTGGCCAATCCGGTCGTGTTTCATGTTTTGATCGTAACACACGTGACTTGCCTATTATGAAAGTTACGCGTTGATTGGAGTGTCGTTTGCTGCTGAACTAGAACTACCGCGGTTTAACCACGAGCGTTCGGAAACACAGCTGTTCTACCGGAATTCCTAGAGAAATTCCAAATACGTCATAACCACACCGGACTAACCACGCGGTACATGTAACCGGTGGATCGTTTCCGAACGCAGCCTAGGTATTCGAACATACTCTTTGATGTGCGCTTTTTGTGGCTGTCAACGGCAAAACACTCAAGTCAGTGACGTCATTACTCATAACCTTGCTATCCGATTGTTGTTATCGGCTGGACATTTCGAGCGATCCCTACTGATGCTTACAGTGAGTCGTACATTGTGTAAAATGAACTGAAATGAAGGGAGATTGTGAACTTACGGTTTTGTTTTTGACTGAATTTGATTTAATGCGGTGAATATTTTCAATTCAACTGTCGTCGCCTCATGGCTTTCGTTAGTGATTTGATTGCTGCTGGAGTCATTGGTTAGTAATTTTTAATTATTGCAGTTGCTCTATAATATTGTTATTTTGAAATTTAATTAAGGTGCTGTGTTTAACGTTTCATTTATAACTATATTAATTTTGTCCTTCAGCATCTTTTGGTTAATGAAGTGTGTTAGAAAGTGCAGAAGAAAGAGCAGATGCTATTTCAAAAAAATTTAATCCAGAGCTAATTTTGATGCTGGGAAAAATTGTGCGGGAGGATTGTAAAAATTTCGAAATTCCTTTTTTAGAGGACAATGTAGAGAATTCTGTAATGTAACAGAAGTTGTTTTCGTAAAGCAGACCATCGTACTCCGAGCTTAGAGCACGTTGGTTCTCTTCAGAAAGTTCTGTTTAAAAGATAATATAAAAAAAGTTAATGAATTAATTGAACATTTGCAAAAAATTCTGGGATAATGAGAAATATTTAATGAAACTCATGGTAGAAGGTGAAACTGCTCATTTAACTTTTTATGTGATAAAAAGGGAAAAGTCGAGAAGCGGATTAACATGCCTCAACTCATCCTACTATTTCTGTTATATTGAAAAAACCAGCTTGCTAATTCTTGCACATCCGTGTAATTTGAACATGCTTTAAGCTTTGCATTCTAATCCTCACTGCATCAAGAGAAATAAAATGAAGAGTTTAGAAGGAGGCTAAACTGCAGACCTACGAAGACTGGAACTGCTAATAAAGGGGCAGACTAATTTCATTTACGCACATAGGTCAGGTTTGATCAATATGAACTTGGGACTTGTTTTTTCTTAATTCTTTTCTTTAAAAGTAAGTGTGATAGGGCCATATGCCAGTATCTGCTAAATAATTTCTATTCTTTCTTTTTCATGGGTACTTGCTACTCTGCTATACCATGGTTGAGTTAAGCATTATTTGTAAGTGCAGACGATGGGCGTTTCTTAGCGCTTGCTCAAAATTTTTTTGACATACATTTTTCAGGGTGTAGGTATAATGTTTATACTGGAAATTACTGTAACAGCTGGGGCTTAAATTCTAAGAATAGAAGTATAGGAGCCCTATAGTCTTCTTAACATATTTTAATGCATAAAAGCCCTGAATTCAGTCAAATATGTATAAGTTCACAAATATAATTTAAAAAATTTAGGAGTTCAGCTTTTGTGAGGTCCCATTCAAATTAAGCCCTGCTAATAGTTAAAAAGTATTAGCTCATTGTTATGTGTACTGTTTAGTTATAACCGCTTCTGATTTTCAATTCTTTTAAATAACAGTTTTCCATATTTTCTTTCATACAGAAAAAGATTCAAACAATGATGTCTTATGGACATGGGCTTATCCTGCAATGTTGTCCGAAGATAAAGCCTTACTTATTAGCAAGTGTGGTCTGGGTAATAATGACTTAGGACATGATCTTGGCCATGGACATCATACAGTATCATTTTGTTATTGTCATCATCATCAGTCTTGGTTCTATTTGCATTTAACAGAACTTTTTGAACTTCCAATTTTACCAAAGGTTTGTATTTATCTATATTTTTTAATTTTGACACATTTAGAGCTGTATATATGCAAATGTGTGTGTATATACAGGGCCAGATTTGGAAGTGTGGAGGCTCCGGGGCAACGAAGGAGTGGAGGCCCCTAATCAGGGTTCGAAAAGATCGTTATATTTTCGAAAATATCCGATACTTTGATATATATCTGAATATTTTGATATATATGTATATATCCGATATTTTCGACTCGTGAAAGTTAAGATACTTTGTAAAAATTTTATTGTGGGGGCCCTTATGTTGCAGAGGCCCCGGGGCAGTAGCCCCGCCTGCCCTCCCCTAAATCTGGCCCTGTGTATATATATATATACTCTCGATAACTTGAAGTTCCAAGGGATCGGCTAAAACGTTTAAGTTATGGGAAGCTATCACAACAGTCTCAACAGTTTGGGACCCGATGAAAAGTTCGAGAGAAAGGAATATTCGAGTTATAAGCTTCGAGATTTGATTGTATATACATATGCTAGGAGCGGATTTACAGTCTGTTCAAGGGGGTGACGGTTGAAAACCGTAAAAGCTATTTCCCCCCCAAACCCATTATGTAGGGGGGCAGGGAGTCAATTGCCTCCCCCCTTATACCTGTCTTTTAAATACTAATCGCCCCTCACGAACTTATCGCCCCCCTTGAAGTGTCAAATCTCACCTTTAGGGGTTATCCACCCTAGGGTTGGAAACCACTGTTCTAAGTCATAGCAATGTATTATTATACTAGTATAGTGTAGTCCATGAAAGAAATGGTGGAACTGATGTGATATACCCCACCCTTGGCGACTTTTTCCTGTTGGCGCCAAGAAAGCGTCACCAAGAAAACGATGTATGACGACATATGTCATACATCGTTCTTAGCGATGCTTTTTTAGCGCCAACAGGAAAAAATCAGATAAAAAAACATGATCAAAGCACTTCAGAACACAATATATATAAAAACAACATAAAAGCACAACAAAAAACATCACGAATATATGCTTCAAAAATGTACAGGACCGGGTTTTATTGTAAACATATTAAAATACAATGAAATAAATTATTGTATTAATTACAAGTCGAAATTAATGTATTAATTTTTTTTTCGTCATTTCTCCAGGATACGAGCCCTCGGTCTCATAGTACTTTCGTAATGTGACCGCGGCTCGCCGGCCCAGCCTCGGTCTCATTACGAAAGTACTATGAGACCTCGGGCTCGCCAGGACCTCGCTCCGCTCGGTCCATTATCCCTCCGACTGTTAATATACATTACAGTCGGAGTATGGTCACAGTTATGTACAATACTTAAAAGTAAATGCACTTACCTCTTTTTTAAATTCTATTCCATCCACCCCCGCATCAGGCCGTGCACATATGTCCCGCTCTTACGGAAATTATCCTCTTTTTTATTGTTATTATTACATTAAAATTATTAAACTGTGTTAGTTTTGACAAAAAAAAATCCTTATTTTTGATTAATTTGATATTCTGCCCAATTAACGTCACGTACTATTTCTAAAAATTTTATAAACATGTCCTCATTTTTATACTCACAATTCTTTTTAAACAAATAATACGCTAAATAACACTGAAAATCCCCCCCCCCTCTGTTATATGCTGGTAGACTACTTTTTACGTGCCTCCATGTGGATTCAATCGTGTTTGTGTGGCAGCCAGTAACAGGATCAACAAAATGCAATTTGTGATTCACTGTTAAATGATTGTATCCCTCTTCCCCTAATGTATCATAAGCCCTCCAACAATCTGAGTAAACTGTAGTACCTGGTAATATCCACTGTTTTATGGCTTGAAATAAAGTTTCCCTCCCCCTTTCCGCAACAGCAACCAAAAAAATTCTGCCCGAACCCCGTTCAACCCCCCCAAAAACCCATTGTCCCTCAACTGCGTGACCCCGATTATATTTCCGCTTTCCAAATTTTGATTCATCTACTTCAATAATTTTCCCATCCCCCCCTATTTTTTCGGATTTTAATTCTACATAATTTAAAATTTCTTCGTTTATATAATTTCTCTAATCTGCTAAAGTATGAGATGAAAAAAAATATTGCTTTTCAATATCTGCACTCTTTGTTCCTATTATTATTTCATATGTGAACAAAAATATCTCTTCTAATTTTAATTTGCTTAAACTGAACCATGAACCCTACCTAATTGTTGTTTCTTTACCACAAACTTTCCCCCCGATAACCTTTTTGCAAACAAACACAAACCCATCTGAACATCTTTTTGTTGCTTTAATTTTCATTACGGAATTACATCTAGAACATAACATTTCATTTTGAATTAACCCAATATCCCTCAAAAATTCTAAAAAAACATCCTTATTTTCAATTAATTTGTAAATAAAAAATCTGTTTAGCACTCCGGTACGTCCAAATGTTGGACGACCTGACGAAAAATTAAAAGATGACTCATTCATAAATTTCAATTGATATTTTTCAATAACACTGCAAACAGAACTCATTTTAAATTATAAAGCACAACTAAATTAACAGAAAAAGTAACAATAAGAAGAATTCTCTAAAATAAAGTTTAAATTGAAACTATTTTAGAGTATTCAACTTAAAAATACTTTAAATTAAAATCCCCCTAAGAGCGGAACATATGTGCACCTACCTCCACGGACACACGTGCGAAAAGAATTAGTTCACATCTGTACTTCCTAGGTGTATTCTGCAGGGTTACTAGAGCTACCGGAAAAAGTTTTATCGCCAACGTTGGCGATTTTCGAAATGAGCTAAAAATTCTATCCTCACCAAGGGGGGGGGGGGGGGGGGTATATCACATCTGTACCGAAATGGTTGAATAGAAATATAAAAATTATTTAATTTCAAAAAAGAGGAAGGCCCAAGCTTAGGTTCAAATCTAAAAGTGGGTAACATTGTCAATCCTCGACTACACTAACTGTCTAAACTTAATTTAAAGCAAATTTGTGGAATGTACTTGATTGAAATTAGTAGCTATTTCTAGTAATTCCTTCAATTCTATATTATTGGTTTTAGAAAATGATGATCACAAAGGGGGCGGTGGCCCCCACCACCCTCCTAATAAATCCGCCACTGACATATACAATCGATCTTGCTTTTAATGAGTCCTGATTTAACGAAAACCCACTGCAGGACCCCAATCTAGAGAGCATAGGTGCTAGAATAATGACTAAATATTGAAACATCACTGTTAAATACTAATTGTAAATATAACATTTAACAATATAATCAAGGGAGTCAAAAAGTAACTTCCCTATGTACCTAGGTAGCCCTAGCGGCCTAACCGCTGAAGTACAGTCGACTCCCACTACAACGAGATTCAACTTACGCAAAAAGGCTATAACGCGAATTTTGCACGAGTTACGAATTTTAGAGCTAAGGCGAAGTTTTTGTCCACAACATGAATTTTTTAGAAGGAAGTATCGGCTTCGTTATTGGCTACTAAATATTGATTTTTTTTAATGTTATTGCCTGCCTCTAAGCATTGCTGACAGTGAACGTTCCTATATCAAACTTATGAACGCATCTAATTGTTTGTGCACCAATAACCATTCAGCGCCCTTCATTCATTTATTTTTTTCATTCTAAATATTAAAGTTTATGAAATATATTCTGCCGTGTGCAGGTAAACGGCAGTATCTACAAAAATGAGTTTTTGAGATATTTGAAGAAATGAGTTTTTGATTTCCCACAAACATCAATAAAATATTGAAATTTGATTTTAGTCTATTCTATATGTTTATATCGAAGTATTTTTTGGGCAGTCTGTTTCATTTTGATTTTGCAATCAAAATTTAAATTAAAGCAGATACTGCCGTTTACCTGCTCTTCGCGGTAGTAATTTTCATGCACTTTTACTGGTAATCAGCAGTAACTGCACAATGTACTATTGAATGACCAGTAATTACAAATTCAACATAATGCGGAGTAGATAAGTCATTACGAAGTATATTTATTGCAATGTGAATAATATATTTTAGTTTAAAAAATAAATACCATGTATACATTTGACATAAATTTAATATAAATAAATGAAATGTAATTTAAAAATAAAATAAAAATTTTACACAAATGTTTTTATACCAATATAAACATAAATTAATAAATATACATGTATATTTATATATATATATACATATGTTGGTTATAAATTTATTATTAAAGAGGACATAATTTAAATAGGGTATCGACCTACATCCACTTGATATAAATTTAATCCAAAACACATTTACGTACCTCCTCAGATACCAGATATACTTGCTGCTTTAAACAGTCCTTGCTACAACGAACTCATTTTTGTGTTTTACCCTTTTAAACACTGAATAGAAAAAAACTTCAGTATATTTTTTTTTGCGCATCTACTAAATCTTCTGTCATGTTTCTTCTTAATTGTAATTCCTCAAAATCGCGGACGAAGATGAAGGGGGGGGGGGGGTTGCAGACATAGAAGTCTTCAGATGAAAATTATTTTTTAGGAAATCAGATTCCTTGAACAGATTATCTTCAGGATCCACTTTGTTTAAGAGATTTCGGGAACCTCGGCGAAACTCAACTTTGACTCTATGTATGGTCTTCACATGGATTTCAGTTTCCACTGAGATTGTCCTGCAGGGAAACCACGGAAGACATCTGTAGTCATGCTGATGACAGTCAATTTGTTGTTGTTGGAGGAAGCCACAACATGTTCAAAATCGTGAAAATCAAATACATTTACTCAAAATTCAAATACTGACAACGAATAATCGACAAGGCATATGTTTTGATTGCTTAACGGCATTGTCGAAAACTCTTTAATGTTCCTGCGTTGTCACTTGGCAACTGGAAGATTCTTTAGGCCATTTTTAAAACTACGACAAATCGCTTAATGTTCCGCACTTTGCAATAAAGCAATAAATATCCATGAAAATTTAGACGAAAGAAATGCTTCGTGTGTTAACAATGGCTCTCATCGAACTACTAAAAGTGCAGCAGCTTAGTATATATTAAAAATAGTGAAAAATATCGTCTGCGACAGAACAAAACAAATGGAACAGAATCGTTCTGTTGCTACACGTTTATTTATCGTTTGCCAAGCATTACTTGTATGTTATCTTCTTTAACTGTACATTAGCAAAAAATAACTTTGTTTTACTGTTTTTAGAACACGGATATGAAGAATCAAAGATTTTTTAAAAAATGTTTGAGGGCTGTGAAATTACAAAACGTTTTCTTCGACTTTATTTGAAATAAAGTATGATTATTTTCCCCAAGTATCTCCCCCTTTTAAGTATCCTTTCGCTCAAGGGCGTTACTGCTTGCACTTAGTTGAGCTAAAAAGAAATTGCGAAAACCGTTTATGCGTCTTGGTTTAAGTTTTGGCGGCGATTCATTTATGTTCCATTTTTGGGACAATGGTTATGGGCAGGTATAGAGCAGTAAGTACATACTGTTGATTGCCTGCATAATGTAGCGATAATATCAGTTACTGCTAATCACAACTGATAAAAAAAAATGCTGTTATTTAGCGCTAACCAAATAAGCATGTTTGCACCATAAAACTGAAAAAACATAGATTTGAAAAATTCCAAAAAAAAAAAAAAAAATTCTGCCAATTACCTGCAAAATGTAGCGACGAAAGCAGTTACTGCCGTTTACCAGACCAAGAGAAAGTTTTCGTTCTTCCGTGGGCAGGTAAAGAGCAGTAAGTACATACTACCGACTTCCCGCAAAATGTTGCTAAAAAAGCAGTTACTGCTAATTACCACTGATAAAAAAATACTTTTTTTTTCTGCGGCAGCCAAATAAAAATGTTTGTACCATAAAACTATAGTAATAAAGATTTCAAAAATGCAAAAAAATGAAAATCGAAAAATCTGCAGTTACTGCCGTTTACCTGCACACGGCAGTATTGGTATCTTAGTGATATCTTCATCTAAACTTTATGAAGATGGGAAGAAAATGAAAGTATAAATATTATGAAAATGGAAGCTGCTGTTGTACTATGGATTTTAGAGATCATTAAGAGGATCTGTTGCCACAAATTGAAATGTTATAAAAGAAAAGGCCAAGCAACCGTATTTAAAATGTATTACATAAGAAAGACGAGTTGATCATAGAGCATAAATTACCATTATCTTCATTTTTTAACTCATAAATATGTTACTGTATCTACTCTACAATACTATTATAGTGCAGCATTTTATTATTACAACATACTGTGCATACTGTGTTGTTTTATTTTATGTCATTCTCTCCCGTTGATCATTTATTTTGTGAATCTTAAAGTATTTCATGTTGAATAAAACAGTTTCTTATTTTTAAATACAGTAAACGTTTAGTTCTTTATGTAAGAAACTAATGTATGGTTGAGGAATGCTTTAAAGCAGTTTGAGGGGTATTTATAAAAGTCTGAAAGAATTTCTCATATGCTTTAAAAAAAATTGTATACATATATTTTTGTTGGGCTTAAAAGCCTTTATTCAGGATCTTGGAGCACTTTTAATTTAATTACAAATGTTAAAGTATTTTTTTGAAACATACCTCCGATATGTTTTTGCCACTCCGCGTCCTGTGTCCCTGCGGCGGATAACTGAAATTGATTCGGGCACGATCGTGACGTCGGAATCATCCTATGACGTAACACCTGATGTTTGAGATGTTTTTGGCTCCTTTGAGCTGAAAGAACGAATAGAAAGATTGTTAAATCACTCAATCAGAAATAGTTGAGATGTATATCTCCAATGCAAAGTAGGGTGTGTCATGGGATGACGTATCGCGGTCATGGAACATATAAATAGATTGATCGAAATATTTTCTGTGCTTGATTACTTGTGTTTACTCCCCATTGGCATCTTGCCACTTTTGTTGACCAATCAGGGATTGATCTTTAACGGTTTGGCAACCGTGCTTGGTTGTCGTTGATGGAAGTTGCGGCGTGCTCGAGCCGTTGTTGAAGCAACGTTTTTGAATTCAAGCAGGGCTTGAAATAAGTTTTACTCGGTGTTAATTGTTATTTAAAATGTCTCAAATTACTCCTTTTGGTGGAGTGAAATGTCACCATTGCTGAAGGTGTTTGCGGTAGATTGCCAAAAGATGTAGCTCATTGCAACTAGGCCTAATTGACTTGGCCTGTACCTGGATCGACTTACCGGTGCTCCTATGGTTGAATGGAACTGTCTTCAGTTTGAAATCATCGATGTCCTACAGAGTGACGTTCCTAATTGGATTTCCTGGTTGTTCCAACAAAATTTCCAGAAGTTTCCGGTGATATTCCAGTGTGTGCACAAGTTGGTGTTCCGGTATATGAGAAAGTTCTTCTCGAACCAAGCAAGCCTATCGGCCGGTGAATAATGGAACAGTTTGATGAATCTACAATTCTGTTACGCTTTGCTCAAAATTCTTCAGCAATGTAAACATGCACATTTAGCGCAAGAAGGTGACATTTTACAATTTTTCTAAAATATTTCGCGTTTTTCTAACTATGTTTGTTTAACAATTTAACTTTGAAATTTCTGTGATAGTTGGGGGGTTTACAATCTAAATTAATTTTGGTATTTAACAAAACATTTTTCCTATTGTATACTGTGATATTTTTGAATAAATGTTATTTATTTAAATTATTTTGGGTATGTTTTATTTCTTACTGGCAGACTGCACGGCTTTTTGATGTTGGGGCTCTGTAAACCTTTTATTTAGTTCTATGAACTTAAGGTAAAGACACATTCTCCAACAATTTTTCCACAACGCGGAATTTCGACTTATGCGAGAAGTCTTGGAACGCATCTCTCACGTAAGTCAGGACTCTACTGTAATTGAGCTAAAATTTGAGATATGGTTATTTGAAGGTATATCAGGGGTGATTGTGACTCCATGAAAAAATACCTGAACTTTTTTTCCAAGAAGAAAAAGTGTTTTGATGAGCATATATATACACATTACGTGTATGTACACATTATTTATATACATTATTATTTGCTGGAGCTAAAACTCGAAGTTTTAATTGGACTTAATACGTCCATGTGCATGGAAGGAATTAAATTCTTTTAATTTTTCTCATTGCTTAAAATTTTTCAAAGAATGTTTAATTTTCCTCCACTGTATCTGAATCCTTAAAAATTAATTACATTCATTTACTAAAAGTGCATAAAGATTTCAGAATTAAATAAGTTTGGGGCAAAAGGGGCAGCATGTATTATGATCACTGTGCAATAGGGCTGGGCGATACCCGAATTTTATTACCACGATATATCGCTCTCCAAATATCAATATTTTCAATATATTTAGGTCGTTAAATTCATTTTATGGGGGTGGGGGATTGCAAAGCCTATTATATAAGCATCTGCAACAGAGAAAAGCCATAGGCCATCTTGGTGAATAAATATTTTAACAATTTATCCTAATAATATAGCTACAGCAAGGATTTTCGTGTGTGTGTTGGGGGGGGGGGGGGGGATCATGAGGCATATTATACCACAGAAACTTTTGGAGAAATGAATTTAGAAGAGTTTAAGTCTTTTTATTAGTGGGTGGCAATTTTTGAAGAAAAAGGGGGCTTGGTAAAATTGTGGGGTGCCATCGCAGTCGGGGGGAATGGGCACTCCTAGTTACATCATCTGCATATTAAGATATGCAACAGAGAAACGCTATTAGACATCTTGAAAAGAAAATATTAAGGGGGAAAATATCATGTAACCCTCCTTCCTCTTCTTATCTAGCCTTTATTCCATCTCCCAAACCAGCTGTTCTTCAACAATTACCATAGAGATTGCAAAATATGACGGTAGCTTAAGCTTTATACCAAACCAAACGTCTTCAATTTGGACTTTCGGCTTTTCGTTAAACATTAACCTAAATTTTACAAAAGTGGGTTTTTCTGAAAATATAGGAGTTCCGGTATTTTCGAAGAGGAAGATACCGGAAATCAAGATGAAAAAACCAGAAATCCGGTAAAATCGGAACACAATCACCCCTGGGTATATGCTCGAGATTATGATGATTTTAAGTAACACAGTGATCAAGGTTAAGTTTTCAATGAACAAATATTAGAATTTTCAGAAGACAACACCCACTTTTTCGATACAAACTGATCAGCATATTGAAAAACCACAAATAGCGTTGCTACGATCAGCATGTGACGAAATTTGCTCGTTGGCAAATTCGAGTATGCGACTGAAGAAACTCTTTTCACTCTGTATTTCAAAGCTTTTTACTCAGGCGATGATTTGCACATGGTGTTTAGTGATTGATTTTACTTCTGCTGCTGTCTAACCCTTTGAATTATGAAAAGTACGCAAAAAATCCTCCTCTCTTATGTTGTCACTAGGACTAAATATTCTCATCTTTGCAAATGATTTAAGCCTGCAATTTATGTCACATGACAGTCATTTCAACACTAATTTCGGTTTTTCAATATGCAAATCAATTTGAGCAAAAAAGTGGGTGTTGCAATTCAAATTTTTTTTACTGTAGCCATAACAATGAGTAATGTGCCGTTTAAAATCATCAGAGTATCAAGTACATATGTTCAAATACCGTATCTAAAATTTTGGTTTGATTGGTGCAGAGGATTGCTGCTAGGACTTCGGATGTAGGAAAATTTTCTTTTTTAGCACCCTGTATATATGTATAACATTCAACAGTATTTCATACATATATATTTAACAGTAGTCATGCATATGTCAGTTTTAACGCCAAGCCCCCTTTCCCATAACCTCATCCTCTCGAATCTACACTTTTCCAATTCCGTTCTGAGCCTCTCCATAGGCTGGACTTCAGTTACTGGTAAATAAACTTTTTTTTCTTTATAAAAAATCTATAATATACTTTATATTAAGCACAAGAAATATTCCCTGTCTTTAGTTCAAGAAAGAATAGAACAGTCAGTTCTGGATTATCTGCGAGATTCTTATCTGTGGTTCAGATTATCAGCGGTGCTTCACACTTTCAAAAAAAGAAAAAAATTCTCGTGATAATTAACTCACAAGTAACCCTTAGCAAGTGTGAATTGCCGATTTGAATAAAACTTTGAACATCTATAGAACTTAAAAATATTGAACCCATATTTTTTTTTTGGCGGCAGCAAACACTTTTAACAGGGTGAAATTTACCCCTGAATGTTGGATATTAGAGGGTATAATATATTCTTTTATTTTTAGTTATACTTACAAAAAATCAAATAATGATTGGAAATTTGAAAAAAACTAAAACAAAAGTTGATGTGTTTCAAAATTTTTCTGAAAATAATGTTTATAGGGGTAAACCATCCTTCACAATATTCCCCCGTCATGGTGAATGACCCCGAAAATTAAATCTATCATAAGAAAGTTATGTTACATACCAATAGAAAGCTCAAACTCTAGATTAACAATATTTTTTAAAATTTTCATTCTATTACTGTTAGCAACAAAGTTACAAACATTGTTAAACACACTCTTTTCATTTTTTCATTCATTTTGAGTTTTTTTACAGGCCTATGTTTTGAACAATTTTCAGTATTGAAATATAAAATTTGGCAGGATTACTTATCTTGCCATATGTGTCCTGCATGCCAAATTTTATTGAAATCGGAAAGGGTGAGGTCAGGAAGGTGATTTATCTGACTTGGAATTGCTCATTGGCAACTAGCCGTGCGACGGGGTAAGATTGCGAAGGATGCTTTACCCCTATAAATAGTATTCTTAGAAAAATTCCAAAACAAATCAACTTTAGTTTGTTTAATTTATTCAAATTTTCAATCATTATTTGAATTTTTGTAATTAAAATTTAAAATAAAAGAATATATTGTACCCTCTAATATTCCAATCATTCAAAATTTGTGGGTAAATTTCACCCCTGTTAAAATTGTTTGCTGCCTATAAAAAAAATATGGGTTCAATGTTTTAAAGTGTTACATCAATGTATAAAGTTTTATTCAAATCGCGCGTGGGTGATTCACACATAAGTAATGTTACTTGTCGGTGTTAACCCGTTGTTATTGATCTTTTAAAGCTATTGCAAGCTAGTTTGGACCAAAACAATGAGTAATGTGGAAGAGGTGCTATTAGTGGAGTAAAGTGTACATAAAAAAAAAATTGAAATTTTTTGCACAATTTCTTGATATGACCCAATTGCATAGAAGTTTTGACCAAATGTCACTTTTTGATGTTTTTTGTAAAATTAATTTGAAAGTTTTTTATTTTCAGAGATAATTAGTGTAGAAAATGTGCCATTGGGGCACTAAACTTCTATAAGAGTATTGAGGTGGGTGGTATTACAGTAGAATACCTTTATAACACCGACCTACATAACGCAATTCTCTATAAACCCTGCACAACTTTTCAGAAGTAAACAATAGGTTTTGAAGTTTAAAAAATCCCTGTTTTGCTTTGCAAACATAAAAATTGTTAGGCAAATTAAATCTGGAAAGATTTTTATCTTTCCATCTTAATTCAAAGCTTTTAAATTGAAAATTAGTACTCATAGTTAACAGAAAATACCAGATGGCTCTTGAAAATGCAGCTGTTATGCACACTATGAAACCAGCAAAAGTGCAGGATAATTTGCTTTCTTTTGATCCTGTAACATTTTTTACGTGTGAATGAATAATAGTAATATGAGTGCTTCAATAATCATTGCAGATTCTGAAGTGCTAATATACACATATATTCTGAATATTAGCCTCAAAATTTGTGAAATGATCTATATAACGCAATAACCTGTATAACGTAAAAGTTCTGGTCCCAAGGTGTGCATTATTAAGGGTCTTCTACTGTATTCCTTCCTTTGGCTGAAATGCATAAAAGTTTTGTTTTTTAATAAATTTTGTCAAAATGTTAAAATTCTGTTTTCATCGTATTTATTTGAAATTATCGTATAATTTGTCACATATGATACATTTTTAGTTGCTGGGTCTGTTATAAATTAACTACTTACTGCTAATAAATTTTAAGACTTGAAATGCGCTATTAGAAAACTTTGTGCAGCTCATTGTTTGCTTTGGGTTTAAACGAGCAAAATCCAGAACTCACTCCTAATCTCTAGAAGATCTTTTGAAACAGGAACTAAGTTAATATTTCTTAACTAATGACAGTCCAGGAAAACGGCTTTCCCTCAAAATTTGTTGGGTTAAAGAGTCTCATTGCTGGTGTTTGAAAAAAAAAAGAAAGGAGCTTTGTATCATTTGTTGTGAATTTTTCATACAAACAATTTCCCAGTCTGAGACCTAATAATTAAGATAACCTACTGAACCTAAAGCTATTCTGACCCAATTGAGGCCAAGCTGATGGGAAGAAAAAAATACTTTTGCTACCATTCTAGGCTACTCTTGGCATGTTGCATAGACAAAAGGAAGAAAAAATACTGAAAAATTGAGCATAGATCAAAAACACACTCTTAATAGTGGTGCAACTGTTCCTTCAGAGAAATGTTGCAAGATTTACGAATTTTTGCCATTTTTTGTCAATAATTATTTGTATCTTAATTTAAGTAAGATTTAGAAAAAAGGCATTTTAAAAAGCACTATCATTCAAGAATGATATGCATTTTTTCATTTTACGTCGACTTTGTGTACTTAATCAAGAGTCAAAAGAAAAAGCATCATTTTTCAATACAAATATTTTACTGTAGTTTAAAAATAAATCGTAAGAGAAGACAAAAAAAAAGTGCTTGTGTTGTCTTTTGTTAGGTTGAAAAGATGTTTTTGCTGAAAAAAATAATCTCAAAATATTTAAATGCAGACTAAAGATCATCGAGTAACTTCCCCATGGACTTAGCATCTGGTCCAAAATGTCTCAGGCTTACTCCAGCAACGCCTTTAACATTTTCACATTCTGTTTGAAAAGTTTGGCTGTTATAAATTCTGTTCTTGTCATTTTCTTGGGAAATGTTAATAATTTAATCCTTTATATTTCTTATGTTTTCTCATATGTTTGTTTGGATTTAATAAAAAAATAAAAACAGAAAATCTATATCTTAATAAGACTCTTAACAATGCTATTTTGAATGACACATTTTTCACTACTTTTAACTACCTAAATGTGACTTGTTTTGTTTGTTTAGGTTAAACAATTTGTATTGGTACTTCAAACTAGAGATTTCAATCCTGAAAAATATGAAAGTTTGTCTCGAATACTTAGTAAAACATACTGCCAAACGGGTAATCCAGCAGATATGTTACAACTGTACCTTTCTGTTCTTGTGAAAGGCAAGTGTTCATCTGAAGATAATGGCACATTTCTTGTGCAGCAGTTTGATGAAATTAGTGTATATTCTTCGGTTCCTGCAAAAGGTAGTAGTCTCTCTTTCTTTCTTTTGCCTCTTTTGAAATCCCTTTCTTAAAATGCAGTGTTTTTTTCCCTTCTTAATCTGTTGTTCAATTAATTTTACATTATTTTTGTTTTTTCTGTTTTCTGTACAGTAAAAATATTTAAGATTTATTTTACATTAATATTACAAAAATACTTTGGTCTTGAGCAATAATGCCCTAGAGATTTTTTAAAAAATTCTATGACTTCCTTTTCTAATTCATTTACTGTATTTTCCTGCGTATTATCCATGGGCGGCCTATAATCTGCAGGTCCTAAAATCGATCTGAAGAAAAAAAAGCTTTGTATAATCCGCAGATAATACGATGTAAAAAAATAAAGTTTGAATTTAACATACCATTTGAGCAACTAAACCAAAAACATGAAAAAGTAATTACTTTGAAGGCATAATCAAAATTAATCTGAAATATAATCTAAAATATAATGATTTCTTCTTGAAATCTTGATTATATACAAATACAAATATAAAAGTGACGACCAGCAACAGGCTCTGGGCCCAGCTAGACTGGTCCTAGTCAATTTACAATCCCCAGTGAAGATCAATGGTCCTCTTAAAACTGTCTACTCCTTTGCTCATTACCACCTCTTCCGGTAAGCTGTTCCAAGGTTCCACTACCCTGCTAAAATAATAATTTTTCCTAATATCCATGTTAGCCTGAGATTTAAATAGCTTAAAACAATGACCCCTTGTCCTGTTTTCAGTGCTAAACTTTAGCCCCGTAAGATCTTTCGTTTTAATAAATTTAAACAGCTGAATCATGTCCCCTCGATCTCTTCTTTGCTCAAGACTGTACATTTTTAGCCTTCTAAGCCTGGAATCATAATCTAAGTGGGAAAGTCCACTTATTAGCCTTGTAGCCCGCCTTTGAACCCTTTCCAATACATTAATGTCTTTCTTAAGATAAGGAGACCAAAACTGAACAGCATACTCCAAATGGGGTCTTACCAAACTTCTATATAAGGGCAGAAGAACTTCTTTAGATTTATAGTACGCTAATTACTTGAAAAATAAAGAGTCAAGACAAAGGAGCAAACGGTTTAATCTTGTGCAAAATGGCTACCTATTTCACTGTAATCTTGCTTATTTTACATGACCTAAATTGCCAAGAGGAACATTCAAGCAACGTAAAATAACCAACATACAGGCAGGCAGCGAGGAAGAACAAGCATGCTTGGTAAAATAAACATTCAGTAGGCGTGCAGTCTCGATCGGTGAATCCTACTGTAAAAATATTGAGGTTCAATGCGTTGGTGCTAAGGGGAAAGAAATCACATACAATCCGCGCCTCATAAGCTTCGCCTTTTTCAGCAGATAATCCGCGGATTATACGCAGGAAAATACGGTATGTCTCATCTATGGCAAAATGCATAGACCATCTACTTACTATGCAAGCTTTACTGCATGAGGGAAAAAATAGCACATAAAATTGACTAAAAAACTTTGTTATAAAGGCATTGTGCCAATGAGATCAGTTTAAAAAAGTTCTGGCTGACTTAACGGACCACAGAAAGGGACTAACAGTTTTTATATTCTTTTCTGAAATTTAACTATATCCCCCTCCATTTTTTTTTCTGGCTGTTAATTGGCAAGAAATATTCAACTTTGAGAAATATTTCCTATTTGTTGCTCTGCTAAGCAAAGTGGCTGGTATTGTATTTAATGGGAAAGGTTTAATTTTGGTAGGATATTGTCTGACTGAGAAATAGCAAATAGTGGTTGAAAATAATCATTTTCAATGAATTGATGTTTTAGATGGTGTCCCATAAGGAGAAGGTTTAGCATGAAAGCCATTGTTGCTCATTATTATCTTAATTATATCAGTGAAAGTTTTTCTGAGAACCAAGGCCTTATCAAGCCATTTGTTGTGCCCTAGGCCTAAAGTTCATGTTGGCCCTCCTCTTCCTATACAATACATCATTCCCAAAATATGTCATCACAATATTTTAAGCTATTTTGTTTTAGTAGGCATTATATGAACTGATAAGTACACATTTACATTAATACTCATTTTTGTTTTTTCAATATGGACTTCATATTAATTTGTACAATTTTTCTTGAAAAATATAAGTGGAATGAATATAGGTAAAAGGTTCCTAATTTTTCTTATTTACATGCAGTATGTACTACTGTATTTCTACAAATATCTGCATAGTTTAATGTAATATTATAAGATAAATCTTTATGCCAATAAACTGGATGTTTAATGAAACCACAAATAAGAAGGGAAGAAAAGAAAAAGAAACAAAATTCCTTTTTTAACTTCTATTTTCTTTTTATCAGTTTTGTATTTAAAGCTTGATTAATGCAAGATTTGTTCATGTAAAGCTGAAAAGAAATAGGACTCTTGTGCCCAGTTTGTCCCTCTGTTAATTAATGCCTGTTAAGAATATCAATGAGGCCTCAGTGGCTCTATGGTAGAAGCTTCGCTTCATATGCCGGAGGTTGCGGGTTCGATTCCCGCCGGTGCCCGGGGTGTTATTTCCCCTCTATGTGCTGTAAATCTTTCTTGTGTTGCCTTATCTGTTAATAAAGAAGTCCAACCTTTCGAGGCAATTGCACCAATCTTTCTGTAGTAGTTTATTACAAGTACGCCAACAACAACAAGAATATCAATATTTTTGCTAATGATATCAAAATTGTGGGACTTTAAAAAGATTTTACTCAGATTTCTAAGTGGACTATTAACTAGAGTCATTCAGTAGAAATATTAAGTGCTTCTTTTAGGTCATGAAATTAAGCATGCATGTTTTTAGAGATTTGTTATTACCAAAATAGAAAGTGTGTTTATCTGGATGTCTAAATCTGTCGAGACAAATTTTAGTCCAGTACAGTGTAGTAAGTGACAAAGCCAATATAACTGCTGGGTTTTATCCAGGGCTACGGAGTCGGAAGGAAAATGACCAACTCCAACTTGTGAATTTTGAAACGCCCGACTCCGGAATTTTTTAAATTGTATTTTTTTCAATTCCCCCTCCCCCTTCAGGGGAAGGGGGGAAAACCTCTAAACAGAGATTAAAATATTAATTCCTTTCTATGAAAATTTTGTATTTTATTGTAAACCCAAAATGCCTACAACGTTAGAAATTTAATTTAAAAATCAAATTTTTCAATAGTTATGAGTTTAGAAGTGAGAAGACTTAAAAATCCCTGTTTTAAAAAACATTGAAAAGGATTACTACTTGTAATTTGCCCCCCTTTAATGTTTAACAAATAGATATTGATCAAATCATGTGCTTTCTATTTTTGAAAGCTGTAACTTGAGAGAAAAAAAACCTTTTTTTTAATTCTAAGTTCTTGAGAGGGTTTAGTTTGCCTCGGGTGACCCCCATCTGGTAGGTGACACCCTAAGTTAATTTCAAAGTTTATAAAAAATATAAATACTTTAATTCTGAAAATTTTCCGGAATATATTTTTAATTAGATTTCATCAATAAAATTTCAAGTAAAATAGGGCTCATATACCCCAGGAGCAGTTTTTAGACAAAATGCAGCGGTATACAAATTTGTAAGAATAGCTTTTACTATACCTATATTTCTTTTTCACTAAATTTTTAATTTAAATTTTATTGGCTGCTTTAGAATTAACCTTAATATGAAGGTTTTAAGATTAACTGCAATTATTGAGTGTTGTAACCAAGAAATCATTTACACTTATTTTGTTCCATACTTTTTAGTGAGAACCAAGCTTATAGTCTTAATTAAAAAAAAATATATTATTTAATCGGATCTTCTGGATTCGTGCTTTTGCGCCAGAACTCATTTGAATTTGCCCAACACTCTTAAAAGTTTCCACCCAAGCTACGGGCCTCGACTAACTAAATTGTTACATTCGGTTTACTATTTTATAACAGATCGAACAAAACACTATTTTTCCTGACAGTTGCTATTAGTTAAGTTAAAAAGCAAGCAAACTAAGGGACGGCTACAGAAAGTTCGGTAAGCACTCAAGCTTGCTGATTATTATAATGGCAGTTATTTTCTCATTAACAGCTTTTTATACATGTAATTGAACCAATTGGTAGTCAGTTTTTAAAGTACGCAAGGAGAGTCGGTGAAAATGAAAGAAAAAAAGAAGCCCGGAGTCGACATGTTTTCTAACGACTCCGACTTGGACTCCTTTACCCCAAAATCAGTTCGACTCTGACTCCACAGCCCTGGTTTTATCAATAGATGTTTCATCTAATTCTAAGAAAGCTTGTCTATCTTTATTACAGAAGTTTGAAAGACCTCACTTTTGTTCATGATCCCGTTATTTTATTTGATCAAAATGGCTGTAGAAAATAGGCTGAATTTTTTCGCATATGGCAAGTCCTTGGTTCATTAATATAAGGTTTCCTAATCCCAAGCTCAACTTGAAAGCAGGAAAATTGCTTCTTCAATAAAATTGTTGGCATTGGTAATAGTTTACCTGAAGTTGCTGTTACTTGTGACAGAATGAATAATTTACAGAATGATTTTGATAATAGTTGAAGATTGATAAACTGACTTGAACCAGTATAGCTGAACCAAGAGTCCTTTGCTCTAGTTCGGTCTTTTGCATTTGTATTTCAATGATTTATGTATTCACAATAAAGTAGTTATGCTCACAAAGAACATGAATTTGATAAGAACTCCTTTTCTCTCTAGAAGCAGGCCTGCCTTCCTCTGCTTAAAATTTCTAAAGAAAATGTGAATTGGAATTTTTACCTATAACATAAGCAGATACTTTCAGAGTACTAAATGTTGTTAGGTCTTTTGCACCCTTGTCAAAGTCAGATGAATATTTTGAAGCTGGTTGTCAACCTTAATCTCTATTTCTAACAATATGAGAGTTAGATCCTGATAGTCGTTACATATATGCAGTGTGTCCCCGTTTAACCTGCAACGCGATATTCCTAATTTTCGCAACCATTAGTCTTAGATGCATACTTCCAATTGTAAAAATGGTCAAAATTGGGTGCAGAGTTAAGACATTGAAGGTTAGAAGCAAAAAAAAAAAAAAAAAATTGGGGAAAGAATACAGAATCTAACTTGTCATATGGACTCTAGGTGGTAATATGGCTTAAATCCTAGGAGATTGATCCACAAATCACCACTGTACTCTTGTTTAGACATGTGTACATATATGTATAGATATCTGTGATTAGTGATTATAAGCCCTGATTATTTATTTACTTTTGCAGTAGATTTTATCAAAGCAACTATCAGAATAGGAAGCTATCACTAATTGTTTTTTGTATCCTTAGCATGAAACTGATGTTTTGTAATGATCAACTCTATGGGAGTGACAGATCTTTTGCTTATTAGCAGAATAAATATGGACCCTTCTTTTGCTGTAAAGTGTACCAAAACAAGGACAATGTTCAAAACTCATGAACTCTTAACTGATCTTTTAGGGAAATGGTACATAGTTGGCTCTCATTTCTGTTGATCTTGCTTTGACCCATGAGGAGCCTGCAAAAGAAGTCAGTGCGTAACTGGTTTCAAAAATCCTTTATGGTTACAGCATTTCTAGAAATTTTAGTTTCAGCCAAATGTATGTCAGCAGTTCTTCCAAGATTGCTTGTCTGCAGCTCCTGGAGCATTTAAAAGAGCAATACTCAAATTAAAGACAAAGTGCTAAGACAAAGGGCAAACTTAAACAATTTCAAGAAGCTGATGCTGTTTTTTTAATTTATTTTAGTTTGTATTATTTGCTCCTTTCATATGTTTTTAGGTGGGACAGGTATAATGTTTTTAATAACCTGAAGAGGGCATTTTTTAATTTCCATGGAAACTAGTTTCTCACTCAATATTATTACATCCAATTCCAAGATGAACAATTGTGGAAATATTTCCTTACAATGATCACTTTTTTCAAGCATGGATAAAACAAAGAAACTGAAATATTGATTTTTTCTCCCAGAAAAATCCACTTGTTTTAAAACCGTACTTGACCAAAATTTATCATATTCCTTATATTTCATGCCTTATTTTACAATATTCCTTTTATTATTTTGTTTCTTTTAATTTTATATGAGCACTACTTCACTAATTATTAAATTTATAATATGTTTACTATTTATTTTGTTTTCAGGGGAATGATAATTTATTTTTTTAAGAATGATTAAGATGCTTAAAGTTATTCTTCAGATCTGAATATTCCAAAAAACCAAGTAAAGTTCTTTACATTTTCGTGAAATTAACTAACTTTTTCATGAATATCCCTCATAGCACAATATGCCAGGGTAAAGTTACTGAGACATTGGTGCAATCATTATGGTCAAAATCATAAATGACAGAATTGTGACATCTCACATTAGTTTTACTGTGAGACATTTGCGACACATTTAATATAACTTCAATGCAACTGTTAAAATATGACTGGTCACTTTGTGAAACAAATATGTCACTGCAGACATCACTTTGTGACTTTGATGTGGGCTGAGATTCGTAAGTTGCTGCAGCCTTTTGATGACTTTTAGTCACATTTCATAACTGTCATTCAACTTTCACATAAGGGTCCCACTTTAGTCACTGTGCTGTTAGGGATACTTATGACTGTAGTATTATGAAAATTAAATTTGCATAAAAAAAAAAAATCTAGAGGACTTGCATAACAAATCTGCTCTAAACTAAATGAATGAATAGGGAAATGACTCTTATCAAAAAGCTGAAAACAAGGTTTATTAACTTGATCCTACCTGGGAGTAAATAATAGTATATACGCAAAAAAAAAAAAAAAAAAAAAAAAAAAAAAAAAAACGAAAAAAATAATAACAATGTATTTTCGAATTTTTGTTATGCCTTAACTAATCTTTGAGAAGATAGAATATTCAAAAATACGTCACTATTATTCCTTCCAGCTGCTATTTTCTTATACAGTATACTTTCACCTCTCAAAATGCTAGTTTTGTTTCACTAAAAATCACAAAACATACCTGTAATGCATTTTAAATTAAAATTATTATCTAAACATTTATTTATTAATTTGATGTTAAATGATGATTTTGAATCACTTTTTTATAAATAGCTACAAGATATTATTAATTTTATATTTGTGAATGTTTCTTTTTTTGGAAACAAAAAATTAGTGACAACATACTTATAGTGACAACATACTATATAAAAGTTAAAAAGTTAATCATGATAAGTATTAAAAAAATAATAATAAATCAATGGAAGATGCATAATAACAGAAGTGAAATGATAATATCTTGACATTGAAATGTAGGATCTCTTCTGTAAGAATTTAATTAAAACAAAATATTTTGTTTGTTATCAATCATAAAAAGGCCTCAATCACTATTTACTCACTCCATACAAATAATTAAAATATCAAATTGTATTTTTAAAGATTTAAAACAAGTTTTCTTTCTTTTTTTTCTTCTGATGTTTTTCAAGTGTTCCGAAATAAAGTAGCTTGTTCTTAAAGTCCCTTCTGATTTCAACTATTTTATAGTAAAAAATCACATGAAACTTTTCACACATGACTGTGTTTGGTTTAGATCAAAGTTTCTTAGATATGTGCTGCAGATTGTTTGCAAAAAGTGCTTTTAATGGAACTATTCTAGATAATCTCTTTTATTCCTTTTTGTGCAGTTACACCCATAAGATTAAGTGGAAGGCATTTAAAGTTGCATACATGTAAACATGCTTTATTAAATTAGTCATCAGTTATGATCTTTTTTGATAACACAGGCCAGCAAAATTTGGGTCATGAGGTTATACGGCAATGACTGACTTTTATATTATTTGCACTAATTTCAAATATTACGTCCATTTCTCTCAACCTCATAAGGGTTTTCACAAAAAAAGACTATAATTTTTGGGCAAAAAACGTCTATTGTGCATTTACCATCAGAAAAAAAGTCTTTGCCCCCTCACTTTTCATAGCTAAAAATTAGTAATCAATTGAGAAATTTTTTTTTACTTTTTTTTTTTTTGTGAAGATAAAATAAAAAATTCTCTCCTAAAAAAGTATCTTTTTTACTTTATTTCATGAGAATATAGCTGAATGGGAAAGTTGATGTCTACAGTGATTATTCGTTCTAATTTTTGAGGCCAGGTTCCACATTTTTCAAAGGTTATTTAATCAGTAATTGAAATCCAAAAATGTAGCCAAACTTTACAAAAAAAAAAAAAAAATAATAATAATAAAATCAGTTTCAGAGGTGCCGCTCCCTAGCCCCCGACTGTTTTTGAACAACTTCCGTTTTGATGCACTTGCTGCATATGACAAATAATACCACTGATCAATGCTTTCTGCCTTGTGCAGAATCCTTGCTTTGAGGTTTTTTTTGAAGAGTTAATAAACAGCCTCCATTCATTTATATCATATTAAAATTCTCCAGTTATTCAGGAACATTGTAAACCGAGCCCTTATCTTATGATAGGTGTGAAATGGAAATAGTTTCTCTCCTTCTAAACCATTAGAAAAAGGTACCAAGAACTAATAAATTCTTTTTTTCAGTCCAGAACCTATGAGTTTGGAAGATTTCTTAAAAAAGCCCAAATCTGGCTGAAAAGTTAAATCTGAATCTGGGACTATCTAATGTTTCTAAACTTTTTCATTTAATGGAATTTCTTCTCCTCTCCATTTTTTTTCCCTTCCCAGGCAGAGAAATATATCCAGTTCTTCTTACTACTGGCTCCAGTATTCTAGACTTATTAAACTATATGCTAATCCCCATACTTCATTATCACAATCAATTGGTAGCTATGAAAATCAAAATTCTCTATTTGTAAAAAAAAATAGTATGTTACAGAATCTTTTGAGTGCTTTTCCTGAAATCTGTCTTGAAATCTATCAGAATCAACTTTTGGTTTCGAAATATTTTTAGTTTGCATTCTTACATAAATTAAACTTTAAAGCAGTTACATGCTTGAGCAACTGAAATCTGAGCACTCGGTAGGAAATAAATTCCTAGAAGTTATGATAAAATGAATGACGAGAACATTCTGTGATAAACTTTTAATTGGTGACTTTGAAGCTGTGTTGTAGTTGGAATTTGCCAAAATATTCAGTTCTTTATTTTAAAAATTATGCTAATTTAAAGTAAATTGGTTTCCCATCACCTTTTTTGAATGAAATGAATATTTGCTTATTTAATTACAGCAGGCATAAGTAATGTAAAGGACCTTTCTTGGCCTAAAAAAAATTCTTCAGCTATGAAATTTACCCTGTAAAAAGGTGTGTTCCTCCAAATATTTTTTCCTGTTTCAACCCTGTATTGAAGTGCTACAATACATCAAAAAGCAGAGAAGAATACCTCTTACCTGCTTAGAAAATCATAAACATATTGGAAAACGTGCCTTTTTACTACATAAAATGTACTAAACCTAAGGGATAAAGACTAATATAGTAAATATATTTTTGAAAGCCAGCCTCTTCAGCAAAAAATGTTTCAATCACAATAACGAAGTAAGAAGAAAAGTGTCATATATCTTCCAATACTAACCCTGTTCCTAATCTGCAGAATGCACCACAATGGTTTTCAGCTTAAGCTGAGAATGGATTAATGAACTCTATAAGAACAGCAGCCTTGAATGAAGGGGAGAAACTTCTGAGAATACATAGATACCACATGTTTTTAAAGACTTAAGTTTTGGAATGTGTGTCATCCGACTCATTTGGTAAAAGTTGATGACACTTTATAATATTATTCTTAGAGCTAGGTACTGATTTGAGTTTATAGTAACAAAACTGGTTAAATCAATCTTTTTAACAGTCTAACTTGATTTTTTTATTTTTGAGTGAGTATGTATGCATGCACATTATGTGCATGTATGTGCCTCTTTTGCAATCTTTTTTTTTCATGACCACTATTTTTTTTCTCACTCTCTCTTTTTCTTTTTCTATCTTTTATAGTTTGTTAAGAAATTTTCGCTGCAATGTTTAAAAATTCAGTGTAGATGAGCATATGATTTAATTACTTTCTATTATTCTTTTATCAATTAGATGTGGTTAAAACATTTGGATTGGAAACAATTTTAATATATACAGCACTATTATTGAAGAAGCGGATTGTTGTTTATCATCATCGTTTGGACACATTATTATGCTTTGTCAGGTGAGCAAATATTTGTTTTTGAATGTTCACACATTACACATTCAATCTTATTACCAATGAAATATCAGTTTCTGCAAAATAAATGATTAATCCTGTTTTAATTACAATTAAATAATTGTATGAATTTCAATATAATTAAAGTCTTGTTACATAGTAGCTAGTGCAGGAATTTTCCAAGGAGAGGGTCAAGGATCAATCAACCGTTCTCATACCTTTTCTAATATGCAGCCAAATATATTCTTTTGATTTTATTGAGTGTCAAGGACAAAAAAACAGAAAAAAATTTATTATTAAGTAAATAAATTAGTATTCATTAGTAAAAGAAATTATTAATGACAAATACTTAAACAAATTACCAGAAAACATAAGAATTATGTATTTACTGTTTCATAATTCAAAGGTAAAAACATCATTTGCGGCAGACTGAGAATCTTTCACTTCCCGAATATTTTGTCTTTCATCTTCAGGTACGTTTTTCGCATTAGATGATAATGTAACTTGTTTTCTTTTATGATTTTGAACTATAAATTTTGCAGAAAGTTTTTGAAATCATATTTTTCCAACTAAAAATCAAAACATATTTAAGTTGCATCGGAAAAATATACGCTTTACACAGTTGTGCCATGTAATGAAACAAGTAATGAAAGAATTTTCAACTTTCTTTTCACAAGGGCTTAATAGTGCACATGATGAAATTGACTACTATATGAGCGGCCTAGAATGAAAGTGGTGTAAGTCACCATAACTACATTTTGAGTAATTGAAGCATTTGGGTAACAACCAGTTAAAATATCTAGGTGCTACATCTTGAAATTATTTTATTGTATTTCTAATTATATAAAAGCCTAATTTTTTACTGTAAACTTAACTTAGCATAAAACATGCATTCAGTCTACAGATTTATTACATGGCTTTGAGTGACTTACACTACTGTCCTTCTAACCCTTATATAGGAGTTCTGAAAGAAAGTGTCAAGTTATATTCTGTTTTTGTGTTTATTTTACAACTATTTTTGTAAAATAGCATCAAGTTTAGTTTTAAGTATTTTCTTAATGTTTTAAGCATTAAAATATCAACGACTTTATCTGAAAAATTACATTTAAACTTTTGCTGTTTGTTGCTATAGAAGTGCTAAAAATGATAATACTGAATCGTCTTCTTTAATATTGTTTCGGCCTCATAGTAAAATGTTAAGGAAAATACATCCTCTTCATCATTATTAACAGTCGTCAAATATAAGTCATATGACAGTCGTCAAATTACTTAAAATTCCGTGGTGGATTGGATGGATAAAAGGTAGCAAAGCCATCATGTCATTTGTTTTTGGTTCATGGAAACTGGTCTAACATAAGGGCACAACTTCCCATATGGTAACTTTTTTAAATGATCCTTCTTTCCTAGGTCTTCCTTTTCTTCCTGTAGGAGTAAAATAAATTTTTTCTAGTCAATAAATTTGTGGTGAGTTTTTTTGTACTTCATTCTGTAAACATTGTCTTTTTCAAGTCGTATCCATTGTATTTTAAACCTGTTCACATTCATATTGCTTGTAGTTTTTTCTTGCTAATGTTCCTTTATAAATTTTTTGTTGAAATATATTCCGAATGATTCATTTTTCAAACCAAAAATTTATTTTTGCGACGGCAAGACTTCATTATACAATACCAGTCATCAGGCACTTACACGCTTTTACCTTTTGCAGCAAATTCCACACGTCCAAAGTCTGAATCATTTGGGAGAAAGGAATGCTCTGGCACTAGATATTTTTAATTAATGATTTTAATGTCTGTTTTTCCATTTTAAATAAATATCATTAAAGCCAGGGTTGTATTTATGTTACGGTTGTGCCCAAAGCATGTGTCGCTGTATATTGGTTTTTTTTTATTATCTGCTTTATGACTTACACCACTGTCATTCTCAATCTTAGAGCTGTTTTGGTTAGTTAACGTAATTGGTGCTGCTCATAGTGGCTAAATATTGAACTACTGACTTGCACCTCTGTTACACTAAATAGAGGAACTAAAAAGGAACATATTTCAATACATAACCAAAATTTGAAAATTTTTTACTTACACCAAAGAGGCCCATATGAATAGGATTATATGCAATCAATCAATATATATATATATATATATTATTAGGGTGGTCCTTATTTTGAAATTGCAGATATTTTACGCGATGCCCCCTCAATTTGTTCCATTATACAAGAAAATGATCCTTGCAAAATTTTAAGTCAATCCATGATCATTAACACGTGCCCCTAGGGCCCCCTTTTCTTTGTTTTGGAAAAAAAATTGCGGATTTTCTCATTTTTAGGTTAAAATATTCTAACGTTTTATATTTAAAGTAATTTTGAACCTCAATAGATGCTGCTACATCCAGACCGACCATTCTCCAACTTTCATTCTGTAAAATTTTACATGTTAAAGAGGGTACATGTACACCAATGACCTTGGTTCAAACATATGGCTCTGCGGTGCTCAAGCGGCAGGGGAACATTTCTTTTCACCAAGTTAGACACAAGGGATTCTAAAGGCTATTAATGAATGGCCTAGGCCGTTAATGAATGATCTTCGACAACAAATTTCTTCCACCAGGCTTTGGGGGTGTTGATTTACAAAATTTCCTGTCTATGTAATAGGTATGGCAGAGTCGCAGGGCTTCAATGCTATAAATATAAGTAATGGCAACTATATTTTAATTTACGTTCTTTAGTTATAAATATGCTTAAATGCTTTTTTAGTTTTTAATGTTTAAGATATAAATTTCGAAAAATCCTTGATTACTCTAACATAAAAATATATACTGTATTTTCTGTATCTACAATATAAATTTTTAAAAAATCGAGATCGGAATAATGTAAAAATCTATACTTTAAATTAATTTTCTTCGATTTCAATACATAGTCCTTTATTATAATCAAATTCTTCTTGCGATTCACAAGATTTAGAAAGGAAATGGGTCTCTATCCTAACCTATTGAACCTTTTTTTTCCCACATCTGGTCTACCACAACGCAAAAAAGCTTGACAACTATTGATATCTGCTCACCTTTCTTCACTGTTAGACAAATGCCATATTAAGGATAAAGATACTGTTCCTTTATTAACAGCCTATGTAGATGCAGTAAATTTAAATCCAAATGCCCTTGTGATCTGCCGTACATCCCTTAAGAGGTCAGGAGAAAATCTTCGAGAGGTAAAATCAAATTTCATGAATTTAAATTTAGATTTTGTAGTTATTCCCTGGTGTACAAAGCTACTTCAGATGTAACTGGAAAAAGAACGCCAATAGTCCGTTATAGCTTCAGGTCCTAACGTTGTGCAGCTGCTCAGAATTCCTGAGATATCTTTAGGTACTGGAATCGAAATTTCTTCGGTTACATATGATATCTTAGATGATTGCTCTTCAATGCTAACTGTTCAAGCTGTAGTGTTTGATACTCTACATACTGATGTGTTGCTCTACATTCTGATGTGTTTGATACTGATGTGTTGATGAATGGCTTGCAATACCGGCTGTATAAATTGTGCATGCAATTTTTTAGAGCAAAAACAGAATGATGATATATTACATTTGGATTGCTACTGTCATGCACTTCAAATTGTACTGCAGAGTGTGTCTTTAAAGAATTTCTTGCCTTTCTTAGTTCTAGAGCTGGTATTCCATTATTTAAGTGCTTCAAAATTTTGTGTAAAGATTTCCTTCATTCAGAACTTATAATGTTTGAATCAAGTGCACATATCACTTAAATTCTGAAAGACAAAGTTGCTGACATATTTTTGTTAGCTAAAAGTGGAGTTGAGAAAGATCTTTCCCTTTAAGACTACAGAGAATTCTCATAACTTGTTATAATATTTGGTGGTGAAGTCTCTCCTAGAGGGATGTGTTTTCGGCAACCTAGAGCTGATCCCTGAGCCAGATGGGTGAAAAAAAGAATTGATTTTTTCCAAATTTATATATGTATAGAAAACTATTTAAATTGACTTTACATGAAGAGAAAGCCCTTAAATGCTGTTTTATAGTTAAATGCTGTATGATGAAGATATGGTTTTTCGCAGCAACCCAATCGAAGCTCGTTTAAATAATATAATGTGTCTAAAAAACTAGCAGCGTACAAAATGACAATTTTGCAGCTGAAGCACCGACTGAAAAATTCATAAATCACTTGTGGTATTTACGGGATAAACTAGTAGCTTTGTCGGTATTGGATGAAGGAATTAACTTTGAAGATAGGAAAAGTCTTGTCCAAAAAATTCTTGTGATAAGAAAGACGCAGCTGATGAGTGTATAAAAAATTTCAGATAAGAGTAGATGATTTGGAATACTTTCTTAGTAAAGATCTTCCTCTTTATAGAATCAATTGCAAAAGTAAATAAAACAGTTTGATGAGTTACAAATGCTAAAAGATTTTTTCCTAATTGATCCCGATTCGTGGCAAAGAAGAAAGCTATTTAAAGGGAAAAGAGATCATTAAAATGCTGAAAGTTGTTAATGATACACCTGAAAGAGAAGCAAAATTAGTCAAAGAATTTCACAACCAATTTACCAAATCTGAGTCATAAAAGCAATTTATTTTACAGACAGTCCAAATAGTAGGGGAGATAGTGACAGTTTTTAATACATTATTTATATAAAGCTAGAATTTTTTTAAATCTTAAATTAGTTTATTTAAAAGAAGAAAACAAGAGTCTACCAAAAAGTTATCGTTGCAATAATTAATAAAAAATTTTGCAATATGTGGCAAAAACTTGTGAAATTGTCTTATATATATATAAGGCTGAAACTCGGTAATATTATTGATTACGTATAAACATAACGAAAAATATATATCTACCGCGTTGCCGTGCCGTGTCTACCACCCATGCAAGGTGCGAAAAAATCAATCAATTTAGACCTAAATATGTAAGCCTAATTTTTTTAAATAATTGTTTATAATGTATAAAATATAAAAACAAAAGTCTACCAGTTGTGTTATGTTGCAAAGGCATGATCGACGCCACGGAATGTCGACCTCGTACCTCTATACGTACCGTTTATCGGGCCTCTACCGCTCGCTCAAAAAAGTTTGCTTATCGTCCCGAAATTTAAATAAATAAAGCTGATTTATTTTTTAATAAATAGCTTAAATCCTATTTTCACTAAAATTTTTAGTCTACTGTGACTAAGAGGTTGCATAGTCTTTGGTAGACGTTGCTTAAAATGTAAGGTAGTTGGAAAAGTATGATTATTTTATCTTTTCATTCTTTATAAATAGAAATTTTTCAGTTATTATTATTTTTTTATGATTACAATTTTCTGTCATATTTAAATTGATATTCATACTTTTGTTACATTATTCATATATATATATATATATTTAACTTCTTCAAAAATATTTTGAATCACGACTTTTTCAAATACATTTCGTAAATGGGGAAGTAAAGCTGTTTATTCATCAACTGCAAAGAAAGAAGAGAGCAGAGGGGAAGGACACACCTATAATAACCTTGGGTCCTGGACCTGGACCTGAGTAAAGCCCCTATAGTGGAGGAGCCGACGCATCCGCCATTTTGGAGCAAACTTGATCCAGTGCTTTGCGCCGATAGCATTGCTACTGATGTTTATATTTCTTTAGCATATGTTAAATTAGTTCAACAGATAATAGCCATCTGCAGAACTGAAAAATCTGCCTTACTGCATTTACTGGAAAAAATTATTTTTTAAAAAAATAATAAGCACTTTTCACAATGCACTCAAAAGGACAAAATAATTTTTCTGGGTCAGAAAGGACAATTTAAGAATTGCTGTAGTTTTCAAAAATTTCCAAGGAAATGACACCACAAACAAAGAAAAGTGCGGTTCTAGTCATGTAGAGAATGTTTTACCATTATCTAGCTTTCAATCATAAATTTGAGTGTTGAAACACGCATTTTTTTTCTTAATGGGAAAGTTTGGTTTAAAATGACTAGAGTGCACTTTTCTTCGTTTATGAAATCTTTTTCTTCATAGAATTAAAAACTACAGGAATACTTAAGTTGTCCTTTCTGACCCAGAAAAGTTATTTTGTCCTTTTGAGTGCATGATGAAAAGAGTGCTTATTATTTTTTTAAAAAAATTCTGTTATTTTAAAGTTTTTCGTTTTCAAACAAAATTTTCGTTTAGAATTTGTTTTTTTAGCGTTAAGTTGTACCTTAAGGTTAAACAAATCATTTAATGAAATTCTGAAGTCTGTAAGTGGTCTAGTTGCTGAGTATATGCAAAAGAATGGTTCACAACATATAAGTAACTTGGGATAAAGATCCTAATACCTCTTTTTACTTAGCCAAGTTATCGATTATTGGCATAGATGCATAGATGAGGATAAAAAGAAAGAATAAAGCAAGATTAAGCAAATCATTTAGTAAAATTCAGAAGTCTCTTAGTAATCTAGTTGCTGAAATATAAGCAAAAGCACGTCTCAGATTACTCCATGACAATCAGGCCAAGTGCTTAAAAAAACATCAATTCTGAACCACCAAAATTTCTCATCTATGATGGATTCTTTTTATTATATCTAATGAAAGAAATTCCATCATCTTATTCTATGATATTGAGAAAATTATTAAATATGTTAGCAGTATTCGTAGTAATTGTTTTCGATACGTTCCCCATTTCCTTCCATAAAAGATAACGAACATATCATTGCCTCAAAGCAACAGTAAGATATCTAATCCCAGAAATAACACTAAGATATCTTACTGTTGTTCTGAGGCAATGATATATTAAGCAGAACTCACAGAGGTCAAAAAAAGTCAGAGGGACGTATCTGAATTTCCTGAAATTATCCCTGAATTTATCTGAAAATTCAGATACGTCCCTCTGACTTTTTGAATCAATTAAAAAATATTACTTTTAAAGAAGATTTGCTAGAATATTTACTAAAAAACTGGGAACGAGATAACAAGGCGATTTATTTTGAAGATAAATTTGTGTAGATTAACTACGAACAGTGTTATAGATTTGAAACCATCAACAGAAAAGTTCAGCAACGAAAGCGAAAATTATTTTGGCGAGTCAGACGTGAGCGGCGATGCACCTGATAAATAGTTCGTTTAAATAAAATTATGTTCCTTGCTACAGTTTTATAGGTTACAAGTGGTAACCTCACGGCTTTGCCCGTAATAGAAAAATTAAAAGGTCTTTTGGTTCGCCTGTATATTTACAAAGAATGTAAGGTGAATTTTCTTGCCAATTGGCTTGTACCCATGTTACGGTTCCACGTTATGATAATTTCGTATCTCGCCAATTGGCTTGTACCCATGTTACGGTTCCACGTTATGATAATTTCGTATCTCGCCAATTGGCTTGTGCCCATGTTACGGTTCCACGTTATGATAATTTGGTAATTTTCTCGTCCATCTTATAATAATTTTGTTCTTAAAATTGAAATAGAAAAAGAATCACATCGAATTTTCGAAAAATCGCTTCGAGGTGCACACCCCCATGCTACAAACTCTATTTGTGCCAAATTTCATGAAAATCAGCCGAACGGTCTAGGCACTATGCGCGCTACAGAGATCCAGACATCCTACAGACATCCTCCGGACATCCAGACAGAGAGACTTTCAGCTTTATTATTAGTAAAGATTAATTAATATGTAAAGTACTGTTTATTTGATTATTTTTAATTATTTATTGTTATGTAAGATCGATGCAAAAAATTTTGTTTCCTAAGTACTTGACCATGAAAAATAAAAAATAAATAAAAGAGGCATAATTTAAAAGGTCAAGGCATTATTAATGAAAAATAAATTTCACTATAATTTTGTACATAATTTTAATAAAATATTTTTTAATTTTGTTTAAATGTTAAAATTATTTTTTTAATATGCTTAAATCATTCATACTTTTCCAACTACTTTATAATTTAAGCAATGTCTACCAAAGACTAAGCAACCTCTTAGTTACGGTAGACTAAAAATTTTAGTGTAAATAGGATTTAAACTATTTATTAAAAAATAAATCAGCTTTATTTATTTAAATTTCGGGACGATAAGCAAACTTTTTTGAGCGAGCGGTAGAGGCCCGATAAACGGTACGTATAGAGGTACGAGGTCGACATTCCGTGGCGTCGATCATGCCTTTGCAACATAACACAACTGGTAGACTTTTGTTTTTATATTTTATACATTATAAACAATTATTTAAAAAAATTAGGCTTACATATTTAAGTCTAAATTGATTGATTTTTTCGCACCTTGCATGGGTGGTAGACACGGCACGGCAACGCGGTAGATATATATTTTTCGTTATGTTTATACGTAATCAATAATATTACCGAGTTTCAGCCTTATATATATAAGACAATTTCACAAGTTTTTGACACATATTGCAAAATTTTTTATTGATTATTGCAACGATAACTTTTCGGTAGACTCGCGTTTTCTTTTTTTAAGTAAACTAATCTAATATTTAAAAAATTTCTCGCCTTATATATATTGTCATAAAATTTCGGTCGCTATCTCCCCTACTAAAAAGACTATCATAAAAAAAAATACACACTATCTCGAGACACATTGAGTACGATTAAGGAAAGTTTCTAAAGCATTATTTCATTCTTATTCAAGGTAAAATCTTTAGATGATATAAACTATAAAGTAATTTAAAAGATTAATTTTAATACTACCTCAGTTTAAAAATATTTTGCAAACCTGGGAGAAACGATGTAATGGGTCTGAAGTAAAAACTGGAAGATTTGTCAGAAAATTTTCAAAGGTGTTCAAGTTCAACATCTTAGGAGCATGTGTTATTATTGATCAATCAAGTTCAAACTTTGCGCATATTACTTTTTATTATAGTGTCACAAAACTAGGGTGGCGTCACTTGTCGAATTCCAAAAAAAAATTTCCCTGTATAAAAAAGGACCACCCTAATATATATATATAAACTTTGGGTGCCTCAAAATTTGTTGTAACAGGATTTAACTACATAATGAAAATTTTAAATGCTCTAACCAAAGTCCACTAAAAGTTGTAAATCTTAGGCACATGGAAAAATTTTTAGGTGCCAGATGAATTATTTCTCAATGTTGAAAAATTTAGTGTAGCATGGCTTCTGAAAGATTCTTATTCAAAAAGAATTTGTCGAACCCTGATTATTACCATTTAAGTACTTTTCACCCTTACACAACCCTGAGCATGTAGGATTTCCTTGCATTGCTACTTGGTAGGTGTGAAAAGGCTGTTAGCCATCTGCAGTTGTAATATCATTCCAAAAATTCTACTGAATGGCAATCCACCATCAATCTCATCATACACAGAGCATGAATGCTCTGTGTATCTGAAGATCAATAAGCTTCAATATTAGCGGTCACTTGTTGGAAAGGGAAGATGATACATATGTATACACTTCCTGTATGTGAATATATGCAATATAATATACGTAAAAGAAACTATGGTAAGATACCGTGCTGAACTTGCAGTTGATGGTGTTATGTGGCCTTTTCAATATAACTCAAAATTTGCATGAAAAAAGACAGGATACTTAGAATGAAATTTGCTATATTTATTGTATTATTGTATTTTAATGTACTATACTATTAATTAACTCAGCTTACTCTAAAATCATCTTGCAGTAAATGAATATTTCTGCATCTTTAGTTCATCAAAACTTCTCTTGTGAGCACTAACAGGCTCAGTAACAGGTATCATAAACATTCTTCTTATTGCAACCCTTTGAGTTAGACTTCTGGTAACTTATTAATGCTTATCACCTTCTTTTGATTATGACATCTATAGGAAATAAGGAAACAAACTTTCAAGGAAATCTAATTCTATCGTGTGATCAAATTCAAATAAATTACTATTTCCTTGCAACTTCAGCTTACTTTCTTAACTTTCACATGTGTTACTCTTAGTTTATATTTATCTAGTAGATGTTAAGTTTATTTGTCCTCATGTGCGATAAAGATAACTGTTCAAATCTTTTAATTAGAAAATTAGGTCAATAATTGTCAAAAAACATGTTGAATACATGATGTTTATTCCATTTTTTAGGCTTATCTGGGTTTGGAACCTTGTTAGTGCACTCATATTCAAACAACTTCCTTTTTCTTATTTATTTAATTTTGAGTGCAGGCTCCACATCTAATGCTGCAGCTAATTTTGTTGCTGACTCTTGTTGTTCATTCATATCCATTAGCAGGATAAGCAATTAAGTAGCTAGTGCCATTATATATTAGTGAAATTGCAATACTTAGTTCCACAGAGCTGTAGTTTTACTGATAACATTTACCATGCTTAAGATATATCAGTAAGAAACCATAATCTTGTATTTGTCAGAACTGTGGCTCTGATGCAAGCATTTATAAAAGGTCATCAGGCCTGACAAGAGGCCATGTCAGCCTAGTCGGATATACTAGGGGCCTGGGCCTTGGGGGGGGGGAGGGGTGCGACAGTGACACAAAAAAAAGGAAAGAAAGAAAAAACAAAGGATGAAAGAAAAATGTGAAAGAAACTCCGAATAAAGAAAACATGAAGATTAAGTAAAATTTACTCTTTTGGTATTTACTGTTGTGGCACTTAAAATAGAGTTAATTGTTTTCTAGTAAGCAGTTTTGATTTTTTCTCCTCTCTTTTTTCCCCCCTTTTCTTCTTTTTTCTTTTTTTTTTTTTTTGTGGGACAGGAGGGGTCCCGCGACATAACTGACTAGGAGCCCGTCTTGGCTCTCTGCAGCCCTGAAGGTCATAAGGAGCTTCTGACTTCCATGATTTCATTTTAATTGCTTTGACACATTGTATCCTCCACTCCTGTCTGGTAGCATATTGCTTTTTGAAGTAAAGCTAGTGAAAAAGGAAAAAATCATAGATCCCCTTGAGTAATACCCCCCCCCCCAAAAAAAAAGTTGCTCTGTATCTAATATCTAAATTTAGTCTATGACATACACAGGGCATGTAAAAAGATCAACTACTTTTCTTCAAATCGGTGCCTCTGCCGGTTTTATTTTTCCATTTTATACCTTAGCCTCTGCAATTTGGCTGCATTCTCTTATGCTTTCATATAATCCTTGAACTGTAGTTTCTGTTAACTGGTTCATAGCTACCAAATTTCTTTTATTGCAATGTCTTCTACATTTATGAATTGTAAAAGTCAAAGCTGCTCCGCAATTCAGGTGAACTATAAAAGTAATCTGTCTTCAAGAGAGTAATCACTTGAATTCATATAGGCTCTGCCATGTCAAGTAGAGACATATACTACTGAATTCCAGTAAGATAAAGATGCATTTCCATCTGACGTTTTAAAACACATATTTATCAAAATCAGGACATGAAAGATCCTAAGGCAAACTTAGAATGTCAAGTTTGGTTCTACTAGAAGTATCTCAAATATCCTTAGTTTTATTGAAGGGAAAATAAATAGATGACTCTAGAGAGCCATTTACAGATGTTTATCGCTCATGAAAGCACTTCATTTTTCAACTCTTGATTTTAAAACAATTCTGAAACTAAGCACTTATGCTTGTAGCTCTTGTGTGACAAAGAATGATTTTGTTTGCAATGTGGGAAAGTAATGTACAGATAAAGTAAAAATTGTCAACAGTAACCATTATTTGTGTTAGTAGAATAGGCAGAGTTTATTTATTTATTAACAGATATATATATATATATATATTTGCCATGTTAATATAAGATCTTACTTCAATATGAGCTAATTGTTTTAGTTCTGAAAATTTTTCTTCTATTTCCAAACTTTGTAAGAACACTGTCATAAGTGTACCATAGGTCTTTTTTTTTTTTGACAAGAGTTGTGGTGCTTCAAATATTGGATTTTTAATATATGCTATATTGACTTGTTTTGATTTTTTTAATTTAATGACAGAGTGAATTGTGTTTTAATTCAGCAATTTTTATTTTTAGAGCTCTTCCAGCATTTGTGTGGCATAGGCAAAATTGGAACATCATATACCCATACATGCAACTTTCTTCAGAAGTTTCAGAGCTGCTTACATTATCTACATATGTAGCTGGTTTCCGAGATGCTGCTGTTGAAAGCAGAACTGATTTATATGATGTATTTGTAAATTTAGCAGCAATTGAAATAACTATTGCAGCCCATGCTAAAGGTATAAATTTCAGTTTCTGGGTTTCAAATTCTCAAAGACTTAGGTTTAAAATACTCATTTTTACAAAACTTAATTTAAAAAAAATACTATCATTTTGATTCATAAAATTTTCATTTAACAATCACATTTGAAAACTCAGTTACATATTTTTATATGAACAAAACCTAACCATCTATAAATGTTACAAAATGTGTTTAATTAAAAAAAAAATTGAAACCCTAGTGATTGACTACAGGCAATTATTGTTTCTTTGTTGCGGTAATTTCTCTAACGAAAGCATTTATTCAATAAATTGAATAGATTGTGAAGTTAAATAATGCATTGCAACTCTGAATTTTTGTAAAAAAGTAAAAGCTTCATTTAGTTATTTTTTACTGTGATGCAAGTTTTGTGTTGAACTGCATCATTTATAAAATCAAATAAATCATTATAAAAATGTGCTAAGCTGCTCCCAACAGAAGATTTAGTTGATACTGTGTCAGTGTGCTGAAAAGAGTTTTTTTTTTTTTTTTTTTTTTCACTCAAAGAGTTGCAATATTGTCAAGGCTAAATAACTGGAAAGGTTTTTAAATCATGTCTCAGGTAGCAATCTTTTAGCATCAGTGCTTGGTTTACCATATTTTTTATTACTTTATCCAAAGTAAATTCTAAAAAGTACATTTTGCTACAACACTTTTCCCCATTTTATAGGGAAGACCTTTCGTGTTCCCCCCCCCCCTAAATAAACTTTGAAATAAAAACTGGTTTCTCAAAAAAAAAAAAAAAAAATCCAGAAATAGAACAAAGCATAAATATATAAAGATATAAACATTGAAAATGCACAATCTTTTACGCATACTTTACCTGTTGCAAAAAAAAAAAAAAATTGTCTGAAAGTTGGGGTGTTTAAGTTTAGTATGTTGTTTGAAATTGTGTCAATGTTTTGCTCCTGTTTTTGTTTCTATAGATTGTGCCTAATTTCTTTAATAGTGAAAAGTATAAAATTTGTTGAAGCAGCCTCTGAAACCTTCCACCACTGCCTTGTAAATACCAACTGGCTCATAACATTCACTCTGATAACACAAGATGGTTGCACCTTATTCATGTCACAACAACATCAGTTTTTACATGCCTAGAATGCTTATTATTTAAATCCAAGCTTATGACTGTCTGTTACTAGACCCTTGTCTATACTGATAACCTTTTACCCTACTCTTACAAATTTAAAATGAGTGAAGTTTTTTGCCAATTTACTCATTAAATTTTATTTGAGTATAGTTATTTTTACATACTTCTTTCTTAAATAGTGTTTTTCCATCAATAAAAAATGTTTTCCAGCAAATATATTTATGTAGGTTATGCATATGTACATATTTTAGAAGTTTAATTCTTCACGTGAGCATATCTAAGTCTGTTTCTGTTCTTGGGAACTGTTATTAAACTCATATAACGTTGCTGTAATACATAATTTAATTGCTCCAAAATCTGAATTTTTTATGCTCCAAAGGGGCTCCAGCACCCCATTTTCCCACTTGCTTCATTGTTCTCAGTCAACTCTTTAAGTTCCCATGACGTAAAATTTCTCTGTCTTTAGATACATCACTGGGTGAAAAAAAATTACTTTATAGCCGCTAAAGGGTTAATAAAGTAAAATTTTAGCCTAAATTCTCCATCTATGGATTTAGATTTGTTCAATGCATCTACTTAAGTAATGTTTTTGTCTAATTCAAAAAAATGTAGTTTAATTAATTTTAAAATTTTGATTTTTGTAAGCAATATTTTTTTCTGGAATTTGCTTGTTACAAAACTTTTTTCAATTTTCGAAATGTTTGTATTTTTTGAGAAACGTGGAAGTAATTGCCTTAATTGTAAATTTGGAAAATCATGCATGTTTTCGTTCCATTTTCCAGTGGTATAGGAAGTTTGTAAAAGTATGGGAAGCTGGGGCCTTGACATTGTTGGAAGTGTCTAGAATCCCCAGAACAGAAATTTAGTGAGTCTCTAAAAAGTGGACACGGTCTCTAATAATGACTTGCCTCTAAAATGTTCAGAACACAGCTTCAAAAGTCATTAATACAATTTAAATCAAGTTTTGAGTCTAGTTATATACTTATGCTTGTAAAAATTGTACAACCATGAGAGAATTATACTAATTAACCGAAACTTACAGAAAACAAGGTAGGAGATGCCAATGGTTAGAAATACGGAGCAATCCTTTATTAGTAGCTTTACTATAATTACGTGGTATCAATTTTATTCATTTTGGAGAACTCATTCATTTTATACCAACAGGAATCTAAATTGAAAGCATATTAAATTATCATGAACTCTTTATTCCTGTGAAGATATAACATAGATTTTACACATAAAAACCAGATTTGTGGGCAATCCCAAATAAAATGTCCAAGTTTAAAGCTTCTCCCACTCCTATTAACTAAAGTTCTTTCTGTTTTGCTTACAAATTCTTTACAATTCTGCCAAATGGTAAACTTCAGAAAATAAATTCTTTACTAATTTATGTGGCGACATAATTTTACTTAAAATTGACGATGCATTTCTATCAGTTCTGTCCAGAATTAGTCTTGGTAAAGGTGTCAATTCAGCAGACTGTTTTGTTAAGTCAAAATCATGAGCATGGATTCCTAGCTTTTCTTTCAGATCCCTGAAGTGGTTACTAATTAGTCACATAATTGCTACAAATCCTGCATTTATATTGCCTTTTATACTGTCAGAACAGGTCTTAAATAAGCCTTTTTTCTGGGAAAAAGTATGAACCATAGTTTCCTTGTACATTTGTGTTATATCTAAAAATTCTTGTTTAAATCAGATAACTTTTTGAAGCAGTACTTTTTTTATTATGTTGTGTATTTACATATATTACAGTACTTTCAAATAAAAACAATCGTTTGTTGTGCTTAAAGAATTTAGAGCATATTTCTGAGCATACAAGCCTGAAATCTCTTGAAAGGAAAATAATTGTGACATATAGTTTTATCTATCTTTGTAGTACAGTTATTGTACTTTAAACAAGGTTAATAAAAAATAATGCTAATTTGTCATGAATATTCAGTTTTATTGTTGGATAACTATGTTTAATGAGTACCAACATCCACTTTTTTTACTCCTGAACTTTATTTGCAACATTTGAAGCTGCTGCTTTAATTGGAGTGCTGTCAGTGATTGTATTTTGAAAATGCTAATTTTTAGCTGTATGATATTTTTATAATTATATATTTAAAAACAATGATCATGTTAAATAATCTTTCAAAGCAATAAATGCTGGTATCTTATGCTTAATCAAAATCACTGTACTTTGCATGTAGTCTTTCCTATAAACTTTCTATTTTCTTGCTGGAATCAGGTTTATAGTATTACTGGTGTATCATATGTTTTATATGTATTTGGAAATGAGCTCGTCATTAAATTTTGAGAAAAAATACCATTTGTAAAGCATTAGATTTTTTTTTGTAGGAAAATCATCTGATAATATTATTTTGTGTTTTTCTTTGGAGCGGGGGGTGGAGCAGAGGTTTTCATCATCACCATTTGTTATTTTCAAAAGTGCCCTGCAAAAGTTTTTTGTTTAAAAAATTGTTAAAATGTTCACCCAAAATTTCAAACCCTGACTTGTTTTTTAATTTGCTAATTTCTTCTCTTTTTTTAGAAATATTTGCTATGACGAAGACACATAAAGATATTGCAGTATTCATGACTAGACAAGCAGAAAATACAGAGTTAAGTGATAAAATGTTCATAAAGGTAATAATGAAATACTGTTTTTTTGTTTAAGCTTTTAATGTTTGTCTGTTCACTGTTTTACATGTGCAGGCAGTGTAAAGTACTTACCAGTTTGAGTACTATTGACTGTGGAGCACAACAAATTACCTATATTAACTTTTATAACATGCCTTTTAAGTGAAGACACAAAAAGTTTTAATGAAGTTGCAATATCTTTTTTACCTTTTAGTGCATCAATTTTCAAGTGTATATGCAGATGTACTTTTTTGTGTCTTTTTCTCGTGCCTAAAATAAATCCAAAACAAAACTCTCAAAATTTTAATAAAATGTAATTCATCATAGAGAAAAGTAAATTACATTGTACAAAACTGGTGTTTACATATGAAATATGAAGTGAAAAGGGCTTGAAACGAGCGCAAGCACTGAGACTCCAGATCTATTGTACTGTCCCCGCTTAGACTACTAAAGGAGCCCACTAACAGAAAAAAATTCCAGTAGTTGCCTAACCAAAATTCTTGGCAGTTCTCAAGGATCCACAAAGTGGTATCCCACATGCTCAAATCGTTGCACAGAGTAGAAGTCACATTCACATAGCACATGAATTGAGCTTTCATCAGCCATATGACATCCTCTACACGAAGGATTGTCGGTAACACCCATCAGATTAAGATGCCTTTTAAGAGAGCAGTGTCCAGTTAGTAACCCAACAGACTTCTTGATCTCATTCCTACTCAAATTAAGCAGTTCCTTGGATCTAAACCAGAGAGGCTGCTGGTTCAGAGTCTTGGCCTGTCTTTGAGAGTCAGACTGAAGCCACAGGCCATATGATTCATCCATAAGAAGGTTCTTTGCAGTAGTCCTTACTGCATTGTAGGGCAGGTTCGGGTCCCATAAATAGTGCATTGGAGCCCTGCTTAGCTGACTAATCTGCCAATTCGTTGCGTACAATGTCACGATGACCAGGAACCCAGTAAAGGGAAATCCTATTACTGCCAGTTAGTCCTACCAGTGCATTATGGCACACCCAAACGGTTTTGGTAAAGAAGCAGTCTCGATTGAGAGCTTTCAACACAGCTTGGCTATCAGAGAATATTCTGATAACCTTCCCACTTATGCCTCGTTCTTAGCAGTTATTTACACAAGCCAATATGGCTAAAGTTTCTGCCTGGTAGACAGTAGCAAGCTTCCCTAATGAGAAGCACAGATTAGTGTTATTGCTGCTGCAATATGCACCAGAACCAGTTCCAGACGAAGTCTTGGAACCATCTGTAAACCAGATTTCGTGTGCATTGCCCCAATGATACCCTGTACATCCTTCCATTGCTCTCTGGACAGAAACACAATGTTATAATTGGCATTAAAGCTGAATTGTTTTAATATCCAGTCTGAAGGCATCATAAAGTAAGGATGCTTACTAATCTTTGCACACAGTTTATCATACAGGTAATGAGGGAACTTCCAGAGACCCATGAGCTTGAGGCGGTACGCACACAGAATCATCTCCATTTCCACTTGCTTATGTAGCGGAAGTAGGCTAAGAAGGAGCTCAAGGCTATGGGAAGGAGTAGTTCTCATGGCACTAGTGATTGCAATAGTGGCCATCCTTTGTACTTTGGTGAGGCAACCCTCAGCCGTTACAGTACAGATTTTACCTCACCAGGCAATTGCCCCATACGTAACCGTAGGTACAATTACTCTAGTATAAGCCCAATGAGCGATTTTTGGTGAAAAACCCCAATTATTTCCAATGGCACACCTGCAAGACCAAAAGATCCTCTTAGCCTTATTGGTAATTAGCATAAGGTGAGGATTCCTTGTCAAGGTTTTGTCAAAGATCACACCCAGGTACTTGACCTCACTAGAGTAGGCAACAGTAGAACCAAAGAACTCAATTATCTACAAGTCTTTGAGTCGTTTTTGAGTGAAGGGAACCAAATAGGTCTTATTCAGATTGACCGTAAGACCTGCCTCCAAACACCACTTTTCAATTTCCTTAAGGGCAGACCTCATGAAATTTGTAACAGTATCATGGAACTTGCCCCTTATAACAAGGGTTATGTCGTCCGCATAACCAATGCAGTACAGACCTTTGCGACGAATTCTTTCCAGAAGTTCATCAACCACCAGGCACCAAAGGAGAGGGGAGAGAACACCCCCCTTGTGGGCAGCCACGGCAGTTACCCGCCATCATAGTTTTGCCCAGTATACAAGCTTTTGCCATACAGGTTATTAGCAGACTATTAACCAAGGTACATATAGGATCAATTCCTTGTGTGCGAGAGAGTTATTAATAGTCTCAGTGGGGACCTTATCAAAAGCTCCCTCTATGTCAAGGAAAGCAGCGAGAGCTACTTCTTGTCCATTTACTGCACTATCCAGAGCTGTTGTTAGCTTATAGAGTGCAATCTCAGTGGACTTTCCACCCTGATAAGCATGCTGGCACTTAGAAAGAGGATTGATTTTCAAAACACTATCCCTAATGTGCCTATCAATCAGTTTCTCCAAACTTTTTAGGAGAAAAGAGGTTAGACTGATGGGTCTAAAGGCTTTTGCCTCATTGTAGTTTGGCTTACCTGGCTTGGGTATGAAGATTACCTTGTAAGTTCTCCAAGCATAAGGCACATAGCCAAAAACAAGACAGGACCGGTAGATCCTACAAAGATGTGTTATGATAAAATCCACACCTTTCTGCAGGAGAGCAGGTATAATATCAGCAGATTGATGGCGAGTGAAAAGTGGTGTAAGTCACAAAATGCTGCGTTTTATATCTCAGTGAATATTGATCATACTAATTTCAAACTTTTTGTGTTGGAATTATTTCTCAATGGAGATTATTTCCTTAAAGATAAGTTAGGGGACTTGGGGCCAGTATAAAAAGTTAAATTTTGTATTTTTTGACTCATTTTTATTTTTACTTCAAACTTCCAATATCTTAACCCTGCATCTGATTATGAACATTTTTGCAATTGGAAGTATACATCTAGGACTAACGGTTGCGAAAATAAAGGTCTTGCAGGTTAAAACAACTCCCTGTATACAAATCTTCTGTACTTGTATTATTATAAAACACATTTAATTTGGCTACCCCAATAGGTTGAAAAATTTGTCCTGTGTAACTTCTGAATGATAAATCACTTTTCTGAATAGGTACATTCAAATTCAAATTTTTGAAATCAGTTATATCCGTTAAACTCTCTTTACCACCTGAGTCGCACTCAAATTTGAAATCAATTCCATTTAATTTATAACTGGATACATTTTATAATTGAAATTGTTATCATTAATGGGTATATCATAAATAATGTTTACAAATAAATAATTGTAATTTTCAGTTATTTGTTTAACATGCTGATTCTCGAATTTTCGTTTAACTTTAGCAACATAATCTTTTTGGTTGCAACTCTTACAGCATAATTTATTTATTACAAAACATTGGTTTGTTTTATGATTTGATTTTGAACAATGAAGGCACAACCCTTCCATACCAAGTTCTTTAAAATTTACATTTCAACATTTATTAGTGAATTTTGCTTTATTTTGATTTTCAAAATTTTTATTTACTGGCTTTGAATTAGTATTTGAAGAGTGACCTACAGTTTTTGTGTTTTTACTTGTAATTTTATTAAGATAATTGTTCGCTGAATTACTTTGTTTTCGATTTTAGTAGCTTCAATTGCTAATGCAATTTCAAGTTTTATCAAAATCAGTGTCACCTTGTTGCAAAAGTTTCAGTCGAATATCGGTGTCAGTAAACCGCAAATAAATTGAGATAGAAGCAATAAGTTTAGCATTGATTTTGTACTGTCATTTTCCTGACAATTTGACTTAAATTCAGTATTTTTGTTAAGTCGTTCAAGTGTGTTATAAAAGTTGATATTGACTCACCTGGATGTTGAATTCTTGAAAAAAAACTTATATTGTTCTGTGAGCACGTTTGGTTTTGGAGAGAGGTGTTTCTTTAACAATGATAACAGTTCTGTAACAGATTTCGTATATGACAGGTCTGGTGCAGTCAAACTCGAAAGAAGTTGATACTGCTTCGAGCCTAAACAATTTATGAGAACAAATACCTTAGCTTCTCCAGTTTTGGCATCATCCTTATCTAAGCCTTTTAACTTGAAGTAAATTTCGAGTCTTTGAGAATAACTATTGAAAATTTCTAAATTTTCATCAAAATGTTTGAAAGTCAAATTTTGAGTCAGTAATATCTCTTTCAGAGACAATTTCTGTTTTGCAGTTGCAGCCGGAGACTCCTGAAATGTTCGAACAAACTCCTGTAATGTTTGAACTAAAGCTTCAATATTTGCCATTTCTTGTTCAGTTTGTCGCCATAAACTATTATATATTTTATGTAGAATAATTGGACAAGGAGGCACTATTTAGAAACACTAACTATTTTATTTGCAAGACGAAACATCATCGCTATTCCGGAACATGCCACACTGAAATTGAACTATTTCCAGCTCAAGTTCAGTTGCAACACAACATTGAAAACAGTTATTACGAAAAATAAAATACGTGGAGTGATAAATTATATACACAACACAAGATTAACGCACATTTTATATCTGTTGACTCATCAACATTAAATAAAATGTTTCCAGCTATTAGTAGAATAGAAACCAATGTTTTTTAATGTCATCTGTTATGTCATTAATTCATCGCTTGAAAACATCTTCCAGAATTGGTACTCTGACCACCACCTCATTCATTGCATCGGAGTCTTTCTTCCCCAGTTTGATTTCTTTACAAGCAGGTAAAATAAATGTATCACCATTGGTATGCCATTCTCAATGCAAGATGGCAATTAATTAAATTAGCAATCTGATCTTGTTTGCAAGAAAATTCCATCACTGTTCTTCCTTTTTCTACTACTCTGAAAACACTGCAACACAACAAGGACCTCTTTGCAGCACATCAGTGTGCAGAAGCACACCGGTTGAGAAGTACTGGGCTAGGGCATATGCAGTCTGGTCATTTAATTGTCATACCTCTTATGTATACATGCTGACAATTATTGAGCTATTTGGGAAAAACATTGTAACCTTTGTGGATATCCTACTCATAGAGGTCCTCCCTCCACTCTGTTTCTAATCTGATATTTTTTATATTTATATTAAGGATTTTGAAAAATCAAGGTAATGGATCAAGCATCACACAAATTTCTTTTGAGTTTTAAAATATCTGTTGAATCTGAAAAATGTATCTGTATTTTTACTAATTGATAAATATTAACTTCTGTTCTGCTTTATTATTTTAAAATTTTATTTAGATAAACCAAATAGTCATTTCTTTCTCTTGCAGGAAGTCTCAAATAAAACTAATGAACTGCTTAAAAACTTGAAAACTCTAGCTGTGAAAAATGAATTTGGTCAGGAAGTGATCAGATTATCAGATCTTAAAGAGAAGAAAGTTAATTTGGCTCTTGAGAATTTTTTGTGGAACTTGGCAATTGCTGAAGGTTATGTTGATGTCTAGATTTTATATAAAATGTCATTTTTGGTATGTTGTACATTACTCATTTTTAAGTGCCTCAGATTGGATATTTCATTGTATATTTTGTCTAAATAAATTATACATGAACATTTGTATATATTTCAAACTTGTGGTTTCTATTCCTTTCTAGCATTAATGTTTAAAAAAAATGAAAAAAAAAAAAAAATGTCAGAACATGTAAATACAGTGACCTGGATAGTTTAATCAGCCTCTTAATCTCTGAAAATATTTCTAAATATAGATTTCTTTTTTTGAAAAATATCATTGGAAAATTTCGCATAATTTCACAAATCAGGCACTGAGAAGTGAAGGGATGTAAGTACCGAAATTACAAATTTGGAGATAACCAGTACAACTGGAAGGTGAACCTCTCCTCTGTTTTGGGGAAAGCGATAGTACTAGTAGCCCTGTTAGATGCTGCTATACAGTGTGATTTAGGGAAAAAAAATCTGTTAAGCCTACCTAGCCCCACAATTTTAATGATGTTTTGCTCAAAAAATGAAAATGCCCACTTACAACCCTTTGCTTCTCACTGCCTCAAATGCAAAAATTGGTGCTCCTTTTCAGTTTCTATACCATTTCTGAGCATGTAGAAGTACACTAAATGAAATTTCTTTGAAGTATATACAGCAGTTAGAGCATATGGGTCATTCTCCAGAAAATGTAACTTTTAAACACAAATATTTTTCAATTTTGAAACTTTTTTTTTTTTAATTCTTACATGAAAGAGTTGCCTACAAAAAGTAACCATAAACAATGGCCTATCTAAGTTCCAATTATTTTACTCATAAATTAAAAGAAATAATAAAATGCCTTGTTCACGGGAAATAAAAAAATATAATGTTTTAAACTCGAGGCCAATTTAATATCAAAGTAATAATTTTGTTAATTGGTACCAACAATGAGCTATTTTAATGATTTGTGGGAATCTAATATTAAGCTCTCTGAATACGGCTTAATTTTTAGTTAGCCTTTTAGTTCAAATGTGTGTTGAAAAATAGCTTTTAGTAAATTTGAGAATATACTGGCAATTTAAAATTTTGGTAGAATGCCTAATATTGGAAAGCTGGTTTAGTATTTCCCCTTCATCATTTATTTTCACCTCAGAAATAATGACATTGATCAAGTCTATCACCAAGGTGAGATTCACGGAGGTGAGGAATTATACATTAATATAGGCCTAATGGATACATTTTTCAGGGAAATATTTTTTTCTTTGTTGCTACAATCTACACATTTGAAACATATGAAAACATCTTCACTTCTTTTTTACATTAATTTACATCCCCGAAATTCAAGTTCACGGAGGTGAGAGTTTACAATAACCACACTTAGGTTTTCAAACAAAATCTATCTTCTTGTTTTTCGGCAAAAATCTCACAATTTCTTTATGGCTGAAAATAAATAAAGGGGCTTCCTTGTATCATGGAAAATAAAATGTGATGTCATTATTGCCACATGTTAATGAGAAATGGCTTTTTGTGTTTAGGTAACGGATGTGAGAATTTGTGTGACATGATTCCTTATCCTACTAAAACGAACTAAAACACAATATTAAACAATTAAATATACTTAAACAATTAGTATTTGAGACACTTGTAAAAGAAATATTAAATAAATAAATATGTACTTTTAATTAAACAAGTTATTATACAACGTAAACAGTCACACCATGTTACATGCCACGGAGGTGGAATTCACATGTTGTGAACCAAAAATATTTTTAAATAAAAATTATTAAAAAACTGTTGGCAGGTTTAAATAGATATATTTTTGATGAAAGAAAAGGCATTGTTTAATGAATTGTTCCTTAAAATATTGTTAAAGTTGTTTTTTGAAGAATGACCCATATGTAATAAGGTAAAGAGTAGGTACGTAAATATTGTTTTAAATTTATGTCAAATTAATGTATGACACATTTAATGACACATTTTATATTATTTTTTGCATTAAATCAGTAACCCATGAATATATAGCATTAATTCATACTATCCTATAATAATATATGCTTTGTATTTTTATGTTATTATTTATTCATTAAAATTAAATTTAGGTCAAAGAGGCTGGTATAGTGGATGCACTGTATTTTTTTAATCAACTGGTGTTTATTTATGTTTCTAAAATAAATATATTATAAAGTTCACAGAAATATATTTTGTTATAACATATCTACACTGTAATATACAGGGTGTTTCAGAACACTTGGGCAAATTTTTAAGGGGTGAAAGTACACATTAGGACAAAAAATATAATAGCAAAAATAAGGGTCCCAAACGTCTTCCGAAGGAGATAGGCGCCATTAAAGTTTAGGGTCCAAATTTCAAATGATCATAAAAAACGGAAAAATTGGTCAATTCGTTTGTGGTTTTCGCTAATTTTTTTCTTTTTATCAGTATTTTCTCGAAGAAATTTTTTGAAGATGTAGTTTAAAAAATGCCGATATAGGGCGCTTTAGACTTTGGAAACACGAACAACTATTTTTTACCTCTGTTTTTGAATCTCATTAAATGTTTTCCAATGCTTGTACTTAAACTTAAATTTTGAGCTCAAAATCTGAATTGTTGGGATTGATTAAGTAGCGAAAACTGAACTGTCTTTAAAGGTTGAAATACACTTTGTCACAGAAAAAAAATGTATGCATCAATAATAAATTGATCTGCAACCAACAAACTCGGCAGGAATGTAGTTTGGTAAGAGATGATTTAAATTTCGTCGCTAGTGATAAAAGAGTAAGGGCGCTATGTGCATAAAAGATGCGCAAATGGTATGATTCAAAATGTGACAGATTGTGTCAAATGGCCCTTCAAACGAAACTGTCGAGTTGTAAGGACGCTATTGTGACTAGGACCACCTTTTAGAGGTATACGAGCAATTGTGGAACTTTTTAAAGGAACATATAGTAAATCTCAGAGAAGCAGGTTGGTCGTACGCGCGTATCTGCCGCCACCTCGGTCGGAGCGATATGGTAGTAGCTTAGTGTAGGTGTAAATAAATAATCAGTCCATTGCGGTCGGTCAAGGCATTCTAGAAACAAAAATAAGCGCGAAGATCACACATCATAAGAGAGGTCACTACCGTATCAAAAATGTAGCTAACATTACTTCCATGCCGTTTAACACCTTCCAAGAAACTGATGGTACCAAGAAAAACAATCCTGAGTAGACTGAAAGACGCTATGGTACCTCGAACCCGTGTCATTGCGATGGATTGGATTTTTGCTGCACTTGATTAGCTGGGCTGTGACAGATAGGAGACATGTTATCTTCAACGATGAATCCAAATTTAGTGCCAGTGGTCACAGGTAACCTATTTCGCTCCATACCGCGCCGTGTTTTCTCTTGTATAGCTGCTAGAGGAGGCTATACAACTTACTGTTTTTTCACCTTTATTGTATCATAACTTCTTAATAAAGTAATCTTTTGTTCGGAATTTGTAATCATTTCCTTATCTTTTCATAGGTCACATTCATTTTAAGTTTCGTAAAGATCGCTCGTTTCCTTCTGGGTTAATGTATTTTTTTTTTTTTTTTTTTGTGAGAGTGTATTTCAACTTCTGAACGCAGTTCAGTTTGTTCAACACTTAATCACGCCCAATGATTCTGATTTTGAGCTGAAAATTTAAGTTGAAGAATTAGAATAAATCTAACAAGATTCAAAAATAGCGGAAAAAAATAGTTGTTCGTTTCTCCAAAGTCTAAAGCGCATTTTTTAAACTACATCTTCAAATTTATTTTCCAGAAAATACTAGTAAAGAAAATAATTTTAGCTAAAACCGCAAACGAATCGATCGATTTTTCCGTTTTTTATGATCATTTGAAATTTTGGAACCTAAACTTTAATGAGCCTATCTCCTTCGGAAGACGTTTGGGACCCTTATTTTTGCTATTATATTTTTTGTCCTGATGTGTACTACCACCCCTTAAAGACTTGCCCAAAAGTTCTGAAACACCCTGTTTAAAATTTATAATGCTTTATTACTGGACATTTAATAGCATACTGTTCAGTTATTGCTAACTACCACGCTTTGTGTATGGGGTGGTTAGTTGAATCTACTTTTCGAACAGACAGTTTTCAGGAAGTTTAACAAGATAGCAACTGAGAAGCAATCACGTGCTGCTAACGCTCTCATCCTCATAAGTTAAATCACAATTGTCAAACATTTGCTCTTCACACCATTTGTTTAGATGCGTCAACTTGATTTAGTATTGACAGCCTTGTGAAGTAGCGGATTGAAGAAATTTTACTGGGAATATTAGGAATACTTCATATGAGATAAAAGAAATATATTGAGAATCCTGTATCCCAGAACCAGACTGACGTAAGTCCAAAAATTACGATTTTCCGTTTATTAGTGCATTGTATGCAGAATCCTATTCCGCATCGAGCATTGTATTTCTGCTACAAATTGTCAGGTATAGCGGTTGCGCAGAACGGCTTCCACTTTCACCTGATATGAACTCTTAGACTCTTTTTGGGATGAATACATCGCACAGCGAGTGTATGCAACCCTTCCACCAACATTGCAAGAATTTGGAAACTATTGCGAATACTTGCCACGCTAGCTTGCCACGTGCCAGGTTGAACAATGCAGCGGGAAGTGCAGTCCTTTTTCCAGATGTGTACCTGAACTGAAATACACCATTTGGAGCATTAAAAATGGATGAGTTTCATTTCCAACAAGTGCATTTGTTTTGTTTTTTTTCATCACGATCAAACAAAGGTGTTTTTTTTTTCAACATGATCAAACAAAAGTATTTTATGCCTACTATTTTAACCACTACTGTTTGGAAGATCTCTTTTCTTGTTCGATAACTCAGATCAGCTTTGCAGCTGACTTATTTTCCTGTATCTCGTACTGTTTCTGAGATAAGAACTCTAACCCTGAGTTTTGCCGCCAGGTAGCGCTGTAAGCGACTTTATTGTGTTGCGCACGACAACTTTACTGTATCTAAACCCTACTTTAATGACTTGCTCTTGCTGTTCAGAAATCATTGGGGAAGCAACCAAATTAAGCTGGCATCCTGTATATAAAACATAATTAAGTACAAGAATCGAAATTTCAAACTTAACCCAGAGGCAAAAAGACTTATCAGATTGTAAAAAAAAAAAAATCACACATGCTAGTTTGAGAATATTTAGCTCATTTTTAACCCTTCGGGAAAAAAAGTAAATTAATAAAATGACTCATTCTAATGGATACAGATGTCTGCAAGGCGGAACCAACTTTTAAGTTGTTCATATTTAACGAATGGGAACTCAAATCAGAAAAGGGGCTAAACTATTATAATCAGGGCAAAAGCAAGGGACCTGGGACTCTCCCCCGGTAATTTCGTGAAATTGATGCCTCCAAAAAGGAATTTAAAGCTATTTTCGGTCGCTTTAAGGGGGAGGAGGGAGTTATGATCCTCCTCCTCCTACTCTTGAATCCATGCTTGGAAAATTGCTTAATCAAGTAGTCAGTAACATTAAAGTTTAAGGGAAATGGAGTTAGAATATATGAACCTTAAGAAAATAGATTTTTCAGAAATAATTTTAAATAATGGTTTAGCAACATTGAAAACAAACCCCATCAAAATTGTACATTTTCCACATACAACAATCAAATGCAAACAGTGACTGTCAGAGTACTGTTCAAAAACAAATTCTAGTAGTATACATCAGTTTTAGTTTGGAAATGACGATATTTTAATTATTAATTTTTAATGCTTCCTGACAAGACAATTGGTTTGTTAATATCGTACTACATTTTGTTTTTATAATCACTTACACTCCCTCAGATGTCTGTTTCGGAGTGTTTATGCTGCTATTCTCAGTTGATCACGAGCGAGACGCCGCTCAACAAAATCCCACACATGTTCAATCGATGACATATCCGGGGAATATGCATGCCAAGGAAGAAGCTGTACCTGCTGCGAATCACGGTGGGATTTGACAGTCCTGGCGACATGTGTACGGGCATTATCCTGCTGGAATACACCCCCTGGAAATCCTTGCAGGAAAGGAATAGCTTGGGGCTGTAAAACTTTGTTTATGTATCGGCGGGTACTGTTCAAATTGCCCACAATTCGTAGCAGTTGTGATCATCCATGATATGCTATGCCACCCCAGACCGGGTGTTCATCCACTGTGGCGTTCGATAATGCACTCCGGAATGTGCCGTTCACCAGCATCGCGCCTGACACGAATTCGGTCATCATGGTGCCATAAATTGAAGCGGGATTAGTCAGAAAAGACGACCTGCTGCCAATCAGCACGCCAGCTCCCATGCACATTGGCCCATTGTAACCGCAGGCGGCGATGGTTTTGCGTGAGAGGAATCCTGTATAAAGGAATCCTTGCGCGCAGCCCACGCTGCAGCAGACGTCTTCGAAATGATGAAGCACACAATAAAACACCTGTAGCTGTTGACCACTGTGCTGCCAATTGTCTAAAAGAAGCTGTGCGGTCCATCAGTGCCACACGCACCAGGTGTCTGTCATCGCGAACTGACGTCACATTTCGGGGTCCACTCCCGGATTTCCGAGCTGTCCGACCCTCGTCCGTCCACTGCTTCCAAACACGCATGATTGTGCTGCATTTACGCTGCACACGAGCGGCTACTGCACGATAAGACAACCCAGCTTCACGAAGGCTGACGATTCTGCCCCGTTCAAACTCCGATATTTGCTCAAATTTCGCTTTCTTTCGTCGAAGAAGCATAGTAAAGATTCAGTTAATGTTTACTCTAGCGTATAACCGCCGATAATCATACACGCTTCGCTACAGCCGTCTATTTATATTCGGTTCGGTCCGCCGTTCAGAGGACGCTGCTCAGCATACGCATGCGCTACCGGTCTGCAATTCTAATCATTTGCATATCATGCCCTACTTTACATTTCCTGCAATTTTCAGTTCACTCGCGTAAGTCCTTCGTGGTGTTGCAATTTTCACAAGCAGGAGTATAGTACTTGTAAAAAAGCATATTAAAAAAAAAAAAAGAAAGAACATAGCTTGCAGCTACAAAAAAAAAAAAAAAAAAAAAAAAAACTTAAACAAGACTGAGTCTGGACCCAGTCTATAAATTGATTCGAATGTTGACTTTTGTTGGTTCGAAAGAGCAGTGTTGACTTTTGAATTAGACTTGGCCCGATCAAATGATTACAACGGTCTAGGCGAAGAGCAGCTTTTGCAGGCTTTACTTTAAGTTACAAACATGAGTTTCGACTGCATACCCAAGCCGCACAGAGGCGTTCAAAGCTCGTTCTATAACACGTTCTCAGCACACCATCCGACACGTTCAAATTACGTTCTCTCAGAACGGTCTAAAAAGTGTCTATGTGTCTCATCGATCGATGTCGTATAACACGTCGAAATCTGGTGTTGTACCACCCCTTTTGCACCAATTTTGAACGTGGAATATTACGTTATGTTAAAGTGCTAGGAAGACGTTTCATTTTGGTGTTTACAACACGTAATCGAATATTCTGTTTTCACGGGTAAAATCTTCGCAATAATTATGTTTGTAACACTCCGAGCGAGCTTTTTTCACAAAAATTCAGTTGACATCAGATTTCTGCAAATTTCGCACCGAGGACCTTTGATGCTCCAGGATTCACATGGATAGTTTTCACTCCCCTATGGGGGCCGAAACTCCAAAAAGAAATTTCCCATGTACAAAAACCCAGTTTATGTTGTATCTTTGCCAAATTTGGCAAAGAAGACATTGAATGCTCAAGACTTAACAGTTTTTTTTTTTTTTTCTAAACTCATGACAACGTTTCAAGGTAAAGGAAACAGCATAAACCATAAACATGAATTATGCCATGTATTTTAAATCCTTCGACATGAGAAGTTGGAAATAAAAATTTTAACTATATTAAAGTTAATAATCATAAAGTCACAAAATCATCTTACACATAATAATACAGAATATGACATAAATATTAAGGTATGGTTATAAATTAAAGAATCTGGTGTAGTCATCACACAGGTTGGCCAATTTTATGTCATTAATAGCGGTGCCCGCACGGCTTTACCCATGTAGAAAATTAATATCATTTGGTTCGCCTGTATATTTACCAATGATGGATGATGAATTTCTCGCCAATTTTCTGGGTTAAATGGCTCGCCCATGTTAAGGTTCCACGTTATGATAATTTGCGTTCACGTTATGATATTTTGGTCATTAAAACGTTCTTAAAATTGGAATAGAAAAAGAAGAAAATCCAATTTTTGAAAAATCGCTTCGAGGGGGCACACCCCCCCTGCTACAAACTAATTTTGTGCCAAATTTCATGAAAATTGGCCAAACGGTTTAGGCGCTATGCGCGTCACAGAGATCCAGACATCCAGATAGAGAGAGATCCAGATTTCCAGACAAACTTTCAGCTTCATTACTAGTAAAGATTTAACTTTTTCAATTTGCAGCCTTGCTTTGATCTTCTGTTAAAAAAGATTCCCTGTAAGTTTATTAGAACATTTTTTTTTTCAACAATAAAAGAACAAAATGTTTGAAAGTGATTGAAATAGATACGTTTTGCTTATTTTGATTTTCTTAAAAAAATGTATGTTAGTTAATTGCAACATCCATAAGCAGGTTTAATTTTTAATACTTTAGAAATTTGGATGAAGATTATAACTATACGATTAATATAGTTATAATCTTCAGTTTATTGTTGAAGTAAATGTTTCAATATACTGTAAATTTTGAAAAACCCCACGCTACCGAGATAGTAGGGTTTTTTCAACTGGGCTCAAGTGAAAAAACCCGGGTGGGTTATTTCGAGCTGAGCAAAATTTGGTGAACCTTGTTCATGAATGAATTAAAATACATTCAATGAATAAAATAGGTATTTTAAATTACTCACAACTTTCAAATAATATACGGCTTTGATATGTATTCTACATGCGAGTATATGGAGAGAGATATTTTCAAAAGAAAATAAAACAACACGTTAGCAACTTTATTAAAAATATCATGGGTCTAAAAATTGCTAGGAGGAAATTTTTTGAAGTGCTTGCTTCTCTTTTTCCAGTTAGTCTGATAACTAATTTTTAGAATTTTGAAAAGTTTACTTTAATAAAATCTTTTTTTAAGTATTTGAAAAATGTCTCAAATTTTCAATGACTTTCAGCCTTTAAGTCAGTTTGCGGTACTAAACTTTCAGATTGATTTTACTGGCCATTTCACAGCATTTTGTCCAAATGTAGAATCCGCAATATGATACTTTTTTTTTTGCCATAACTATTCAATTTGCTGTTTGATTAGCACATTGTTTTATTTTGAGTTTATATGTTTGTTAGGATTAACTCAGAATAAAATTTTGTGCAATGAAACAGCAAATTAAATAGTTATGGCAAAAAAATTACATTCCGAACTCTACAATTGGACAAAATACTTCGAAATAGCCCTTAGAAAATTTTTTGTTGAAACCCTTAGTTTCCAGCTCCCTCTTCTTTTTTTCTCTGTAAACTGCAAGTGGGGGAATATGGGGTACAGAAAAACAATTAAGATGACTGAGCTTTTACAAAATGAACAAATCAGTGATTTGTTTTGAAAATTATAGTACATAAAGAAAGAAAGTTGTATTTTATAATAAAACTGTCATTAAAGCAGTATTTGTTACTTTTGTCAGTAAACTTGTGATTTTAAAAGAAAAGTGGAAAATTTTCATTTTTTTTTCATAGGGCAAAGTGAAAAATAAAATATTTTCCTAATGAATTATTTTCTATTTGATTATAAAAAAATATTTTTGATTAAATAACTTCGTTAAAAAAATCAGGATTGCTAAAGCGAATAATTAAATAGATTAATTAATGTATGAAGAAAAATAACTAAATAAAAGTGTGAATTAATAAGAAAATAAGTGAATGAATGCATAAATAATCGAATTACTAAATGAAATAATGGAAATGAATTTATTAACAAATGAATACGTAGTGATTCAGTAAAGGATAGAGCGACTAAACGAAATAAACTATTTCACTTTGCCCCATCCACTTTGCCCAGCATGTACTTGCCTAATTGTAAAAAAATATTCAAAATACAAATAAGCTAAATATTAACTAATAAATACTGCACTGAATATTAGAAGGTCTCAATTAATATGCTAAATATTAATAAGAAATACTTTATCATTTTAGAACAACAAAAATAATTTGTTACTTGCTACAAAGTATTACAATACGAGTATCAATGTTTAAAAATTGAATGTATTACCTTACTGTTTTTATCTCCTTCTGTTTTTTTTTTCTGACTGTAATAGACAACATGTGCTACTATATAATTAAAATAATACCAACCAGATAGGTGGTGGTAAAAGTCAGACTAAAATATTTCACCATTTCACTTTGCCCTCCTATTTCACTTTACCCCACATTCCCCCAACTCTTCTTAGGGGAGTTTCTTAGACCTCAAAAATAACTCATATGAATTATATTCTTATACTCGTTACTAAATAAAATAAGAATAAGATATTCACACAAAAATGAATTAAGAAACTCATAAAAGTCAATGCAAAATGTAATCATTAAATATCCTTTATTTTACATGATACATTTTTACACATATTTTAGAAACATCCAAAAATTAATTTTAAAAATCATATCTATCCCATTTATGGCTTTTATTGCCTAAAATTAAAATGAAAATAAGCAGACAAAATTCCCAATTAATCCACATATATGTAATAGCCAATGATCGAGTAACGCTCCTGATGTCATCAACAATGAAACTCACGCCACGGAAAATGATGTAATGCTCTTTTAAGATTTTTTTTAAAATAATCATATTGATACATTGCTAAATATTGATCAAGTATGAAGGAAAGAAAAAAAAAACCTGAAAGAGGATTCGAGTTTTTTAGTTCTGATCAGAGAAATCCGATAGATTATAAATCACAAAAACTTAACTCATTAAAAATAACAATTAATGCAGTAATATATCCGTAAATTATTCCCTGAATGGTTATTTTTTACTTCAAAACATTTCTACGATTCGACAACCAAAATGGTAGAATTTTAGGCAGAAATTTTTCTATTTTTCAAAGTAATAATTTTAATTTCCTACCTATCCCTTTAAAATTCCATAATTTGTTGATTTTTACTGTCCGTTGAAGCATGAGTAGGAGGAAATTCCAAGCGGCAGGTGATAGCTTTAACATCAGACAAATATGCAACATATGGCTACTCGCCATTTTGTTTTGCTTTAAAATAGAATGAATTAAATTTTATTCAATGAATCTTATTTTTGTAACTCTGACTCTTTTGAGATAAATCTATTTTTTTTTTAAATACTATTTGAACGAGGAACTTTTTCTGTTAATCAAATAAGTTATTTGTAATGAATATTTTTTTTTAACAGAATAAACATTTTTTTTTCCCCAGAATGTTCGAAGGTCAGAAAAACGGATAAAATTCAGTACATATAAAAGACACGACTCATCTCCAAATTTTAACAAATTTATAAAATAAAATTAGACTTGTGTATAAAATTTACATGTTGAAGATTTTAAAAAAAGTTATAATAATTGCCACGGAATTGGATAAATGGAAATGAGTAGATCGCTAGCTTTTTTCGCCATAGGCCTAACCTATGACAATAATTACAAAGTAGCTAGGATTTTTACCCCAACTAAATTTAACTCGATTACTTACTTTTGACAAAAGTTAATCCATTACTGTGTTCTTTAATCTTCAAAGAAACATCCAATTTTACAGAATTTTATGTATTCGAACGAAGAGAAGATTCCAAGGAAACTTCTAGCTCATTATACTATTCCGAGGTAAACACAGATAGAGGGCGCTCGAATTAGATGGCATTAGCACTAAAATTGAACGGTAAAATTAACACCGGTTTGATGCCGTGAAATATTACGTTATATTAGCACGGGAACGGCACCGTGATAATATTACTGTTTTTGTACGGCGACTATAGCACAAGTGACACTTAACACCGTCATTTGACCAATAACACGATTTCTGTACCGAATTTGAACGTTCTGGTGCTACTGGGGTAATAACATCTTGGTCTTGGAAGCAAAATGTATTTATTCAATTGCTTTTAACACATGATTTATTCATTTGTTCAATTATGATTTTTGCAAAAGGTTCGCCCCCCCTCCCCCAGACCTTTTTTTCAAAAAGAACCCAAACCCGCTGCGTTACCGACCCGATATTTAGTATATCCAATGATTGTTTTCATTCTGCTTCATTTCCAGATCCAGCAAAACTATTATGCAGCCTACAAACAGGATCAATATAAGGTTTTGAGAAAAATGTATTCAAAATTTTATACATCTATTCGCTTTTATTATATTAGTCCAAAGAAGTCCTTTCCTGCGTTTAGCATTTGGCGACATGACGTCATTACACCAAAAATTTAAGACATTAAATCAACACTAGTACACTTCCTTGGATAAGGTAAAAGGATCGTTTCTCGACGATATGTTTTGTTCCAGAATAATCCAACAATAATCAGATAAATTGTAAATTACCAGAGTAATAGCTTACTTGCAACTTTTGAGTGAAAATAAAAGATAATGTTGCAGTTATTTACCCAGAGAAGTACTTTTGACATGCTGAAGCTGTTTAGCGGAATATAATAGAAAAGGAAAAAATCTCCGATGCATGTTTTTTCTTTGATTACCCCGATACGTATCTGTCCCGATAACCAAATGACGACACCTTAGGTCTGACTGGTAATCACCACTACTGTAGTCCAGGACTATAGAAGTTTATAAGGGCTAGGTCATTGCTTTGTAGTAAGCGTTTCGCCGCCGATGTGGTGACAAGAAGGAGAAACTCGTTTTTGACGTCATCGGGTACACTTCGTCCAGAGATTTCTGCAGCTTTGAGTATTCAAGCTGAAATCTCTTGAGAATGTTTACTCTGCACAAGGGTTATTTTAAAGGGCAGTTAAAGGGACCTGGGCCCCTCCCAGATATGATTAAAATCCACTCATTATGAATAAGGATATTAATATTATTTTCAAGCTTTTATTTGGGAATGTCTCATAAAACTTGACTTGGGGCCTCTCCAGAAAAAAGTTCTTTTTCTTGTTGTACGTTATTTTTGCTTCTAGTTCTGCTTGCTGATGTAGACATAAAGGTCACATTTTTTTTAAATCGAAAAAAAAAATGTGTAATTATATTTGTAAGTATTAAAAATGCCATCGTGAGACGGAGGATTTTGAAACTGAAGAAGTTTTGGAAACTTGAGCTCCCCTTCAAGATTTTCAGGGGCCCAAAACACACCAAAAAATTAGGAATACAACCTTCTTTTCATTTTTTAAAAAATGGAACGCTAAATTTAAAGCCGGGCAGCAAACAATTTAGGAAAGAATTTAAAAAGTGAAGACAAAGAGAAAGAAAATTTTCTTAAAATGTGGTGCACGCAAGGTATTTTTTAATGTAGGATTTCTCTCTCAACTTTTTGCAACGTACTTTTATGATTTTTTTTTCAGTAAGGGCACTGTGAGACCTAAATAAATTTTATTCAACAACTAAACGTAGAATTACAATGCATCTAGATGTAATGCACGGAATTTCTGTGTAAATATTATTCAATACGTCTAATTAAAAAATTTCTTTAACACGCTATCCACTTGTGTGAAATAATTAAATAATTAATAAATCGCATTGATGTGACAATGACTTAAAGGTGGGGATAGGGGGATGGAAAATGAACACAATACATTTATAACTACCTTAAACTGTGATTATTTAAATCGGGTATCTTTTTTTTAATGGGGGTTATTGTTTTTAGGATTGTACAAAAGGAAGGCCGTTTAATCGTTCTTCTTAAACTGTTTTCTAGAATTCTCATTAGGGGCCCAGCATTTTTTACAAAGTAAATAAACTTACAAACACGGGTACATATTACTGTTGCAGGTTAATTTTATTGCGTGATTTTGTTTGAGTTAAAACTGTAACTACTTCAGAAAAAATGCATTTTTTTTTTCAATATCTTGTATCTAAGTCTTTTGTCCAAGTGCTTTACTGAAAACAATTCTTTGTTGATTTTAATTTAAATGTATCGTCAATTTGTGCAACAAAACTCACAATTTCCTTGAATCAAATAAAAAACGTTTAACACTGGTATCATTTAGAATTAAGGTAAAGATTCATAATTCAGAGATTTTCAATAATAATGTTTGCGATAAAACGTACTTCTTTGGCACTCTCACAACGATAGGAATATTTTCAAGTTTTAACGTGTGGGAGAAAAAATACATTATTTTCCCAAGCAGCACAAAGGAGCTCAAAGCTCGTTCTATAACACGTTCAGGGCACACCAACCGACACGTTCAAATTACGTTCTCTCAGAACGGTCTAAAAAGCGTCTATGTGTCTCGTCGATCGATGTCGTATAGCACGTCGAAATCTGGTGCTGTACCACCGCTTTTGCACCAATTTTGAACGTGGATTATTACGTTATATTAAAGTGGTAGGATGACGTTTCATTTTGGTGTTAACAAGACAATACTAAATATTTTGCTTTCACAGGTAAAAAAATTCGAAAAAATGAAGGGTGTACCCCATAAGGGGGTTTTCCACTTACAAATTCAGTTTTCGTCAGATCTCTGCTGAATCGTACTGAAAACTTTTGATGATCGAAAATTCCTCATAGAAAGACCCCCCCCCCCACCCTCAAAGAACACCACAGAGGATTTTTCTTTACAAAAAAATCCAGTTTATGTCGGATGTTTGACAAATTTGGCACACTCAATTTTGTCAAGTCATTTGATGATCAAGAAGTATCATAGGGGAGTCTTCGCCCCATTTCTATAGTGTGCAGATGCCCACATACAGGACTTTTCCTTTTACAAATCGAGTTTAACAAATCTGACCCGTAGATACTTTGATGCTCAAGAACTCCCTTGGGGTTTTCGTCCCTGCCGATGGTAAACAATATATAGAGGGTTTTTCTTTGTACACATTCAGTTTGCGTCGGATCTTTGTTAAATTTGGTTCATAGGTCTTTTGATGCTCAATAATTCACATAGAGGGTTTTCCTTCTTACAAAAATCTAGTTTACACTGGACCTTTGACAGATTTTGCACATTTCTTTGATGCTGAAAAATCCACATAGGGGAGTTTTCGCCTCCCTATGGAGGTGGAAATTCCCCCAAAGAAGATTTGCCCTTATGCAAAATTCAGTTTATGTTGGATCGTTTAAGAGGTCCTTTGATGTTCAGGAATTCACATAGGGGAGTTTTCTTCCCAACCTGAGGGAGGAAAAAGCCCATAGAGCGTTTTCCTTTTTACAAATCAAGTTTATATTTGCCAAATTTGGCACATAGTTCCTTTGATGCGCAAAAATTTACAAGAGGGGGGGGGGTTTGGCCTCCCTTCATAAAGAGTTTTTCCTCTGACAATTCTAGTTTATGACGGATCTTTTTCAAATTTAGTACAGAAGTGTTCTGATGCTCGAAAACTCAAGTAGAGGAGTTTTCGCCCCTCTAGTAAAATGCAAAAATATCTTCTACAAAAATCCAGGTAATATCAAAGCTTTGCCAAATTTGGAAAATATAAATTTAACGTTTTGCAAAATTTGGCACATTGAGGGGGGTCAGGGTCCTTCGACTCCTCCCGTAATTACTACCTTGAATTATAATACTCAGTGCACTTTTTCCTACACGTCGTTTTTTTTAACCTTTTGTTTACAATATCTGTTAAATGTGTACAATTTTTGTAAATTAGGGTTTTATTTTTTCTGTTCTGCAGATTTAAATAATAACACAAAATTTACAAAAATACCGATTAATTTACAGATTTTGATGAAATGACACTTGTAGAGGCTTTACTGTCTTTAAAATGCAACTCCCTAGAGCAGTTAATAACAGTGCGTCTTGCAGCCACACCACAATTTCGAGGTTCGACTCTTGGGCTTATTCAAGGTGTATTACAACATAACTTCAGAGGTAATTTCGGATGAATACATGAACAGGGTTTGAGGAAAAACCGGGGTAATTTAAAAAACCTTAGCTACCCTGGATTTTTTTTATCAAGTACCCTGGTCATTGTTGAAAATTGCGGACTTTTTTACAAAAAAAAAAAAAATCTTGATCACTATTTTAACATTGTTTAAACTGTACTACTTTGTTACTTTTTTTTCATAGAGATATGAATAATTTTAAATCCTGAATTTATTTCTACTCAAATTTATTACAAAAATCGTCAAAATTGAAGAAAAAAAATGAATTTGAAAACCGTGTAGCATTTACATAAAATACATAAAATACACCGCTAGCTAACTTCTAAAAAACCTACTGAAAATATTTAGCATTTAGGTGAAATATTATCAAATTTAATTTTCTGAAACATGACCACACCATAAATAGAAAACAGATTCATCCATACAGAAGCAAGTATGTCACATTTTGAGAAAAGCTTTCCTTTTAGTCCCAAAAGGCATTTAGTAGTATTTTATTTTTTCAGTTTGTTTAAAAAAAAAAAAAAACTCTGACTAAATTTTGCCTTAAAAAGAGCCGCATGAACCATAACCATGAATCATATCAAGTATTTTATATATCCTTCCACACGAGAAGTTGGAAATAAAAATTTGAACTGTATTAAAAAATATTAAAATTAGTAACTATAAAGTCACAAAATAATTTTGCACACAGTAATTCAGAATATGTGAGAAAATTTTCAGGCATGATTACAGTTTATGGAATCTGGAATAGTCATCACACAGGTTGGTTAATTTTATGTGATTATTGTAATCTACCTTTACACTTTGCAATCTTGCATTAAACATCTATTTAAAAAAGAGATTTCCTGATGTAGTTAATCAAATCATTTTTTTTTCAACAATACAAAAAAAAAAAAAAAAAAAGAAAGGAAATAAAATAAAATCTTCAAAAGTGATTGAAATAAATTAAGTAAATTGCTTAGTTTCGCTTCCCAGCAAAAATATATTTTTTAATTAGTCGTGGAATCCGTATGCAGTTTTAATTCCTAAAACTTAAGAAGTTGTTCAGAAAGGCAGATGCCAATTTTCATACTTGGTATTATTTATTTTAGATCTAATATGTAGTTTGTTTCTGAAGTAAATGTTTCAATATGCGGTAAATTTTGAAAAAAAAAATCCACTTTATCGAGATAGTTTATTTTTTTGAAATGGCCCGTGTTAACAAACCCACGGGTTTTTTTTTTTTTTTTTTTTCGTGCTGTGCCCAGTTTGAGGAATCCTGTACGTTAATAAGTTAAAATAATTCAATAAATAAAATATATATTTTAAGGGGAGTTAGTACCCCCTATACCGTCAATGTTAATTTCCACATGTTCATGTACCTTTTTCTGAAAATCTATTAAAGATACAATTATGATTTTTTTCTTTTCCTTAAGTAGACTTTTTTCTCTATACTGAAGTAAAATTTTGCAGAAAGAAAGCTTTTTTTAAAATATTCTAATTAGATGTATGGAATTGGTGGCAAAATTTTCAAAGCCTAACACAATCTAGGTTCTTAGAAAAGGAACATTTAGTTTCAAAAATACCATTTCTCGATAAAGCAATTTAAAGAAGAAAATCATACCTTATCAAAATATATTTACATTTTTTAAAGCTTATTTTAACATTCTTCTCATATGAGCACAATCAAAAAGTTTGTATCATTAAAAAGGTTTTTAAATGGAGTATTAAAATATATAGAAATCAAAAAATCGAATTTTTGAAAGTATTTAGGTTACTGACTCCCCTAAAATTTCTTACAATTTTCAAATGATGCACTATAATGGCTAAGATGTGTCTACTACATATATGGAGATATAAATTTTAAAAATAAAATACAGCGATATTAGTAAAACTATCACAAATGTAAAAATTTGCTAGGGATTTTTTTTTTTTGAAGTGCCTGCTTCTTTTTAGTTGGTCTGTGATGAATAATATTAGGATGATAAAAAAAAAAATACTTGAGTTGAATCATTTTATGATTCTACTTGAAAAGGGTCGCAAATTTTCAATGGACTTCCCTAGTAAAGCCATTTTACGGCATTAACTTTTTGATTGATTAAAGAGTTTTATGGTTAAAACCCTGAATTTCCTTTACTCCCTCTTTTCTCTTTCACTAAAATGCAAGATGTTTCTTAGCCCTCACAAAAACTCATGTGAATTACATTCTTATATTCCTTAGTTAATTGCAAAAGAATCACGTAAGTCACACAGAAAATCAATGAAGTAATACATACAAGTTAATAAAAAATTTAACCACAAAATACCCTTAATTTTACATGATAAACTCTTACACATGTTTTGATTTTAGGAACAACAAAAAAGGAATTAAAAAGAAAGGCGTTGATCGTTTTTTCCCATTAATGACCTTGGCTGCCTGAAATTAAAATACAAATAAAAATACAAAAATTGCAGCTTATAATAAGATTAAGTGCGTAAAAAATTTGAAGTACAGTCAGAAATCACCTGACGTAAACACTCTTATTTTTTGAATGATACAAATTAAACTAAATAAGTTGGAAAAAAATGTAACCCAAAGTGTTCAAATCCAATAGTACAATACAACCGTTGATCATACCTTGGGAGCCCAGTGTGTTCATCATTTTTTAGAAATAGAATAGTCATAGAGAGGCAATACATTCTTTTAACATTAGAGACAATTTGACTTTGATTTTCTTTAATGAAAAAAATTACATAATAATGTATGTGAAAAAAAACATAAAGGATGATTCTAATTTTAATCACGGAAAAACCATGCTGCTTTTAAAGGAATTTCAGAATCCAACTCGAGTATCCATGTTTGTGACTTGTGTGCTATATATCGAGCAAGACCCTTAATTTGTGCAAATGGGGAAAAAAATCACTAAGAAAGTTCTATGAGTTTTCTATGATAGTACTTTTTTTCCCACCATTTCATATTGCAAAAAACATATTTTCATTATTTTAAAAATAGATACTCTTTATTTCTGCATTTATGCATCATTTTCGCGTGTTTATTTGTTGTTTGATTGGGAACCTAAGTTGTTTAATATTTTTAGTCTAATTGGGCAATAATTTTAGGTGTCATAATTTGATTCTACTTCTACACAGTAAAACTAGTTTGCACACATATAAAACATGGCCTGCTGCTTTCAGGAGAAGATGCTAGTTGCATTACTTAAATTATCTATTTTGTGCACATCTCAGTAATAATGGAGAAAGGTAATGATAAAGAAATAATGAAGAAAGGTAAGAATCAATGTACCACACATATATTTAGAGATATTACTAGAATTATTTCAAGATATGAAAATATTCATTAATATTTTTCCAAAATCGCGTTTATTAAGACTTATAACAAAGGATGAAATGGAAGTTGTCGGACAAAGAAGAGATGTGCACTAATTTGTTTTTTGCATTGTAAAAAAACCCCCGAAATGTTCCTAGAAAATAACGGACAGCTAAAGTATCTTATTCCTGCCGGTAACATATAATGCGAAAAACAGAAAAGTTTTGTCCCTATCAGAATCTTCCCAAAATTAACCTGGTATTTTTTGGAAGAATTAAAAACCTTTCCACCTTTCCAAAACAGACAAACAAAGCCTCTTCACTAAAAATGTTCATGATTGGATGAAGTTTTTTCTCTTTCTGATACTATTCACTATTTTGAGGTTGTAGAAGACCCATTATGTATAGAAAAGCACATGCTGTATCTTTTATATTGAGAATACGTGGGGTTTAATGGGAAAATGTCATTTGATTATTTGGTGTGACATATAATTGTTTTGATTATTTTGTATGCATCTTACTTTCATGTTTTCAAGAAACAAAATTATATGCGAGGATCACATGTCTAATTTTAGTTGTTTTTTTCCCCAAATTTATACTATAAAGTATGTAATTTAACACGCTTGTCTTCCAATAATTTTATAATTACGTAACGAATTATAACAAGTGTATTAATGAGTGCTTAGATGCTTTTACCTGTTATTTATTTTGCAATACATGTACTTCCTTCAACTATTTTATTTTGTTTATAATTCGAAAGATGCAAAGATTTGTCATTGACTTTAATGTCTAGGAGTTGTAGACAATATAATTCAAAACATATTAATAAGCTTATTTCATTTGTTACTGTTTTAATTTCATTGTGTTCTATTTTGTATTGGGTGACTTCATGTAAAATCAGGTGGGCACTGAACCTGACCATTTCATACTAACATAAAACTTTCAGAAATTTTGCTCTTTTATATCATAAAGATACATATGGTTTTAAAAAAATCTTTCATAAATCATCCTACATAATTAAAATCTGAGCGTCTGTACCTATCAATCTATTATTAAGCTATATACATATGTCCGAGTAACTTCTCCCGAACGCCAGTAAACTGACCATGAAACCAGGTACAATTGGAATCGTAATTTTCCCGTCTTATGTTTGGCTGTTTAACATAATCCTCCAATAATAATTAGCAGAGATGTCAATTGAAAACTATTTATTACTAGAATGTCACCCATCACTGTATGACAGGTGAAAATTTGCTTCTACATTTGAACGCAGCCATTGCCTGTTTGGTGATATTTTGGTACATCAGTTTCCAATTCATTAGTTGATTTTTGTCAGTTTTTTTTGTTTGTTAAATCTGTGAAGAAATAATAAACGCAGAAAACTTTCAAGCACCAGGTGATGACAATCAACAGCTGGTAGCCGCTCGCCATTTTGTTTTGTTGCAATAAAATAAACAAGCAATACGCATTCTGCATGGAATAACTAAAACAACCCCTTTTACGGAAATAAATGTAGCAATCATTTCGGATTCAGATCAGAAATGAAAATTTCACAAAGAAATGTTAGCAAAAAATGTATCCGCGAAATAGTCATTGATAGTAAGTTATACAAATGGAACAATTAAGTTCTGCAGAATGTTCGAAGCTAAGAAAAAAACCCAATTAACTCAAAATTTAAATGAAATTCGACTTATAAGCAAAATTTACATGTGAAAGATTTAAAAATAATTATAATTAAATTAATCACTTACTTTTGATAAAAGAATATCCTTTGCTCCGATTGTTTTTGAGCAGTTGCTCCGAAAGCTGTTGAAGTTGGCAAGCAAAGAAAGTTTCTGAAACTATTCCAAGGTAAACAGATATAGACCCAAGCAGCACAAAGGAGTTCAAAGCTCGTTCTATAACACGTTCAGAGCACACCAGCCGACACGTTCAAATTACGTTCTCTCAGAACGGTCTAAAAAGCGTCTATGTGTCTCGTCGATCGATGTCGTATAGCACGTCGAAATATTATGTTGTACCACCGCTTTTGCACCAATTTTGAACGTGGAATATTACGTTATGTTAAAGTGGTAGGATGACGTTTCATTTTGGTGTTAGCAAAACAATACTGAATATTCTGCTTTCACAGGTAGAAAAAAATCGAAAAAAATACTTGTGTACCTCATAAGAGGATTTTCCATTGACAAATTCAGTTTTCGTCAGATCTCTGCCGAATTTCGAGCTGAAGCCTTTTGATGATCGAAAATTCCTCATAGAAAGACACCCCCCCCCTCCAAAGAACACCACAATGAGGATTTTTCTTTTAAAAAAAAATCCAGTTTATGTGGGATGTTTGACAAACTTGGCACAGTCAATTTTGTTAAATCATTTGATGGTCGAGAAGTGTCATAGGGGAGTCTTCGCCCCCCTTCTATGGTGTGCAGATGCTCACATTCAGGACTTTTCCTTTTACAAAGTGAGTTTACCAAATCTGACCCGTAGATACTTTGATGCTCAAGAATTCCCTTGGGGTTTTCGCCCCCTGCCGATGGGAAACGATGTATAGAGGGTTTTTCCTTGTACACATTCAGTTTACGTCGGATCTTTGCCAAATTTGGCTCATAGGTCTTTTGATGCTCAATAATTCACATTGAGGCTTTCGCCCCTCTCTATAGGGGCGAAACTCTCCATAGAGGGTTTTCCTTCTTACAAAAATCTAGTTTACACTGGGCCTTTGATAGAATTTGCACATAACTTTCTTTGATGCTAAAAAATCCACATAGGGGAGTTTTCGCCTCCCTATGGGGGTGGAAATTCCCCCAAAGAAGATTTGCCCTTATGCAAAATTCAGTTTATGTTGGATCGTTTAAGAGATCCTTTGATGTTCAGGAATTCACATAGGGGAGTTTTCTCCCCACCCCTGAGGGAAGAAAAACCCCATAGAGTGTTTTTCTTTTAATAAATCGAGTTTATGATCTTTGCCAAATTTGGCACACAGTTCCTTTGATGCGCAAAAATTTACAAAGGGGGGGGGGGAGTTTGGCCTTCCTTCATAAAGGGTTTTTCCTCTGACAATTCAAGTTCACGACGGATCTTTTCCAAATTTAGTACATAAGTGTTTTGATGCTCGAAAACTCAAGTAGAGGAGTTTTCGCTTCTCTAGTAAAATGCAAAAATATCTTATACAAAATCCAGGTAATATCAAAGCTTAGCCAAATTTAGCACACATAAATTTAACGTTTTGCAAAATTTTGGCACATTGAGAGGAGACACGGTTCTTCGATTCCTCCCGTAAATACTACCTTGAATTACAATACTCAAATTTTGTGCACTTTTTACTAAAAGTAGGTTTTTTTTAACCTTTTGCTTACAATATCTGCTAAATGTGTACAGTTTTTGTAAATTAGGGTTTTATATTTTTTGTTATGCAGACTAAAAAATAACACAAAATTTACAAAAATACCGATTAATTTACAGATTTTGATGAAATAAACACTTGTAGAGGCTTTACTGTCCTGAAATGCAACTCCATAGAGTAGTTTATAGCAGTGCGTCTTGCAGCCACACCACAATTTCGAGGTTCGACTCTTAGGCTTATTCAAGGTGTATTACAACATAACTTCAAAAGTAATTTCCCATGAATACATGAACAGGGTTTGAAGAAATACCGGGGTAATTTAAAAAACCTTAGTTACCCTGGATTTTTTTTTAATGAAGTACCCTGGTCATTGTTGATAATTACGGACTTTTGCGGACAAGAAAAAAAATTAATCTTGATCACTATTTTAACATTGTTTAAACTGTACTACTTTGTTACTTTTTTTTCATAGAGATATGAATAATTTTAAATCCTGAATTTATTTCTACTCAAATTTATTACAAAAATCGTCAAAATTGAAGAAAAAAATGAATTTGAAAACCATGTGCATTTACATAAAATACATAAAATACACCGCTAGCTAACTTCTGAAAAACTTACTGAAAATATTTAGCATTTAGGTGAAATATTAACAAAATTATTTTTTCTGAAACATGACCACACCATAAATAGAAAACAGATTCATCCATAGAGAAGCAAGTATGTCACATTTTGAGAAAAGCTTTCCTTTTAGTCCCAAAAGGCATTTAGTAGTATTTTATTTCTTCAGTTTGTTTAAAAATAAACCTCTGACTAAATTTTGCGTTAAAAAGAGCCGCATGAACCATAACTATGAATCATATCAAGTATTTTATATATCCTTCCACACAAGAAGTTGGAAATAAAAATTTGAACTGTATAAAATATTAAAATTAGTAACTATAAAGTCACAAAATAATTTTGCACACAATAATTCAGAATATGTGAGAAAATTTTCAGGTATGATTACAGTTTATGGAATCTGGAATAGTCATCACACAGGTTGGTTAATTTTATGTGATCATTGTAATCTACCTTTACACTTTGCAATCCTGCATTAAACATCTATTAAAAAAAGAGATTTCCTGTTGCAGTTAATCAAATCATTTTTTTTTCAACAATACAAAAAAAAAAAAAAAGGAAATAAAATAAAATCTTCAAAACTGATTGAAATAAATTAAGTAAATTGCTTAGTTTGGCTTCCCAGCAAAAATATATTTTTTTAATTAATCGTGAAATCCATATGCAGTTTAAATTCCTAAAACTTAAGAAATTGTTCAGAAAAGCAGATGCCAATTTTCATACTTGGTATTATTTATTTTAGATCTAATATGTAGTTTGTTTCTGAAGTAAATGCTTCAATATGCGGTAAATTTTGAAAAAAAAAATCCACTTTATCGAGATAGTTTATTTTTTTCAAGTGGCCCGTGTTAACAAACCCACGAGTTTTTTTTTTCGTGCTGTGCGCGGTTTGACGAATCCTGTACGTTAATAAATTTAAAAAATTCAATAAATAAAATACATATTTTAAGGGGAGTTAGTACCCCCTATACCGTCAATGTTAATTTCCACATGTTCATGTACCTTTTTCTGAAAATCTATTAAAGATACAATTATGAATTTTTTCTTTTCCTTAAGTAGACTTTTTTCTCTATACTGAAGTAAAATTTTACAGAAAGAAAGCTTTTTTAAAATATTCTTATTAGATGTATGGAATTGGTGGCAAAAATTTCAAAGCCTAACACAATCTAGGTTCTGAGAAAAGGAACATTTAGTTTCAAAAATACCATTTCTCGATATAGCAATTTAAAGAAGAAAATCATACCTTATCAAAATATATTTACATTTTTTTAAAGCTTATTTTAACTTACTTCTCATATGAGCACAATCAAAAAGTTTGTATCATTAAAAAGGTATTTAAATGGAGTATCAAAATATCTAGAAATAAAAAAAATCGAATTTTTGAAAGTATTTAGGGTATTGACTCCCCTAAAAGTTCTTACAATTTTCAAATAATGCACTATAATGGCTAAGATGTGTCTACTACATATATGGAGATATAAATTTTAAAAATGAAATACAGCGATATTAGTTAAACTATCACAAATGTAAAAATTTGCTAGGGAATTTTTTTTTTGAAGTGCCTGCTTTTTTTTAGTTGGTCTGTGATGAATAACATTTCGATGATAAAAAAATTACTTTAGTTGAATCATTTTATGATTCTACTTGAAAAGGGTCTCAAATTTTCAATGGACTTCCCTATTAAAGCTATTTTACGCCATTAACTTTTTGATTGATTAAAGAATTTTATGGTTAAAACTCTGAATTTCCTCTACTCCCCCTTTTCTCTCTCACTAAAATGCAAGATGTTCCTTAGACCTCAGAAAAACTCATGTGAATTATATTCTTCTATTCCTTAGTTAATTGCAAAAGAATCACGTAAGTCACTCAGAAAATCAATGAAGTAATACATACAAGTTAATAAAAAATTTAATCACAAAATACCCTTCATTTTACATGATAAACTCTTACACATATTTTGATTTTAGGAACAACCGAAAAGGAATTAAATGAAATGCGTTGATCGTTTCGTCCCATTAATGACCTTGGCTGCCTGAAATTAAAATACAAATAAAAAGACAAAAATTGCAGCTTATAATAAGATTAAGTGCGTAAAAAATTTGAAGTACAGTCAGAAATCACCTGACGTAAACATTCTTATTTTTTGAATGATAACAAATTAAACTAAATAAGTTGGAAAAAAATGTAACCCGAAATGTTCAAATCCAATAGTACAATACAACCGTTGATCATACCTTGGGAGCCCAGTATGTTTATCATTTTTTAGAAATAGTCATAGAGAGGCAATACATTATTTAACAAAAGAGACAATTTGACTTTGATTTTCTTTGATGAAAAAAATTACATAATAATGTATGTGAAAGAAAAAAAATAAAGGATGATTCTAATTTTAATCATGGAAAAACCATGCTGCTTTTAAAGGAATTTCAAAATCCAACTCGAGTATCCATGTTTGTGACTTGTGTGCTATATATCGGTCAAGACCCTTAATTTGTCCAAATGGGGAAAAAAATCACTAAGAAAGTTCGATGCGTTTCCTATGATAGTACTTTTTTCCCACCATTTCATACTGCAAAAAACATATTTTCATTATTTTAAAAATAGATACTCTTTATTTCTGCATTTATGCATCATTTTCGCGTGTTTATTTGTTGTTTGATTTGGAACCTAAGTTGGTTAGTATTTTTAGTCTGATTGGGTAAAAATTTTAGGTGTCATAACTTGATTCTACTTCTACACAGTAAAACTAGTTTGCACACATAAAAAACATGGCTTGCTGCTTTCAGGAGAAGATGCTAGTTGCATTACTTAAATTATCTATTTTGTGCACATCTCAGAGTAAATAATGAAGAAAGGTAAGAATAAATGTACCACACATATATTCAGAGATATTACTAGAATTATTTTCAAGATATGAAAATATTCATTGATATTTTTCCAAAATCGCGTTTATTAAGACTTATAACAAAGGATGAAATGGAAGTTGTCGGACAAAGAAGAGATGTGCACTAATTTGTTTTTTTCATTGTAAAAAAAACCCCGAAATGTTCCTAGAAAATAACGGACAGCTAAAGTATCTTATTCCTGCCGGTAACATATCCTGCGAAAAACAGAAAAGTTTTTGTCCCTATCAGAATCTTCCCAAAATTAAGCTGGTATATTTTGGAGGAATTAAAAACCTTTCCACCTTTCCAATACAGACAAACAAAGCCTCTTCACTAAAAATGTTCATGATTGGATGAAGTAATTTTCTCTTTCTGATACTATTCACTATTTTGAGGTTGTAGAAGACCCATTATGTATAGAAAAGCACATGCTGTATCTTTTATATTGAGAATACGTGGGGTTTAATGGGAAAATGTCATTTAATTATTTGGTGTGACATATAGTTGTTTTGATTATTTTGTATGCATCTTACTTTCATGTTTTCAAGAAACAAAATTATATGCGAGGATCACATGTCTAATTTTAGTTGTTTTTTTCCCCAAATTCATGCTATAAAGTATGTAATTTAACACACTTGTCTTCCAATAATTTTATAATTACGTAACGAATTATAACAAGTGTATTAATGAGTGCTTAGATGCTTTTACCTGTTATTTATTTTGCAATACATGTACTTCCTTCAACTATTTTATTTTGTTTATAATTCGAAAGATGCAAAGATTTGTCATTGACTTTAATGTCTAGGAGTTGTAGACAGTATAATTCAAAACGTATTAATAAGCTTATTTCATTTGTTACTGTATTAATTTCATTGTGTTCTATTTCGTATTGGGTGACTTCATGTTAAATCAGGTGGGCACTGAACCTGACCGTTTCATACTAACATAAAACTTTCAGAAATATTGCTCTTTTATATCATAAAGATACATATGGTTTTAAAAAAATCTTTCCTAAATCATCCTACATAATTAAAATCTGAGCGTCTGTACCTATCAATCTATTATTAATCTATATACATATGTCCGAGTAACTTCTCCCGAACGCCAGTAAACTGACCATCAAACCAGGTACAATTGGATTCGTAATTTTCCCGTCTTATGTTTGGCTGTTTAACATAATCCTCCGATAATAATTAGCAGAGATGTCAATTGAAAACTATTTATTACTAGAATGTCATCCGTCATGGTATGACAGGTGAAAATTTGCTTCTACATTTGAACGCAGCCATTGCCTCTTTGGTGATATTTTGGTACTTTTAAATTTTAACCCTAACTCCAGTGGATTAAACATTAACTCCAGTAGATAGTGGTCATTGTTGACCACTTTTACGTTTCTTTATTCTCCTAAAATGAGTCTTAGTACCAGTAAAACAGTTAAGTCATCGGATCGAGTTCAGCCTTGTCACGATTAAGCACTTCCCTGCATGTTAAACATTACCAAAACATTCTCAGAGTTTCATTGTTGAAACACGCGGGTTACTTGATCACCGACTATTATTTATATGAGGATAATACATAGGATAATACTTAGATTTCTCGACATGAAATCTCTATTTTTCGATGACTTTCATCCATTCAAGTTATCAGTGCTTCATCCCAACTTTCCTTAACAATGCTTTTATTGAAATTTATAGCGTGAAGAAAACCAAGGAAGATCTGTTGCCATTTTATTTCTTGAACATAAACAAATAAAATTCTGGGTTTTGCTTTGAGGCTTTTCCTGCAATCGGTAGACTTAAAACGTTTCCTTTTCGGTTATTTTTCCGGAATTTGTCGCAAAATTTTACTGTGTGTGTGTTTTTTTTTTGAGCAATCACGATTGCTTATTGTTCTCATTTGACTGTTTTTGATGTTCCGTGCCTTTTCAGCTTGGACCAGAAGCCTCTGCAGCACCACCGCCCACCCTCCTCTGCAGGCGGCGCGACGCGGCTGCTCCGGTCCTGAGCTATCCGCTTCTCCTGGTCGAAGGCGTCCATGTCTTACACACACACGTACACTCACACACACACGCCTACGTGCATACACACAGGTCTACGCACACACACACAAGCCTACACACTTACACACACAACTATGCACACGTAACCGCCCAGGAGGAGAGGCAGGCTTGGGGGGGGGGACGGAGCTGTTTCTAGAAACAATAACTCCAATGAGGAGGGTCCTGTCTCAGTTCGTGATTGCGAAAAACATAATTTGAATTCAAAATTTCAAAATTCAAATTAATTTTTTTTTTTTGTTTTGTTCAAACGTGATTGTTGAACACGCGTCACTTGTCACAACTTTCATTTTCGAGGTAGCCCGTGCAAAGCCGGGAGAGCAGCTAATGCGTAATGAAGTTTTGAGGTTTGTTAATGTACCTTCCTTCGGTGCTTTTGAAATCATATCTCAAAGCTATGGGAGCATCATGATTGTGTAATAGCTGACAATTACATGCACTTTTATTTGTGTGTGGTAGTCAGTAACTTAAATACTCTGCAAAAAAATTTTTTTCACATAATTTAATATTTAGAAAAAAAAAAAAAAATTCTCAATTTTAAGATATTGTCTTTTTGAGATTTTGAAAAAAAAAAAAGGATTTTCACTGGAACTATTGAGAGATTAGCACCAGGGGTGATGGTGGATTCAAGTAAAATTTTATGGAAACTGAAATTTTTGGAAGTTGCCCCCACCTTTACCCTCCCCCCCCCCCCGTGAAAAAAACTTGTCAAATATGCATAGAAAAATAATTTGAAATCATTTGAAAAGTACCACTTTAAAAGATTTTTTTAAAAGATTTTTTTAGTTTTAGAATCTGTCGGCCGAAATTTTTCGGAAATTAGAGTTCACAAACAACCCTGATTAGCACTCATTTTTTGAGATGAAAGACAATATCTCAAAAAATTTTGAAATTTTGTGAGAAGCATTTTTTGAAAAGGTTTTCAACTTACATATCGAATCAAAGAGCACGTAGTTGTCTTTTAAAAGGAGCTATTTTACAAGACTGAAGTTCCCAGAGAATTGAAGTTAAGCATGAAAGCACTGCCGACCAGCAAAACAAATACTTTTTCACGAATTTCAAAATCATAAGTTATGGATGATTGAATTCTTTTTTAAAATTATTTACAAATTTAAGATGTGAAAGAGTAAGATTTTTGAAAATTTCATGAATATATGAAAAGGTCAGGTTGGGGATTTTTTTGCCCCTTTATTCGACATAAATTTGATCCCATTTAAAAATTGCACACAAAACATACTCAACTCATAATTAAATACAATTTAATTCCACTTATAAGATGCCGATTGATTCAAGAGCAAGGCTGTTTTTTTCCCGTCAAAAAGATGTTACAAATTTAAAACCCGAATCTAAAACTGTAAATAAAGACTTAAAATAAAAAAAAAAATAAAAAAAAATCTGAGTTTAAACACTTTATTACACGGCGAATATTTGCGAATATTTTTCTAATGCAGACAAAAATAGCAGATAATTTTAACTCTTAAAGCCAACGCTTCTGTTCAATATTATTTTTCTTTCCCCATCAGTTTCCAATTTATTAGTTGATTTTTGCCAGTCTTTTTTGTTTGTTAAGTCTGTGAAGAAATAATAAACGCAGAAAACTTTCAAGCACCAGGTGATGACAATCAACAGCTGGTAGCCGCTCGCCATTTTGTTTTGTTGCGATAAAATAAACAAGAAATACGCATTCTGCATGGAATAACTAAAACAACCCCTTTTACGGAAATAAAGGTAGCAATCATTTCGGATTCAGATCAGAAATGAAAATTTCACAAAGAAATGTTAGCAAACAATGTATCCGCGAAATAGTCATTGATATTAAGTTATACAAATGGAACAATTAAGTTTTGCAGAATGTTCGAAGCTAAGGAAAAAAACCCCAATAAACTCAAAATTTAAATGAAATTCGACTTATAGACAAAATTTACATGTGAAAGATTTAAAAATAAATATAATTAAATTAATCACTTACTTTTAATAAAAGAATATCCTTCTGCTCCGATTGTTTTTGAGCAGTTGCTCCGAAAGCTGTTGAAGTTGGCAAGCAAAGAAAGTTTCTGGAACTATTCCAAGGTATACCCATGCATCCGAGCGCCCTCTATATCTGTATACAGATATAGAGGGCGCTCGGATGCAGTGATATCGGAACGTCAAATATTACGTTATTTTAGCACGGGAATAACACCGTGGCATTAGAACGTTTTTTGAACGTCTAATATGACATCACCTCAGAACTAAACTGGCACCGTGATAATATCACTGTTGCTGTACGTCTAATTTTACGTGCAAGTAACACTTAACACCGTCATTCGACAAATAACACGATTTCTGTACCAGATTTGAACGTTCTGGTGCTACTGGGGGAGGGCGCTCGGATGCAGTGATATCGGAACGTCAAATATTACGTTATTTTAGCACGGGAATAACACCGTGGCATTAGAACGTTTTTTGAACGTCAAATATGACGTCACCTCAGAACTAAACTAGCACCGTGATAATATCACTGTTGCTGTACGTCTAATTTTACGTGCAAGTAACACTTAACACCGTCATTCGACCAATAACACGATTTCTGTACCAGATTTGAACGTTCTGGTGCTACTGGGGTATTTATCACAGATTTCCTAAAGAGCCAGAGTTGGCAAAAGAATGGCTGCATAAATGCAAACGGAATGATACTGTGAACATTGTCAACGCTAGAATTTGTAGTGAACATTTTGCAGCAAATGACTACAAAGTAGACCTAAAAAATCAGCTACTTGGTCTTGATGCGATACCCAACCTAAATTTACCCAGTATTTCTGAGAGTGATGCTCCATCGGTAAATGAACGTAGACTAAGAAATGAAAAAAGAAATATTTTAAAAAACGCCTTAACTCGACTTGATGAAATTCCTCTGCAAACACAGGCAGATGAAGATATTTGTGAAGAAGAAAACAATTCATCTAATATTGATTGCTCTGAATGCAATGACTTAAAAATACAAAATGAAACTTTGGTTCTCAAAGTAGATTTTTTAGAGAAAGAGATAATAAAATTATCAGAAGAAAAAAAGGAGCTATTGAAGCACAAAATGAGAGTTACTAGAAAGAAACTTCAGCTGCAAATTCAAAAAAAGAATTTAATTTCGGAAGCTAAAGGTTTACGAAGAAAACTTAAAAAAACATCGAAAATGAAGAATTGCATGGAAAAAGTGCTAACGAAAACGCAACTGTCAGCAATAGTAGAAAAAAAGAAGCGTATAAATTGGACCCCCGAAGATATTTCCAGAAGTTTGGTGTTAAGGGCTATATCTCAAAAAAGTTATGAACACTGGCGGACAATTACTGGACTCCCGTTACCATCTGCAAGCACTCTTAAAAGGTGGTGTGCAAAGTTTTCCTGCAAGCCCGGCATTTTAGAAAAAGTCCTAATGGTATTTAAAAAAAACCTCTGAATCTATGTCTGAAGAGGAAAGAATGTGCACGCTTAGTTTCGACGAGATGCACATAGACAGTAGATATTGTTACGACGTGAGAGATGACTAAGTTCTAGGCTCTTTCTCAAAAGTTCAATTTGTTTTAGCAAGAGGAATTTTAAGATCTTGGAAGCAGCCTATCTTCTATGATTTTCAAAAACCTATGACGAAAGATCTTCTTTTCGATATAATCCTCAGAGCCGAGAGTTATGGTCTACTAATTTCAGCAATTGTATCTGATTTAGGTGGCGCATCGACTTTGTGGCGTCAATTAAACATTTCTCCTGAAAATTCATTCTTTGAACATCCGGGTAATAAAGATAAAAAAATTTGGGTGTTTGCTGATCCTCCCCACTTTTTAAAATTACTGAGAAACCACTTTTTGGACAGTGGCCAAATTCTGACAGGCGGAACGCTCCTCACAAAAAATATTCTGGAAGATGTTCTTGGGAAAGATGGAGGAGAAATCAAAATGTGCCCCAAACTCAAACCAGAATATTTGAATGTGAAGGGCAACAACCGACAGAAAGTTTTGCCAGCTAAAGCAGTGTTTTCTGCTACAACAGCTACAGCCATAGAGCATTTAACAAATAATAAAAAAGCTGCAGTTTTTTTCAAGCTTGTGGACAAATTTTTTGATGTATTCAACAGCACACATCCAAATCTCAAGAGTAACAAACCAATGCAGTCAGGTTTTGGAGAAGAAAAGCATTTTCCAGAGCAAAAAAAAAAAAAAAAAAAAAAGCGTTAGAAGAAATGCGGATTGCAATTCATGGAATGAGGGTTTCTGGTAAAAAAAGTTTACTTCCCTTTCAGAAAGGAATTCTCATATCCATAGCATCTCTTTTAGGCTTGTGGGAAAATTTAAAGGAAAAAAATTTCCGTTATATTTTGACTGCACGCTTGACACAAGATGCTTTAGAAAATTTATTTAGTCAAATTAGAGGTGCAGGTAATTTTTATGACCATCCTTCTCCGATTGAGGTGATGAACAGATTAAAAAAATTACTATTAGCCAATAAATTGCCTTCATTATCACCCAAAGCTAACACGGTGTTGGAAAAAAGTTCAGAACAAGCGCACTGCTATTTGACTGCGGATATTATAAAAAATGCATTTGAAGATGATGTAATAGTAGATCCACCTTCAACACCTCTGGATGAAAACGAAATATGCTCTCTTTTGTATGAAGAAGAAGTTCCAATGGAGTGGGAGTTAGAGAAAAGTACTTCAGACGTGTTGATGACTTTCTCGGAACACGAAGGACTAAAATATATTGCAGGCTACATGCATATCGTGTAAGAAAAATTGACCCAACTCTCGGAGATCTGACGTCCAGTCAAAGTGAAAAAAAAGCAGACGCTCCGTGGCCTTATCTGAAGGAGGATTGACGATTCCAACTGACGAATGGCTGGAAACAATCGAACAATTTGAAAAAATATTTTTAGCCATACACGGCAAAGAAGGAATTCGGACAACAAAAAACATAACGAAAGAACTGACTCGTGTATTGGAGGACCAATTTCCTGACACTTGTAAAGAAGCTGTTAAACTTTTTTCTCGAGTAAGGACATTTAGAAGAATCCGATTTTTGAATGAGAAACTGACTGAGGACAAAAGGAAAGCTAACAAAAAGATGAAAAAATGGATTTTATCACAACAGAAAACTTAGTAGAATATTCGGTAAGATTTTATTTAATTACTGTAACGTAATGTTTTTTAGTGTTTAGACATAAAAATATTTTTTAGTCTACAAAGTTAGCTTTATAAATTTGGTGATGATCACTGAAACTATAAATTCAGTTTACGTTGTAAGTAGTTAAATTTCAATTTTTATTTTTAAATTGAAGTGGTTGAAAACGTTGAATAATAATTACAGTAAGACTTTGCCTAATCCGGGAATCCATTTAAATGTACATGCGTATAAATAAAAGGCCCGTTAGCGCAATACTGTATTTTTGTAAGGCCGTATTTTTTTATTTTTGGATTTATTTTTTGCAATTTTCTCTAATGCAGTTATATATTTCATTCTCTTGAATTAAAAATTACAATTTTTACCGTGTTCAAGTATTTTTCTGATGTGCATTGGTTCAATTTATAGGTTATTTTGTTTTATCCGCTTTAATCAATCTGGATGACTTGGATCCCCAAAAGTCCGGGTTAATGAGGTTTTACTTTAATTTTCAAAAAGAACGTTCGTTAAAATTCTTGGTTAGAGCTTTGTTACTTAACGTAAAAAAAAAAAAAAAAAAAAAAAAAAAAAAAAAAAAAAAAAAAAAAAAAAAAAAAAAAACCTACTCTAAAAAATATGAGCAGTATTACATATTTAAGAAAGGCATCACGAAATTCAAATATTTTTTAGTTATTCCTTATTATCTTACCGCTTTCATTTCCTATAATGAAATACATTATTATTATTTTTTTAAGTTCAAAGTAACAAAATTAAAATGCACACAAGAGTAAACTTGACGAACACAGTAAATTATTTTCATTTCTTTATAAGCTCAGTTTTATTGTGCAAAATGACCGCTTTCTACCCCTTCAAAATACGCAGATCGGATCAAGTATTTCCGAAACTACACAAAAAGAACTAAAAATTTGTATTGTAGATTTTAATTACGTTTATTGTTTTTAGTATCGCCCTATCAACCTGTCGATGGAATTCAAAACATTCACCCTTGTATTTCATTACTTTTAGCAGCTTAACCCTGAAACTTTTAAAGATTAAAACAGGAAAAGTGGGTGTAAAGTTACGCACGCACTAAACAAATGTCCCAGATGGAGTGTACCCAGTGACGTCACTGACGTTTTCCCCCTCGTTCCTTCTTTCACGGCGCTAAGATCCAGCCCCCCTATTTCTATAGCTCTGACTGTAGTCAGGCAACAAACAGAAATTTCAAGGATGAGCCCCCTCCCCCCCCCCCCCGTAGCTCAATAGCTATCCCTTTTTTGTCCTCATCAGGACGACGTTTATAATGGACAAGGGCTAGATTGCAAGGTGGGTGGCCTCAAAAGGGACTGATTTATTGTTTACTTTTTTTTATTATATACAGTAAAACCTCGCTACAACGATATTTTGGGGACCAAAGAAATATATTGTTGTAGAGGATATATTCTTTTATCGAGGGCCTACGTATATTGGGAATACAATAGGGATTTTTTAATTTTAATATTATAGTATATGCACTACCCACAGGCATAAATGTATTCTCCAAAATCCTAACAATATTATATCCCCAGGAGAATAACTCAGGGATTGTTTGATCTAGTTTTTTTTTTTTTTTGATAGTTAAAAATAAGTTTTCTGATGTTATTTTATCCCTACTAAAACAATAGCTCATTTATTTTGTACTATTTTTTTTTTACTAACCAGAAAGTCACTCTTTTGGCTTGTCCCCATTGTTTCTCAAATATGCTTAAATTATTTAAAAATGTTATATCAACATTCCACAGATTTGATTTGTGGTACTAAAATAAGCATACGTAAAGGTGTAAAATAATATCTTTGAACTAAATTTATTTATTTAAAAAATCAAAGTCTTAGGAATGACTTCAATTATTATAGATTTGAAAATGGAATTTTTAATTTGTTGTACTACAACCCTGATTATTATCACCATCTTTAATAATTCTTACAGTGGTGAAAAGGAATAAGTATACAATAAGCAGTAAGTCTTCTCTTGTCGGAAAAAAATGCAAAAGTTGATAAAGTAGAATATTTTTCATTGTTTGAGAACCAAATTATCGCAATATAGATGGGTTGAAATTTAAAAAAAAAATCGTTTTACAGGAGTTTATTGCTGTAGAGAATATCGCAATATTGAGAGGAGAATAACATTAACTCCTTTGCGAGTTCACCGGGACCATGAAATATTATCGTAGTGGAGGGATTATCGTTGTATCGGATAGCGTTGTAGCGAGGTTTTACTGTGTAAGAAACTTCTACATTTTTGTACTAATTTTTTTTCGAGTTCACTGCCACATTTTTTTCCCTTTACGATAAATGCCAAAGCAAACAAATTCCCCGACGAAATACTAAATTTTCTCCGACGGGGGGGGGGGTGTCAAGACGTTTCCGACAGGGGGCAATTGCCCCCTGCCCCTCCCTTGGAGCCACCTCTGGTTTAAAATTATATCGTTGCCTCAGAGCAACAGTAGGATATCTCACTATTGTTTCTGGGATTAGATGTCTTATGGTTGCTGTGAGGCGACGATATGTGTACATTAGGGTATGTCATAAAAATGCATGTTTTATTTTCGATTCGAAACGTCTGTTTTCCTATAGTATTTACCAATTTTGAGATGACAGGGTCAAAAGAAAGTTTTGGGAAAGCAATTTTAGCTACCGGGAAAAAATAAAATCTCCATATAATTCCGGGTTTTCTTTTAAAAAGTCCAACTACAAATTATATATAAAATACAAATGTTTAAAATTTTGTTCTAATGCCATTCAAATGCTTCCTTATAACACACTTTTCACATGTTTTTATGATTAATTACATTCCTTTGCAGTTTTTTAGTTCGAGCGTAAGCCGCCAAGTTTCGTGAAATTAACCAAAATTCGATTTTCTTAAAGTTTTTTCTGCACATCGCAATATCTCTTTATTTACTGTCCAGTAAAAACAAATTGTGGCAATAAATGTGCAGTATACAGCTCTTTGTCGTAAAAGCAATCATATTTTATTACATTAACAACAGAGAACCCACCACAAAGAAGTGACTATTTCGTGTTCCACCTTGCCCTTCCCATTCACCCAGCCAAGTAATTTCCAATTACTATATGACTTCAAACACGTTTCTACTTCTGAAAACAAGTTTGAAACTGGGCTCTGACTGAGTTTTAGCCTTGATAATCACGAGTAATGTTTTTCTTATAAATCCATATCTTTTTTCTTCCCTAAATACCAATCTACCCACTCAATAGCCAGTTTCATATCCTTTTCAACAGCCGGAGTGTGAAAGGGAACATTTGTTGAATAATTGATAAAGCTTCAACTGTTTTTGGATTATCATCAACTGTACTTGTGGATGTTGTCAATGTAATACAGGAAGAAAATGTGACCCTGATCATGCTTGTCAAAAATCCATAACATTTCTCTCATTAGCGTTGGTGAACGTGAGCTAGTGAAGTTACAGAGCTTTATATTTTTCAAGCGAAACGAATAATGAGATGAATATATTATTAAGTCATACATTAAAAAAATATTCTTCGTATCGTTACAAATAATAGAAATTCAATAATAATAATAATAATGGAAAAAAAAAAAAAAAACGTCCATGAAACGTGGACCTGTACACTTATTGAAAGTTACACGATCTACAAGTCATTTATCTGATGATATCCTAAACATCGTGGATCTGAAGATACACAAAAATAGCTACTTTGTCAGTTTTGAGAACTTGTTATGGCCATGGCAGTGGACGATAGTCAAAATGTAAAGAAGTTCAATTAGAGATTGGAATACGAGACAAAAGATCAAGTAGACACAGGAGATGGATTTAGAAGAACAACTTTATACTTACGATCATAATGCCAAAACTGATTCATAAATCCTACTTCAAACCCTGATCCAAACGTTGAAATTCGTTTTAACTCATATAGTAATTGTAAATGTAAATTATATTACAAATTGAAAGTCCTGTAATGACATTCTTGGTTGGGTTGATGGGAAGGACAGAGAGGAACATGAAGTACAACCACCCTCCTTGTGATCGGTTCTCGGTTTTTAATGCAATAAAATATATTTGCATTTCTAACAAAGTGTTGCATAAAGCACATTAATTGCGAAAAAAATTACTGTACTACTACAAAAGAAGAAATACTGCAATGTACAAAAAAAAAAAAAAAAGCTTCAAAAAATCGATTTTTGGTTAATTTCACGATAGTGTGCGGTTTATTCGCGAACTAAAAACTGTAAAGGAATGTATTTAGTCACAAAGACAAATTAAAAGAGTGTTAAAAGGAAGCATTTGAGTGATATCAGACCAAAAATAAGCATTTGTATTTTCATAAAAAAAAATGGAAACTGAGCATTTTTTGCCCTTTTTTTTAAATTTTGAGACTCGTTTCCCGGTAGGTAATAATTTTTCAAAAATAATGCTAAAAATGAATTTCTCAGGTGCAAATACATTATATCTCAAAAGTGCAAGTCAATATTTAAATAAAAAATATTTTTTTCACGAACGCATATGACATACCCTAGTGTGCATAAAGTGTGTTCTTTCAAATTGTAGGAGCTTCTGTAGTGCGTATTTACGTATCATAGCATAACATTAGCATTAATTTTCCTATAGCAATGAAAATTATGAATGTTTTGTTTTTTTTACTTCTACAACTTGTCATTCATCTGCTAGGGCAATCTTCTGTGCGGTTCCTGAAAATTTGAACTGTAATATTTCCTTGAATTTTGGTCTCAAATGTTTAAATATTTTGTGTTGAAATTATTTTCCGATGGCGAGTATTTCCCTAAAGAACTTAGGGGACCTAGGATCCGTATGAAAAGTTAAATTTCGCATTTTTTCCCCCAACTTTCTCTTTTGTTTCAAACCGTCAATATTTTAACTCTGCGCCTTGTTTTGACCATTTTTGCAATTGGAAGTATGCGTCTGGGACTAACAGTTGCAAACCTAGTGGCAGGTTGAACGCCGACACACTGAATGCAAATTAATAGTCTAAGTTGAAAATTCTGGGTATAAAGTGCTAATTTCAGCGTAAAAATATCCACATTTTTACAAAAGGATGGAGCAAAAAACTGCTCCTCTAAACCATTTGTGCAAAAATAAATGTGTCAGTGAAATAACTGTAAGCTTATTTACTCATAACATTAAATAACATGAAATTAAAATTGGAACCAAAGTTTTGAATAAAGAAGAATTTAAGTTGCAACATTTTTTTCTTCCTGAACGTTTTCTACGAATACACCTAGTGGATTTTGGACATGCACTACAGTATATAATACCTAAATAGTGTGCTGTCATATTACTTCAACTGAGTTTCATTGAAAATTATCGTATAAGAATTTGTCCAACTAATTTAGTGATACATTATCCATTTAAAGAGAAGAAATTCTTTTAAGTTTGTCTTGTCATTAGTGTGCAGTTGAATTTTAAAATAATTAAAAGGGTACTGCTGACAAAAAAAAAAAAAAAAAAAAAAAAAAAAAAAAAAAAAAATGTTGAGAACCACTAGTTTATAACTTTGATTTTTTTCATTTACTCTGATTAAATATTTTAAAACTCAGTTTATATGTTAAATAACATAGGGTTTTTATTTTTATTGAGCTGGCGATTTGGTTTGAAATGTTAGTTAACTTCTTGTGGAATGACTTCAGTGCAGTGAGTCCGCTAAAAGGGTTGTCAATAGTCAATGATAAAAGATTTTAAGTTAAAGTATCTGCAAAGTTCAAAGCGTATGGGAACCTTAGAGACATTGTTTTTCAAATCACACTGGATTGAAAAACACATTTCACACATTGCAGCACACATTCCGCTTTACCATTAGCTTCTCCCTCCACATATCAAAAGGGGTGTTTCTCAGAGATTTTCGGAGAAAATGACTGAGATTGTATGAAGTTTTGTGAAAATACACATAGAGATTTTTTTAAAGGAGTGAAATATAGGAAAATCGTGAAGACTATAAGAAGAACTGCATTCAAAATATAAACTTTGTAAAGAAAGAAATAGAAGATGTCAGGGAAAAGAAGATATGTGCTAAATTTTGATTTAAACATTACGAATGCTTGAGATGTTTATTAAAGAATTTAAGAAGCAAGTTCACGTGTATTATTTTGAAAATTCAAATGATATTTTTTTCTCCATTTTCTACAATAATTTTTTATTTAAAATACAAAGCGCAAAAGTACTCTTGGAAAAAATTTTTAAGGCAAATTCCCGGTTACCTGTGTGTGAAATGTGTTAAAAATATCTCTGACTGATTCTCAAAACATTTGCATTCGTATATTTTATTTCTAAATTTTCAATTTTATTAATTACACCCCTTTTCTTCTAATAGTCTCAATTGCCTCCCCACTGCACTTCAGTAAAATCATCATTACACAAGTTTTTTTTTTTAAGGTTCATTCACATTTGAAATGAGTTTAAAAAGAAAAAAAAAAAAAATGCTGCATGGACTATTGAGGATAAACCAATCAGATGTCCTCTCACAACTGAAAAGAGTAAGCCAGTCAAATGTCTTCTCATGACGTGAATGGATAAGCCAATTAGAAATCTTCTCAAGACTTAATAAGATAAGCCAATTACGAGTCAGTACCATCAAATCCGAAATTTGTGCCTTATCCAATGTGGATTAAGATCAAGAAACACATGATATAGACTTCTTCAAATTCTTTTTTTACTCTGAAGAAGCCTAAGAGATGTCAGTCAGAAACATCCTGAATGGGCCACGGCCTAGAAGTGCGATGTTTCTATACTTTGATAAAGTACTTTTTTTTTGGCGACTGTTGTACATGGTTCATTGTGAAAATAACCGCGCATGATTTTATTGTGATGCGACGATCGATGGCAGCGCGTCAAAGCAGGGGGAAAATGTGGGGGGAGGGGGGGATCTGTTCTTTGGAACGCAACTGATCGTCAGTTTGCTCCGAACAGTGTGAGCGGAAGGGACGTGCCTCTGCGTGAAGTGTGTTTTCGACTTATGTAACACGGCGCGGGATGGAGCGTTTACTTGCGCAATGATAAGCCATAAAGTTTTGCGTGAAGCTTCGAAAGAATGCAACCGAAACATGCCAGATGCTTCGAAGGGAAGCATCTGGCATTGCATTTTAAAGTCACAGTCCGGGAGGTGGTACAAGGCGTTCAAGGAGGGCCGAGAGGAGGTCACTGACGAACCCCATTCTGGACGCCCAACAGTGGCCAGAGCCGACGAGAACCTGGATCGTGAGCACGAAGTTTTGCACTCCGATCGTCGATCAAGCATCCAGCACCCCCCTGCTGTCATTCTACACATGTCCCTATTCGTGGAACATGGAGTAGTGACCACTGAGAAGAGATAAAATGGAGGGAGTGAAGACTTTAATTCATGAAACCAAGACCCCGGGTCACGTGATAGATTTTACAGCAAAGCATTGGAAGGAATCAGGTTTCTTTCGCTTGTTGCACGCTGAACATGCCAACCACTTGTCGTTGTTGAGGCACGTGACTTGGGGGTCTTTGGGTCAGCTTTTGCTAAGCCAATGATTGAACTTGATCCCTCCATTTTAATTCCTGCTCTAAGATAATGACCAAGGATCTGCAAATGCGTAAGGTCTGCGCGAAGCTTATGCCGAAAGTGCTAACGGAAAACCAACTTCCTGGCCCGGAGCAACACCCCGGTGGTCCCCCAATCCTTTTACAGTCTCAACTTGGCTCCATGCGACTTTTTTTATTCCCCAGACTCATGAGAGTGCTGAAGGAAAACATTGGGATATCGTGGAAAGCATCCGAAACCATGTTACAACGATCCCATTACCATTACCCCCGAGGGTCCCCTATTCCTGTCACTGACGTGACATACAGTGGCGTACCGAAGGGGGGGCGGAGGGGGCGGTCCGCCCCAGGCCCCGCTTTGACATAGGCCCCCAAATCTCAATTTTTGGTTTTCACCAACATTGTCGCATATCTTGGTTTGAATGCTTAAACAAGTTGGCTTAATAAATCATAATTTTTCAAAGACCAAATATTTGTTCAGGGATACAATCAATACCTCTTCGGGATCAATGGAGGGTTTATGATACCCAGGCCCCGCTTTGACATAGGCCCCAAAATTTTAATTCGTTTTCTTTTTCGCCAGACGTGCCTTATGTCATGGTTTATATAAATAAAAAGTTGACTTTTCATGTAGAATGAATATTTTCTCAGTGACTCTTCCCTAAACAAAGAGAGGGCAAATTATGTCTCACAGGCCCCGCTTTGACATAAGCTCCGAAATTGTATCTTACTTTTTCCAGTAGATCTGTCATATACATCATGATTAGAAATATTTATCAGTTACCTATATATGCGAGTATATATCATAAATTTTGTTAAATATGACTTTTTTTCATAGTGACCCGTCCTAGTGTACAAAGGCACATGAGCGCTTGGGCCACGAATTTAATGGGGGCCCCAAATTTTTAAATTAACTAAACCTATAAAAATCATTTGCTTTTATTTTGTTAAGTGCTTTCAGCAAAGTTTTATGCATTTTTTTTCGAACAATTTATATAAAAAAACTAATGCATAACAGATGCACGTTTATAATTTTTAATCATTACAGTATACAGCTAAAATATCTGTTTTATGTTTTGTTTTGTGTATTAAGACTACGATGGTCTAGTCTTAATTCATACACTATTTTTGAAATTAAATTCAAACATATAACCAAGAAAATCCATTCCTAAATGAGAAGTTGTCTATCCTTTGTGGTGTTGGAAAAATCAGTCAGATAAATTTTTCTTTTTATCGGACCCCTTCTGACTCAAGCAAAGGGGACTTCCTTTTTGCTATGCCCCTTTCGACAGCGTAAAACTATTTAATTGGTCAATCCTTCGGGACTTTTGACCTTGACTGCATAATACCTCCTCCCATCCATTCTATACTCGATTGCAAGCTTACTTGATTATGGAGAAATGAGCTGCGGCCAAGCAAAAGAAATAGTTCCCAGCCCCATGGGCGGATTTATGGGTCGGCAAAGGGGGGCAATGCCTCCCCAGTTTGGGAGGACTTTATGTAGTAACAACATATCTTCCAAAAAATTTTTTAAAAAATATTACTTTTTTTTCTTTGTTGAATAGTTCAGAAGGGCATGGGTGGATTTATAGGGGGGGGCATAGAGGGCAATGCCCCCCAGTTTTGGGAGGACTTCATATAGTAACATTACATCTTCCAAAACCTTAAGACAAAAAAAATTTTTTTTTTGAATAGTCAATGAAAATGAAGAGGTTCGCGAATGTCCTTTTCTGATGGGAGAAATAAAAATATAAAAAAGAACATTAAATACAAACAGTACAGTTGTCACTGGGGTGCTGAAAATATGTCTTAATTCACCATTTGACTGAAAATCATTTGGGCAAGTATATAAATGGAACTATAGGCTAAACGAGCTATACATTCAGCTGCAACACTTATAATAATTGACGATTATTTTTACAAATTAGAACCTAAAACAAAGGAAACCCTCCTCCCCCATTTGCGCTAACAGAACGATCTACTCTTTATAATTCGTTTTCTTTCTTTTCAGAATGTTTATTTTCAATTTGCGTGATTTCAAAAACTAGATATTTTGTGTTGTTACAGACGAAAGATTTTGAAGAACCTTCTGAATTCACACGTTCAGATTGGTAAAACTGTAAAAACCCTTTAACTGTAAAAACTGACGAATTTTCGTAAAAATTACAAAAATCTGCAGGCAAGAGTGAATTACATACAGGGAAAGATTTGCCTATAAGATAAACAAGCTATAGCTTAGGGTCACTACTTTGAAGTGGGCAGGTAACTCGCAAAATGCATCATTCGCTCCTTAAAAAATGGAAAGTGCTTGAAAAGACTAATTTCATTTTCAAGAGCTTGAAAGCTTTGAATATTTGGAAACGTGTGGCTACAAACCTTAAATTTTAAAATTTCTAACAAATGGTAGGGGGAGGAATGCCAAAATATGTCAAATTCAGCTCCTTGCTACATCCTGCATCAAAAAAGTAAAAATCATGGTTCTTATGTTTGTAACATATTGCTTGAAATAAATTTTTCCGACTCACATGTTTCATATCTTGCTATTTATTTAATCCCGAATGCAGTATTTTGGAAATTCTTTTCTATTGATTGCTTTTATCTTGCTTCTACTGCATATTGTTAATCTGTTTAGCCCAGAAAAAAAATGATACACTACCTCCATTCCTTTTCGTTTTCTGCACTGCTTATAATTTAAAAAAAGGTTATTGTAATGAGAATTCTATAGTTTATTTTTTTCTTTTAGACTTAAAATAGCTGTTTTTTTTACGAAGTTTGAAAAAGACCGTACAACTGTATAACCTAGTACTCAATTTCAGAGACTGGAAAGTGCAAATGAGTTGCCTTAAATTATTAAATGTTCTAAAATCCTTGAAAAGAATTGGCGCAGTATAACCTACTAGGGCTCTTGTGCCAAAACACCCAATCTAAACAACCAAACCTTGAAAATAGACAAGTCTTTGAACTTTGAAACTCCTAAGCAAAGTGTGCTTCAATTTTATTTCTTATCAAGTGTATAAATTATGAATTGTTCAAATAAGTAGTATGTTACTCTCATGTCACTTATTTTCTAAATATGTACACCATTTCTTTTAAAGTATTAACTTACATCACAAAGCACATTTAAATCATAAAACTTTTTTTAAAAAAATTTGTCTATATTTTCCTGAGATTTTCGTCTATCCAATTAACTCTTATAAGGCTTCAAAATGCAGATTTTTATATCCATTTTACAAAATATCCTCCGGGGAAGAAACCCCCGGACCCCCTAAAATTGAAGATATTCTATATCCAACTTAAAAGAGAGCCCTGCGTCACTCTTGATACCAGTCACCCCTCTTAAGGTCAATTCAAAAAGGACAGCATGAAAACACACATTAATGAAAACGACACACACAAAAAAAGGTAAAGCATGGCCTTATTCATCACAGAAAAACAAACCAAAACATGGGGGGGGGCAATTAAAAATGTTGCTCAAAAAAGATTCTGCCCCCCCCCAGGAACTTAGTCCTAAATCCGCCTATGCCTAGCCCTTTGTCCGATAATCGGGGGGAAATTACGCTCTTCGCTTTAGAAATCGGATTAGTTAGTTAAACCCACGCATACGCAAAATTTTTTTGTCTTAATTTCTGTCGAACATTAAATATTTTTAATTCTACCAGCAAAGCCGCGCGGAGCGTTTTCTCCACTTCAATCAAACGCGCCAGGCAAGTATAGGGTCATACCAGAGTTTTTTTATCTAAAGAACATAAAGAGCGTTTTTTTTTTTTTTTTTTTTTTTTTTTTTTTTTTGTGAGTGAGACCTAACAGAAAAGTTTTATTTAGACTGTGAACGTGTGAATTTCATCCTTATTTAGGTAAGCATGTTTTAAAAATATTTTTCTCTGAGATTAGGTGATGTTATCAGGTAAAAAGTTCCCTGGGTGTGTCTTACTCAAAGGAATAGTAAAGGGTTTTTTTTTCTGTAAAAGCCAATTTTTATCCTAAAATTAATTAAATCTGGAATGCCTAAACGTTTCTGTTCACTGTACTTGGATGTTCAGATGCAAAAAACTTTTAAGATACTATATAATTTTAGGACTTTTTTCTGTTTTTGATATTTTCTGACAAAGCACAATTTTATTAAAAATATAGTATTTACTTAATTTTACTTAAAACCATGTGTTTTACTGTGGTATTTACAATAGTGTCCGAAATCAAACCAACACTACCTGAAATATGTAAAAATGTAACACTTAAAGTAATTACTGTAATATATGGTACGTACACACAGTTTGAGAAACTTAAGTTTTAATACCAGGTAGGCCCCCATTTTGAGTAGCGCCCCAGGCCCCCATCTGTCTCGGTACGCCACTGGTGACATATCAGATGGGAGTCCCTCGGGAAAATTTACAACGATACAACGATCCCGAGAGACATGCCCGTGTAGGTGTTTCAGGGTGTTTTTGAGGCTTGGCAAACACGTCTCTGCAAGTGTATTGATGCAGGACTCAGGAGGACAATATTTTGAAGAATTTTAAACGTTTGAAGAAGTACGATTAATAAATCTATTTTTCCCACGAAATGCGCATTACTTTCATATTGAACCAAGTATTTAAATACTATAAATTTGAAAAAATAAATAGAGTATTAATGCAGCGAAATTTCGATACAACGAATAGCAATACAAACCCGAAAAGTATTTATTTTAGATATATGCTCTCTAAATATCTGATATAACTACTTTTGTTAACCTCAGACATTGTATACCATTATTAGGAGCATGGTATAAGAATGCCATTTACATAGTATCCAAGATTCGAAAATTTGAAAAAGATTCTTCTCGGTTTTTGTTAGGATCTCAAGCTCATATTTTGTGCTTCAGATTCATGCTTACATTAATTTATCTCTTTTATATGTATGCATTATTTAAAAGAAAAATATTAGATTTAAAGAGATTAGATATAAGATTTTTTAAAAGTTGATGTTTTCATACTTTGCGTTTCTCTTTCTTATCTGTTTAAAATCATTTCCGTTATTTTATTGTTTCTCTGATACTGAAATGTACTTTTACTAAAACATTCAGAGATACACTTTCTGTGGACTCCATAGAGATTATCTTTTTCATAGAGTAATAAAATTTAGATTTGCGTTCTCACATACTTTGCGGTTCAGCAAAAAATATCATATGGTTTTTAGATGTTGAGACAGAATACCCTTGTGCATATATTTCTCAAAAATGATTTCATTTGTTTTAGGTACATTTACTATTTTTCTCACTGGTAAGTCACTGAATTCCATTTTATTGTTTTCAATGTCATGCTGGAGATTGCTCTGGCCACTACTAACACTTCATGCAAGCGTAACATGAAGTGTTATGTAATGCAGTGGAGTTGGTTTCAGGTTTTATTTCTATTATTATAATTCGCGCCTTAAGGACCGTGATTTTATATGCAAAATTGCACCCTTTCGCAAATTTAACTAAAATCATTACAATACTGGATTTTTGAATCATTTTTTATGAAACTTTAGGAAATTAAGAGGATAAATTTTAGGAATTATTGAACAAATATGTTTTTCGTACATTATATAATGTTTAAAATTAATAACAAAAAATAATGAAAAAAATAAAAAAAGACTTTTTTTACGCTTAGATCCTGAAATTTTTGCTCTAGCGTAGGGCAGTTCTTTTCGGGTTAAAAGAAGACTCTAAAAATTAGGCATTTGGGTTTTCAATTTACGGAAAGTACCATGTAAAAGTATAATGAAAGCGTTTTGAGCTATTTAAATTAGCACTTCAGTAAGAGTAAAATTATTTTTGAAAACCTATTGTACCAATCTATTTGTGTACAAAAAAAAAAAAAAAAAAAAAAATCCAAGTGCGTATTTTTTTTCAATTTTCAGCTTAAAGTGTGGAACATTAGTAGTTTCTTGAAAACAAAGGCTTTTAACAAATTTGAAGTCTCAATTAACTTTTTATTATGTTATTTGTCGGTTTGATTTATTTTCATAGAACCATCTAAAATTACTTTCAGAACTTACTGAAGAGCAATAACCTCCAAATTGCATTGTTAGTACTTGTTAGTACTCGCGCCGTGGACCTGAATTACAATTCAGGCATGTATGTTATGTAACACTTCTTCCGCCTATGTTTATGTGCTTAGGATTTTGCTTTTCTATAGGAACACTTAGTGCACGGCCCGTTCTGTCAAATGTAAGTGCACAAGATGATCGACGATGTAGGTTTATCGAAGTACTAGATATGAAAAATGCTGTGTTTTGCCCTGGAAGCGTTTAACTTCTTTCCTGTGTTTCTGCTTAAAGGTGTTACAACCAAGGTTGCGGAGTCGGAAGGAAACTGACCGACTCCGACTCGGGAACTTCAGAAACTCTGACTCTTTTACATCAAAACCGTCCGACTCCACGATTCCGATTGTGCACAGCCATGGCAGATTGCGGACTCGGAGGCAAAAATGACCAGCTTCGACTCTTGGAATTTTAGTGTTCGACTCCCGACTCCGAATCCTTTATCCCAAAATCCGTTTGACTCCACTATTCCAGATCTGCAGCCCCTGGTTACAACAGTTTTACCCTTCAATCTTCAAGAGCGTTTACCTACTTCAATTTTTGTACACCTGCTTTTCTTTACAATAATAATTCTAAAGGCAAGTTCAATGACATTTTGTTTTTGGATGACTCTCAGTGGCTCATCTTCAGGAAGTAACGTTATAAATTATGCGACATAATTTTGTGAAGAATTCAAATTCAAAATTAGATGTGTTAAACATTACAGATCAACCACGCAATGTGCTGTTAAAAAAGTGTTTTTCTGTTGCTTCTTGACAATTAGACAAATATATGTGTCAGTTTAAAATCTAATGTGAGTAAAAAATTTCTTGCTTTGTGACAATGCCCACCTCTGGTGAACAGGACACTTGGGGGGGGGGGGGGGGGGGGAAGAGCCACTAATAATTATGAAAAATATAACAAAACCTTATTTCCGTTTTTTTTAGGTATCAGAGTTGTTTTATGTCAAGTTGAAGCACCTTATGATTTCGGAACGAAAACGCAAGGAGAGAGAGGAGGTAAAATGATTATTCTTACTTAAAATTCAAGCTAAAATTGAGAGAAGGGAAGTTATGAATAATTATTTAATCCCATTCTGAGACCTAGAAACTGTTAAGGCCGTGTATGAAAAATATAAAAATGTTAATATCTAACAATTTTTTCAAAACCATTTAATATTAAGTTTTGTTTACTCATTATTTGCATTTCACAATTCTGATTAAAGCACATGCCCAGTTGTGTGGTAAAGATCACTTATCGATTAGGAGTTACGTGTGTGATGATATCAATTCGCTGACTCTGTCACCGTGATTACAGAGTATGAACTAGCAAAAAAGTAAATTATGAAATGCATTCGGTAAGCGTACATATAACTAGTGGATACATTTAAACTGAAAACAGGAAACGTTTAGTTCCGTTCAGAAGTTTGTCAAACAATATTTAGAGGGGGGGAGGGAAGAGAAACATTTACTCATCTCATCACACTGTCTTTAAAAAAATTTAGCTGTTACATTTACAGAAATAATTTATTTTGTTCATTGTAGGGGAATGTGGGGCAAAGTGAAATAGCAGGGCAAAGTGAAATGGTGAAATATTTACTCTGTTTCTAGCGCCACCTATCTGGTAATATTTTAACTATGTAGTAGCAGATGTAGACTATTCCAGTGAAGAAAAAATTACCTTTGAAAATCAAGGAATATGATAATACAAGCAATCTTCAAAAATTAATACTCATATTGTAATATTTTGTTAATTAGAACTTATTTTTGTTATTATTGAATGATAAAGTCCCCCCCCATTGTTATTAACATTATTTTAATATTAATTCAGACCTACTAATATTTAGTGCAATATTTATTTGTTTAATATTAGGCCCATTTGTATTTTAAATGCTATGTGCAGTTAGTCAAGTGCATGTGGGGCAAAATGGGTGGGGCAAAGTGAAATAGTTCATTTTGCTTACTTACTCAATATTTTATAAAATACTTATGAATTCATGTATTAATTGTTTCATTTTAATTCCTTCATTTAATAGCTCCCTTCTTTATTCATTCCTTCACTTCTTTTCTTATTCATTCCCTATGTTTTCAACTGATTTATTTTTTTCTCATTTATTAACTTTTAAATTTATTTATTTATTCGTTTACTGTTTCATTTCCCTTTCATTTATGCATTCTTTCTTTTATTTACTCATTTATTTGATAGAAAATATCTTTAACAATCGAATAGAAAATATTTCATTAGAAAAATATTTTATTTTTCACTTGACCCCATGAAAAAAAGTATGAACAATTTCCACCTTTTTTTGGCGGTATGAATTTATTGCCAAAAATTGAAAGTAATGCTTCAATGCAAGTTTTACTATAAAATATATTTTATTATTGTGAAGAAAAAAAGAATCTTACCTAAGATGGGGGGGGGGGGAGTCTTACATACCCTTACATAAGGGGAAGGGAAGGTCAAAAATTGCCAAAATTGTCCTTACGTAATTGATGAATGGCCTCGAAGAAACAAAATTGAATTCAAACGTATCTTGTCACAATTTATGAGTGACTTTTTAAATTAATTTGAACTGATGTAACTTTTAAAACATTATTAATGTTAAAAGGCACACCGAGAATATCAATAGAGAGTTTAAAATTTTTAAATATATTTATTTGGAACTGTGTGGGTTTTTTAGTTTTATTTCAATCTTTAGATTCGGAAATGTACGTAATATTGCACGTGGGTGATTTGTAACGATGTACCAGTAGTTCAAGAAATATTACCAGTTAAAGTTTTAATAAAAAAGAAAATTCTTCGTATTTGCCATACAGTTCTTGTGCAACCTCTTCGGAAACACTAAAAACATTTTTTTTTTTCATTTTTTAAATTAAAAAACTATTTTTTTTTCAAATGAAATAAGTTTTAAAAACAGTTTTAAATTCAAATACACAGCATAAGCACATGAAAACACGTTTAAAAAACAATTTCACCAAAGGAGAGTGAAATGATTTTACCTATTTTATTCTAAAAAAAAGAGTGAAATAGCGGCTTTCCAAAACAGAAAGCAGCCACTCATTTAGGATATTAATTTAGTCTTAAAAAGAGTGAAAAACACTTATCAAAAGGGAGTGAAATAAGCTTATCCAAAAGGAGTGAAAATAACCGCTCCGCAAAAGGAATGAAATTCACTCCTATAAGGAAAGTGCGTTTTCGACACTGGAAAAGAGTGAAAATTTACTCAGTCTGAGTTAAAATCGCTGGAATTTTTTAAGAGAGTAGTTTGAAAATCATGTATTTTTACCATTTTTCGGACAATGCTACTTGCTTTTAATGCACTAAAATTACAAAATGAATTTCATTAAAGCACAATTATAATTAATATGTTTGCATTCAGATTTTTCGGCTTTAAGAGAAAACTTGCAACACGAAAACACCTGTATAGAATCTTTTTGGAAATTTTTGCTCGATTGACATTTCGTTGTTGCTACTGCACAAAGATTTCTCACTAACATTTATTCTACTTAATTTAAATGTGAAGCTAAGACCATATGAGGGAGTGAGAAACAAAGGGATGTAAGTGCTAAAAGTAAAAAAAAAAAAAAAAAAGAGATAATTAGTACAAATGGTAGGAGAACCTGTCCTCTGTTTAGGGGCAAGAGATATACAAATGTCTCAAATAGGAGCTGCTACACAGCATGTTTTAGAAAAAAAAAAAAGTCTACCTAGGATCTGAACTTTTAACAAGTCTTACTCGAAACTTTAAAAAGTTCACATACATCCCATTGCTTCTCGCTGCCTCTGCCTCATATTTATCAATAACTATACCGTTTTTTATATAAGTTATATCATACAAATAATTGACTGAAACCAAATAATTTGTGGAAAACTTCTTTTTAAATTCATTTGTTTTAAAAAAAAATATGATTTAAAGTGTTGAAAGAAAGTATGTTTATTTTAATTTCAGATGAGCTTTCTCCTGCTGAAATAGCTGGTGTCAGTTTTGCCGCAATGGCTATTGTTGCAGCATTAGTGATAACAATTTTATTCTGTTACTACGTGTATAAGAAACAAGAGGAACAAGAATATGCGTCAAAATCATTTTTGGCAGCCAAGTCTCGTTATTGAGCGGTGATCTCATCTTCACTGCAAGACGTCTTCATTTTGCTCACCAGATTCCATGAAAATAAGCAAACTGGATTTCATTTCAAAGACTATGCTCAAGTTCTATTTCTCACTTTGCAAATCTGAATAGTGACCACATTTTTTATACAATTGCATAAAAACAAAGTCTCTCTGAAAATAAAATTGGCACTTAAACCGAAAGCTCAACAAACGCATTAAAGGTAATGATCTGCAATATTTCATTGACGAAACCAACGAAAAATTGTCACGAAATAACTTTCAGTCTACGCTATAAATATTACAACGGTTTACTTTCATAAATAAGTGTACAGGGTGATTCAAAAAAGATGGGCATAACTTTTAGAGGTTAAAGTAATCATCAAAGAATGCAGGGTTGGAAATAACGCGCAAAGGCGTTGGTGCCGTTGGAAACGTGGTCCATCCAAACGCCTTGTTCCTTGGCTTGCTTGCTCACCAGGTTTTTCATGCCTCGATTTCTTTTTGTGGGGACGACTGAAGCCTCTTATATCGTGACATGACTTTTTTCTTGTTGCTATAATTATTTATTTTTCTGTTTCATTAGCACCTTATTTAATTTGAGTTTGTATGTTGATAGGACAAACTCAAAATAAAGTAATGTGCTAATGAAACAGTAAATTAAGTAGTTATGGCAAAAAAGTGTCAGGTTATGGACTCATTTATCCAAAGTATACTGTAAAATGACCCTTTAACAAAGGAGATGTATGATTTTTGGACTCATCGATTCAATTTTAAATTACTTTTTTGTTATTTTTATGTTACACTATGTTGTCATAATTAAAGTCACTTGTAACCTCCATGTTCAGTAAAATTATAAAACTTTTTTTTCAGAAAAAATATTGTTCCTTAGTCTTTCTTTGAAATTGAAAACATATTAGTTTCGTTAATAACATCCCAAAAGTAAAGTCTAAATTTTGTTATTAACTTTTTTCTTCTTTTTTATCTCAGCATGAAACTTTACTTAATTTCATGATGTCCTAAAAATATTATATTGCTTCAAAGAGTGTCAGTAAAATCAAGTGTATATCCATCGATAGATCGTAGTGCAAACAACGCAGAGTTTCAAGTAGTTTGCGTTTTATCACAAATTAAAAAACAGTTATAAATGTTTAAAACGTAGCTCACTTGTTAGAGAACCTAAGTTTGAAAACATTGTTACTACGAAACAAATATTATCCGAAATACATTCACTTTGGTAGCGTTCAATATTATCTATTGATCTGAAGTCAGCACCGTAACGTATTCAATGGAGTACAAGTTTGCATAGACTTACTTAATTTATATTTTCTGACATTCAAATGAATAAGAGTCTCCAATCGGTTGAAACAGAGCGTTAGGCTGCTCTGCTGACAGTTAATTAATCACACGCATCCACGAAACATATATAATCAATTCTCAACAAATTTCGCCTCGCTCAGGAAGGCAAGAGCAGACACTGTAACTATTAGTCAATCAGCGGTTAAGAAATGAAAAGGATTCCAGAAACCATTTCTTAAGTAATCTTAAACGTAAAGACGTTTCATTACATTTATTCTGAGAAAATTCTCTGCATGAACTGAGAGTGAGATTTTAAGTAAATCTCCTTAGCTTATTAAACTTTGCTTAAAATTTTACCGAAAACTGTAAGTGAAACGCAAGCAGATGCACAGATATGATTTCTCTACGTGAAAATAAACTAAACCTGTCGCATTCTCAGTTAGTTTGAACCAAGAAAAAGATTTAGGACTCCCATCAGAGTGACTTATAGATTCTCTCGGGACATAATCTTCAATGTTAGGCGGCATTTTTCACGCAGTAAATCGTTTTAATCTCAGACGATGCCTAGTTTCGTAGCTAAGAGCTATTTTTCCTTTGCCATAATAACATTCCCTAAAGGTTTCCCTTAATTTGCGACGCTTTCAGACAAGAATGTTGGCGTAGAAAAGGGGAGCCAGCTCATTCCATATACTTAGCGGAGAAGAATGCGTCTCAATTTGGAGATGCGAAAAAGTATGCACGCTTACTTGAAAGGAAAAGATTTCAACCTAATTGCTTGTATTTTCCATCTGTAGTTTGTTATGCCTCTGTTTAACAGAATCCAATATTTTGGAATTTCAATCGTGCTTGAGAAAATTTGAAATAAATGAAAATTTGAAACTTCTTAACCTAGTTAGTTCTGTGATACTGAATTTCATTCCTGATGCTGCTTCTTATCCATTAAATATCATGCATGAAATTAATAAGAAAAATATTTTTTATTGCCTATGCATTGTATTGTCATTGGTTTTATGATTTATATGACTAAGTCATTCCAATATTACCAATAATCAGGATTTTTCATATTATACTACTTCCTGAATTATGCTACATAGAATGTAACACGGGTTCGTCAAAAGCATGAAATTGTTTTATATCCCATGTAGGAGAAATTCAAAGATGTTTAAGCAATCTCTTACTCTGCCTATATAAATTATCTTAAAACTAAAAATGTCTAAAAAATAACTAGAACTAGATCAGACTTTTAGTGTCAAAACGAACTTAGTCAATGAGTTCTCATCATACATGACATCGATGGAGCTGAACCATAGGTATTTTGATTTCTAGTTTGTGTTTCAGCTTCGTCATTAGCAATTATGGGAAATATAACCGTAAATGTTCTTCCTTTTCAGAATCCATCGTCTGAAAAGTGTCTGCTATAAAATTACATAACATTAATGTAAAATAATTATAATGTAAAATACAAATCGACTCATAAGTTTTTAACTTTTCAAAATTTGCTCTTTCTTTTCTGTGCATTTAAGTATGCATATGTGAAATGCTTCTTGTGTATTTTGTTGTAAAAACCAAAAATATGTGTTACAGTGGTTTTTTTTTTTTTTAATTTCCAGACTATATACACGATTATTTAAGAAATTATTATTATTATATCATTTAGATAGTTTTGGAACAATTTCATTAACTGATTTTCTGAGGAATATACTAAAATCATTTGTATTACATGGATATTGTTCAAGTCGTGAGCTTTAGTTTGAAAAAATATGTCAAAAAACTATTAAAAATCTCATAATGCTTGTTCAATTGCTTCTAAAACCCTTATTTACTGAAACAACAATTAGATTGTAGTAAAGTCGCTTATATGAATCACTTTCGTTCTAAACAGTTTTTTTTTCCATAAAGCGGCTGATTCAATAAAGCGGCTGATTCAATAAAGCGGCTAATTCAATAAAGCGGCTAATTCAATAAAGCGGCTAATTCAATAAAGCGGGATTTTATTCTGTTTTTGACGATTTGATTCATAAAAGTGGTTCATTCAATTAACCACTGATTCAATTAACCGGCGTCCTCTGAACAGGGGTGCGCAATCTACGACCCACGGGCCACATCCGGCCCATGAAGCTGATCCACGAGGCCCGTTGTTTCGTTTAATGTTACTAATCGAAAAGCACGATTACTTACAATGTCACAAATTTGGAGCAAAATATTCGGAAATTGATTTCTGAAAAGCATGCATTAAATATTAATCAAGTAATGATAATATGTGTCATTATTCAGTATTTTTCATTTGTGACCCATATTTTCACATGTTATGTAAAACAGAATGAAATATTTTGAAATTTTATATGTGTTCTGATCTGCTAGAATCATTTTAATATGGGGTCCGTCCCTCGAGAACCACTGTTTGGCCACCACTGCTCTATTACATTCCTTATATCAAAGTATGTAGTTCATTTTATAATTAGTTTCATTTGTTTTATACAAAATTTTGATCTCTAGCACGCTTAACACGTTGTTGAAAGTTTCCTCTAAAACAGCTTTGGTTTAACTTTTTTACAAATTTTTTCTTATTTATTCCTCAAAATACTGGTCTATTGCTTGTGTTTATTGCGGTTGAATCTGAAAAGTATATTATGATATTCTCTATAACAAATTTAAGAAAATTTTTCCTAAACGTCAATTCTGGATACCTTTAGTCGCGAAAAAAGAAATGTGAACGAAAAGGAAAACTTAAAAGATCTATGACCACTACAGAAAAACCTCAGAATTTGGGTTAAATTTATTTGATTTACATAGGCAAAATGACATGAAATAAAATATACGCAATCAACACACACACATATATAGCAGAGTTGAAATAGTAAATTTTCCAGTCCCGGAATGCCATTCACACCACGGATGATGTGGTGATGACGATGATGATGATGGAACGGTGTTCTGCCACCAATTCACCAATGGAAATTGAAATTCCAGAAAACGCTGCTAAAATTAAAAACAAGAAATTCCGGAAAGAATTTTTGCTTTCAATTTCGACAGTGAACTGTATATTGGAATCAATGAATGTGATTTTATTTTATATAATAATATATATTGAGATGTAATACAGTACCTTTTTCGATCTCCTGCGAAAGTGAAATGGCAGCTAGTGACTGTGATGAAGCGACATAAGCTCAGCTTTTGCGTTAAATATAACCATTATTCATTTTCTATTCAACTTAAAAGTTTCAAACGAATTTCATCTCACGCAGAAAAATTTGCTCTTTCGATTAGTAGAGGTACCTGTGTCGATCTCTAACTCCGTTCTCGAAGAGATAGTGGGAATATACATATAAACACATGCATGCATGTGTGCTTAAAGGACGGTTTTCGAATGAAAAAAAAAAGAGTAGATTGCTGCTCGTAGTGCAAAGAAAACGAAAAACAATCTTTGACTGCTCAACAAAACATTTAAAATAAAAAATTCAAAAATAATGTTTATGCACTCTCCTTAATTAATTTAATCATTATTTATAAAACTTCAAATTCTTCCTCATATTAAAATTACTTAGATGAAATTTAATTACTAACGCAGTGCGTTTAGAAATTGATTTGCAATGCAGCAGTTTCTTTCAAGCAAAATATTTAAAATTTAATTACTGAAATTTCATAGCAGAACTTACACTAACACAGTTTGATCTGTGTCATAAATTTGATTGAGGCTCCGGTTTCGCTTTCTCAAACACTTATCTTTGCGATAAAACATTCTCCATAAAGAAATATACAAACTGTATTTAAGAATTAAGTTTACTAATGAGCATTAGAAGTCGATGCTGGTAATTTTCAGCATAATTAAATTAATCCACAGCAGTAAATAATTGTCTGTGGGATTATAGCTTCATAATTCTCATTAGATTTAATTATAATAGTTAGTTTTATTATGTAAACTGCCTGTCTACGTCAGTTATTGTAAGTTTTTAGAATAAATATCATACTAATTATAGTGAAAACGTTTAATTTCATTATTTACCTGATCTATTATGTTGTATAATTATTGATTGGTGAGACTAGATTTTATAATTCCAGCCAAACGATACTCTTTAAAGCAAATATTTCGTATGATTCTTAAGAATTATCATCATTATTATTTTTAAATTTGCCGTTAAAGATCAGATTAAAAATTAACATTATTGTTTAATAGACGTTGTATTCTATACGTTGTATACTGTTAAGTCTTTCATTATTTTTTTTTCACATGAGATAAAACTGAATGAAACCTTTTTCAAAAAAAAAAAAAAAAAATCTTTAGAACTAGAGTACGGCATTTGTTAAAACTCAAAAGTGATAAAATCAAATTGTGTATTATTTTTATGAATGGGGATGAAAAAAAAAAAGAAAAACATTCGTTACGGATTATATCTTAACAAAACTTAACGTTTAAGAGCTATATAATCGGTAATATATGCGAGTTCTAATTCAGATTTCACAATAATATAGAACAACCTCTCCAGTAATCTTGCATCCTAGTTTGCTGGGATCAAAAAAGCAACGATATACCTGTGCTTTTGTGTTCTTATCATGCCTAAGAGAAATCCTACCCATAAAGCGCGATTATCAGTAGAAAACATTAATGCCTGATAACGATGAAAACTTCAACCGTTGGCTTCTACAGCATGAGTAAATATACGTTCTTTGTTAGAATCTATTTTTGATGTGGATATTTTTGAGTTTAAACATTAATTATTGAAAATTGCATTTCATTTTTGCTAACGAAACACCATGAAGACTTCGAGGAGTATGCTTTTAGTGACGGCTATACTAGGTAAGACCTTTGGTTTGTTCTTCTAACAACATGTTCTAGAAACAAAAATGTAATCTCGATTGCAAAACAGGAAGCTATAAAAGTAAAGTTTTGTAATCGTTATTCTAGTGTTTTATCTGAAAGAATTGTACTGTTTAAGCGTGAGCTTTAATTTCTTAACTTCAAAAACTCGCATGCGCTTCATTTGTAGCTATAGCAGGGGCATGCGGGGTGAAATGAAATAGCGGGGCTAAGTGAAATGGTGAAATATTTCACAGTTTGAAGCACTAACTATCTAACAATATTTTTACTAACTTCTCAAACACATTGTTGATTCTAGTAAACAAATTAATAGCTCTAAAGATCAAGGAAAATAATAATATAAGTTGATTCACATATTATAATATTTTGTCATTTATCAAAAATAATTTTTGTTAAAATAAAATGATAAAGTTTTTGTAATTGGCCATTTTAAGTATTATATTGAGATCTACTGATGTCCAGTGCAGTACTTGTTTAATTAATGATAGGTATATTTTCATTTTAAATCTGTAATACAATTTGTCAAGTACACGCAGGATAAAAACATAGGCGGATTTAGGACTGAGTTCCTGGGGGGGGGGGGCAGGATATTTTTTTTGGAGCTACATTTTTAATTGCCCCCCCCCCCCTCTCCCATGTTTTTATCTGTTTTCTGTGATGCATAAGGCCATTCTTTACTTTTTTATGTGTTGTTTTCATTACTGTGTGTAATCATGCTATCCTTTTTGAATTGACCTTAAAAGAGGGGGCTGGTATTAAGAGAGTGACGCAGGGCTCCCTTTTAAGTGGGATATAGAATATCTCCAATTTTAGTGGGCCCGAGGGTTACTCCAATGGAGGAAGTTATGTAAAATGGATATAAAATTCTGCATTTTGAAGTCTTATAAGGGTTAATGAGAAATAATAGGCAAATAATTTCTTTTTTTAAGTTTTACGCTTTAAAAGTGCTTTGTGATACAAGTTTTAATACTTTAAAAGAAATTGTGCACAGATTTAGAGAATAGGTATCAAGAGAGTAACATACTACCCGTTTGAACAATTCTTAATTTATACCCTTGATATGAAATAAAATTGAAGCACACTTTGCTTAGGAGTTTCAAAGACTTGTATAATTTTTTTCAAGGTTTGGTTGGTTAGATTGGGTTTTTGACTCTAGAGCCCTAGTAGGTTATAACTGCGCCAATTCTTTTCAGGGATTTTAGAACCTATCAATAATTTACTTTCCAGTCTCTGAAATTGAGTAGTAGATTATACAGTTGTACAGTATTGTTCAAATTTTGTAAGAAACAGCTATTTTAAGTATAAAAGAAAAAATAAACTTTAGATTTCTCATGCAACAATCTTTTTTTAATTAAAAGTAGTGCAGAAAGCGAAAAGGAATAGGAGTACTGTATCAATTTTTTTCCGGGGTAAACAGATTAACAGTATGCAGTAGAAGTAAGATAAAAGCAATCAATACAAAATAATTTCCAAATTTCTGCATTCGGGATTAAATAAATAGCAAGAAATGAAGCATGTGAGTCATAAGAATTTATTTTAAGTAATATGTTACAAACGTGAGAACCATGATTTTTACATTTTTGATGCAGGATGTAGCAAGGAGTTGAATTTGACATATTTTGGCATTACGATTTGTTAAAAATTTTAAAATTTGAGGTTTGTAGCAACACGTTTCCAAATATTCAAGGTTTTCAAAGTACTTGAAAGTGAAATTAGTTTTTCAGGCACTTTCCATTTTTTTAAGGAACGAATCGCAATTTTTTGGGAGTTTGGGGCCCACTTCAAAGCAGGGGCCCAAAGCTATAGCTTGTTTATCTTATAATAGGCAAATCCGGCCCTGTTTGTAATTTATTCTTACCTGCAGATTTTTCTTCGATTGTTTGTAATTTTTACGAAATATTCCTCAGCTTTTAAGGTTTTATAAAGCATTTTTGCGATTCTACTAAATTGTGTAGGTTTTTATGGATTTTTATTTAATTTCAGCAATTTTTTCAAAAGCTTTTACTGATAGAATTATTTAATTTAGATTTCAATAATGACAATGATTTAGACTTAGATAATTATGACTTACTTGACTTTTTAAGCATTATTTAGAAAGTAAGTAAAATGGTACTTTCCCTCTAATTAAAAAAAAATCAATTAATCAAAACGCTTAAGTCACTGAAATTTATTCAGTTAGCGATATTATTTTCTCTTTCTCTCTCTCTCTCTCAAAAAAAAAAAAAAGAAAAGAAAGAAAGAAACCAAAGCTGAAAATTTATCCTGCAGATTTTTGTTTGATTTTTTGTAATTTTAACGAAAATTCGTAAGCTTTTACGGTTAAAGGATTTTTACGATTTTACCAATCTGTGTAAGGTTTTTTTTATTTTTATGAAATTTCAGCAAATTTTTCCAAAACTTTTGATGACTAAATTACTCAGGTTTCAATAATGACAATAACTGTCTCATTTAGACTTAGATGATTATCTCTTACCTTAATTTTTAAACAGTATTTAGAAAGTAAGTAAAATGGTATTTTCCCTCTCAATAAAAAGATTCAATTAATCAGAAAGCTTAGATAACTGAAATTTATTCAGTTTGCGATAATATTTACTTTTCTTTCTCAAAAAAAAAAAAGACAAAAATTTTCCAAGCACATGAAGTACAGTTCTAACTATTAGTTTCATATACAAATTTTTTCCTTTAAAAATAAAAAAAACACAGTTATAAAAACATTTCATCAGGTAATAATGCGATCTTACAAGAATTGTGCAAAACTTTCGTGCCAGAAATACATCTCCCTCACTTTTTCTTTTATTCAGACGTTTTCCTTACAATGTATGATTCTGGAAAATCAGAAATTTAGTTTTGAACTGCTAGGGATTGAGATTCCTATTTTTTCCCCCTAAGAAATCAACGCATTGTTTACAGCGATTTTACGTTGTTTGTTCAATTGTTGGACAATTTTTCTAGATTTCGTTGTTAAATACATTCGTTGAGTATGGTGTTAACTGTTACATTTGATAGTATTTTGCTGTACAAAAACCTTTTAGCTATGTACTTCTTTTGCAATAGAATATATTTCAAATGAGCGAATTTGATTTGAACGTGAGAATCCAAAAGGTTCTTCAAAATCTTTCGTCTGTAACAACTTAAAATATCTAGTTTTTGAAATCACGCAAATTGAAAATAAACATTCTGAAAAGAGAGAAAACAAATCGTAACGAGTAGATCGTTCTGTTAGCGCAAATTGGGGAGGGGGAGGGAGGATCCCAAACGTCGATTGTTATAAGTGTTGCAGCTGAATGCATAATGTGTTGTTACTACATAAAGTTCTCCCAAAACTGGGGGGGGGGGCATTGCCCCCCTCTGCCCCCCCATAAATCCGCCCATGGATAAAAAGAAATACAGTCGACTACTGCTGCAACGCGATTCAACTTACGCGAAATGGCTATAACGCGAATTTTTCACGAGTAACGAATTTTAGAGCTAACGCGAATTTTTCTCCCATAACACGAGTTGTTTATAAGGAAGTATTAGCTTCGTTATTCGCTACTAAATATTGATTTCGTGAATGTTATTACATCCTTTTAAACATCTCTGACAGTCAAAGTTCCCACACCAAACTAGTCTACGCATCGCGTTTTTAGTGCATCAAATAACCACTCATCACCATTCATTTATTTATTTTTTTCATTCTAAATATTGAAGTTGATGAAATATGTTGGCACCTTAGTGCCACCTTAATCTAAAGTTTGTGAAGATACGAAGAAAAAGTTTGATTAAAAAAAAAGGCTAAGATTTACGATATGCTTGAACAACTACAAAACGTCAACGGTAGCGCGACAATAAGTATGAGTGAATCTTCCGTACGTACAATTTAAGGTCAAAAAAAAAAAAAAAAAATCATAAAAGTTCAGAATTAAGTTTCAATATTGAAGCTTGCAGAGCCGTCTAGCAAAGATAATATTATGAAAATGGATGCTGCTCTTATATTGTGGATAAGTAAAGAGATCAGGAAGAGGAGATGTTGCCACAAATTGAAAAATTGTAAAAGAGGAAGCGAGGCAACCGTATTTTAAAATGTATAGGATTAGAATAACGATCTAATCATGGAGCATAAGTCATCACTATCTTCATTTTTAACTCTTGAATATTTTTATTGTATCTACTGTAAAGTACTATTATAGTGCATCGTTTTATTACTACATGCTGTACGTACCGTGTTGTTTTATTTTATGTCTTTCCCACCCATTGGTCATTCTTCATTTTGTGCATCTTAAAGTTTTTCATGTTGAATAAAACAGTTTTTTTATTTTTAAATACAGTAAAAGTTCAGTTCTTTATGCAAGAAACTGTAGTGTATAGTTGAGGAATGATTTAGAGCCTTTTGAGGGGTGTTTCTAAGTGTTTAGAAGAATTTTGTATGCTTTAAAAATTTATATGCATATATTTTTTCACAACGCGAAATTTCGACTTACGCGAAGAGTGTTGGAACGCATCCCTCGCGTAAGTCGGGACTCGACTGTACAGTTCATTTCTCTTATTCATTCATTTATTAAATCACCTACGTATTCAATCAAAATTAGCTCATTTGCATTCTTGCATTCCTTAATTTACTTATTTATTCATTCATTTACTTACTTTCTTATTCATTCCCTGTTTTATTCACTCATTTTTTTTATTTAGTAATTTATTTAGTTATTGTATCATTGTGTCATTTTTTACTCAGTTTTTCGTTTATTCATAAATTCATTCATATGATGATGAATGTTTTTACGGAAAAGATAAAAATATTTCATTCGAAAAGTATTTCCTTTTTCATTCTGCCCCATGCAAACAAAAAGTGCAAATTTTCCAATTTTTTTGAAGATACAAATTTGCTGAGAAGAAATGCTTCCTCCAAGAAAATTCTTTTTACTTAGGTATGTATTATTGCTAAACTTTCCAGCCGAGAAAGTTAGCTATAGTCTCTTTCATAACGTGTGGTATTACATTTACACTCAATTTCAATATTGATATCAAAAATGCAAAGAGAGAGAGAGAGAGATCATGAGAACTAGCAGTTTTAAGATTAAGATCATTCCGGTAATAGATTTGCTAAATGAGGAAAACATATTGTAGGTAGATGACTATTGATGTTGTCACCTAAGTAATAGGTAACGGGTGCTTTGGATCAAAAACATAATACTGTTGCGAAGGAGTAATTTTTACAAGATATTTTAAGGATTAGAGCTAAAATTAGATCGCATTGCAATACATATTGTACAAAGGAAGGAGAGATTAATTGAAGAATGATAATTAAAAAAAACGAAAACTAACTACAGGCTTTCTTTAAGGTTGAAATTTGTAGTTAGTGGCAGAGATAAGTTTATTTTTATTGTAGTGCCGTAAAGTGTTTTTCAGCAAATTGACTGATATATTGCACAAAGAAATGAGAAAGTTGAATCTTTAATAATGATAACTTTTAAAAATGAAAACTAGCAACAGGATTTAAGAAAATGATACCTTCTTTAAGGCTGATATTTTCGTAAGTAGTGGCAATGATAATTTCATTTTTTTATTGGAGTGGCTTAAACTGTTTTTGTAAAAAAAAAATGAGTAATTGGTGCTGACACTATCAACAAACAAATTTTTAGAACCATTAAGCAAGTTTAGGTAAAACAAAATTTTGAAAGAGAGGGACTTTTATTAACGAAAGTTTTGAAAGAAGATTTAATATAACGAAGAAAATGAAGTCAGTTTCAGAGAAAGGACTGACTGGAGCATTAAACTTGTAACAAAAATTAATCAAATTCATGAGAAAAGTGGAGGCATTCTTGAAATTAATTAAATAGTTACAATGGAATTTAGAACCTAAGTTGAAAATAAGAGTTAAAATTACGATTTTGGATGAAATTTCAGATAGCAGTAATAAAATGAAACATAATTAAAATATTCCATTCTCAAGAGATTTTGTGTCAACAAATTTGCTATAGAGGTTCATGTAAAATCTGAATTTTTTAAAAAATCCTTAGTTACTACTTTATAGTTACGATTTTTTTTTATAGAAAAAAGTATTAAACTCAAACTAAAATGAACTGTAGTCTTATGGATAGGATATATTTCGAGAAAATCTAATGCAGTTTATGAAAATTGAAAAAGTTTAAAAACTTTATTGAAAAAAATAAAAGTGCAAAAAAGTTTCATTGTCTTATCAACAAATTTTACAGTTAAGTAAATCAATGATTGTTTTTTTAAAGAAATTATTTATAAAGTTGTAATATGGAGAGAAGTTTCAAAGCATTTCTAGAAATTTTACTGTAAGGTTAAAGTTACTTTTTAAAAATTATTTTCAATATGTAAAACCGTGCACGAAATTTTGAAGAAATTAAATTAAGGGAGACATCATAAAAAGCGTTAAAGAAATTATAAGGCTTACGTATAAGACGTGTAATGCTGTTGTTTCTACCGAACCTGAATAGTGAAGGCAAGGCACAACATTTATTAGATAGTAGTGTGCTATCAAGCAGTAGCTCACTGATGTCTGATGAAATTTGTAGTAAAAATTTGTTTATTTAACTTAGCACTGAACGAAGAGTTAAACGTATAAGCAGTGATTTACAGCATTAAATGAGGTTCTACGGTTAGCCATATCACAAAGAATTGCTCAAAACTTAGAAATCGAATTGAGATCTTATCATGGTCAAAATATTAAAAATATTGGGTTTCCCAATCCTTTTTGTTCTTAGAAGAATAAATGCTATGACGGAGGTTATTGGTTCGAAGGTTAAGGTTCTTGTTTATGTCTTGTAATCTTTGCTGTTTATTTGACGACAGCAGACAAGATTACAAGAATTAGAATTAATAATATACAAGATGGTTTTGTTGTAAGAAAATACCATAAAAATTATCCTTAATATTAACCAACATACTATTTTTTTATCTACCATCTTAACATAATAAACTTTAAAAATCATATAAAAAAATATAAAGAAGGTGCGCCTTCAATCAACGCATTTAGTTAAAAATTTCAGGGCGAAACACTCAAAAGTTTGAAAAATTCTGGAAGAACTAGTAAACAAAGGGACATAATTAAAAACAAAAGAAAAACTGTTGGCAACATTCATGGCTTAATTGCTTAATTTACATAGGAGCTCAACTACTGAACTAATTTTCATGTGAATTTTTGCATATTGGACGGAATTCAGACTATTTGATTATGAAAATAAGTTCTAAGGATTGTTATAGAGCAATTACATTTTGTTTGTTAGAAATTAAGCTCGGATAACATTGCTATTAATTTCATTCACTTAAATTAAATTTTATCATCATATTTTCAAAAAAAAAAAAAAAAAAGATTCCAGTATTTACTTAATTATTTGTTAGTTCAAATAATATTGCGCTGTGAGTGAGGATTTTGGTTTTAGTGCAAAAACATATAAAAAACATTTGGAATAAGCAGTTTCATGAGATATGCCAGTGACCAACATGGTTCAAAGAAAAGAGAGAACTAAATAGTGTACATCTATTTATACAAAAAAAAAAAAAAAAAATACATTTATAAAATAGAAGAATATACTTGCACGTCATTATATTCCCAGCAATTATCTTCTGCAGGGGCGTAGCTAAGGGGGGGGGGACAAACCCCCCCCCCCCGAAATGTTTGTCTCAAAAAAAGGAGAGAGAGAGAAAGAAAGAAAAGAGAAGAGAAAGAAAGGAGAAGAGAAAAAAAAAGAGAAGAAAAAGAAAAAAAAATCAAAACGACTTTTTTCTGAATAACAATGGTCAAAAATTTACTTTGTTCCCCCCCCCCCCCCAGTGTCATTGAAAATCAGCTCCATGAGTGACCCTCAAGCGTAAAGACGCCTCACTCCTCACTCTGCTGCGACATTTTTTTGATAATTGAGTGAAATTTCACTCTTCGCTTTAGAAAGGAGATTGATTTGTTAAATCCACGTATATGTAACCTTTTTTTATCATAGATTCTGCAAATTGTTAAATATGTTTAATTTTATGAGCGGCGCAGTGGGAATATTACATACAGTTGAATCTGTATATTTCGAATTTCACAGGAAGGAAAAAAATCGAGATAGAGGTTTTAAGATACGGGGGCTTTAAGAAACTTTATAGAAATTTGGAATATGATGGTGAAAATTTGAAATTGATACTAAAGACAATATTGGGCTCATGATCAAAATTCCTCTGTATTAGTTTTGTTAGGTCTTTATTCTATTATTACATTATTAAATGATTTATTGCGAGTTTAAGGAATCATTTTGACAGTAAAAGAAACTTTAAGCATATCTTTTTCAGGAAAAAGTCTTTTATTGCTTTTTGGTGCCTGATTTTTCTTTTTTTTTCTTTTTCTTTTTTTGATTAATTATTTATCCTCTTGAGGTTAACAATTGCTGCAAATCTAACCTGCCCAATATTCTAGGATTTTCCTTTTTTCTTTACTTGAAAAAATCTTAAACTTTATTTTCACTCCTATCATCTCGGTTTTCTATAAGGAATCATAATTTGTAGAAAGAGAGCGATCAAAGAACAGTACTAAACCAGATAACAGAGCAAAATGGCTTTTAACTTGAATAACCTTTAACCATGAACTTGAAATACTCATCCATAATGCAATTAATACTCAACCTGTGAATTTCACCCCTTTACTCTTCTTCCAACAAATTGCTCGAAACGATTGTCCTTTTGTTAATCTTCCTAGAAAACCTATTCGTGGAACGCATTTCTCCCTGTTTTGCCCCCTCAACCATTTCTGTTTCGAGTTGAAGAAAATGCTTTTGCTTGCTGCTTTAAAGATCATTGGGCTCCAAATCCGAAAACGATAGCATAGCCGGAATCCGAGACATAAGGTTTTTGTTGGCGTTGTGCTGTCATAGTTCAAACGACCTTTACTAACCAGGAGTATCCACCGCAATCACATCGATTTGTCGAAAATGTCAGCCAGTATTTACTGCGTATTCTTTTAAAAACGTGCGGTCTGAACTATTTAGAATAGTATATTCTAAGTGAACGTTGTTGTATAATGAAACGAGCAAAACCGATAACAAGCTTTTTAAAACCCAAAGAAAAAAATTTAAATGACGAAAATGGGTTGCTCTAAAAAGAGAAAGTTAACGTCGCCTGAAGAAAACGAAGTACAGTCTGCTGAAGCAGCATTAATCCCATCGAACCCTTCTGAAGGAAATTTTATTTTAATTTAAAAGAAAAATTGCATAGCATTACAGGAATAAAATACTTAAAAACGAAATGAATCTAGTCTAGACTGTTCTGTACTATTTCTGTTACCTTGGTTCGCATAAAAAAGTAGAAAATAAACAAGACTTCTGTTTATAACACTCGAAAATTGCTGTTGCTCTCTCAAATAGATATTTATGTAAATTCTAAAGCAGCTAATAAAATTTAAAATAAAAACTTGAGAGAACAGATGGTATGCAGCTTTGTGCAAATAACTTTCTACAGCCTATATTTCTTCCCTTTTTTTTAATTCAAATTTTATTAACTGCTTTAGAATTAGCATAAATGTAAATACATATAAAAAGCAACATATAAATATAACGATATGAAAAGCAATTTCATTTTTTGCAGGTTATAATCAAGAAATCTTTTTCTATTTTATTTCATGCTCTCAGTGCGAACCAAGTAAGTAAAAAAACTCTGACCACCGATGAGATTGAAAGTCAAACATGCAGTTTACAGGCGGAAATGGGTGCATCTATTAGCTTTCAGGGATGCCAGCTTTTATAGATGTGTGTTAGCCTCTAAATTAAGCAGTTACACTGAAATGAACGGAACACGCTCATCAAATATTTGATTTTCCCCCTGATTTGGATAGACTGGCTCCTACTACACCCGTTGCTAGAAAGTTTCACTTTAAATTAAATGGAGGAAAAGAAAAAAAAGTTAAATTTTCCAAAACATTAAAAAAATAAATAAATAAATAAAAATTTTTTGCTTTTTTTTTTTTTTTTTTTTGACACAAGTATCGAACTTGGAGCACCCCATTCCAAAGTATGTAAGATTCACCTCCCTCTTATTATTTTTTTAATACTAAAAAAAGTTTACACACACATATATTATCTCTCTCTCTCTCTCTCTCTCTCTCTCTCTCTCTCTCTATATATATATATATATATATATATATATATATATATAAAAGAAGTAACCCCCCCCCCCCGAAAGTCGGGTCTAGCTACGCCTCTGATCTTCTGAAACATAATAAACTATTTATCAATTATTTTCGACATTTTTAAATATACTTTAAGCTAAAACTTAAAATATTATTTTCGCATCGGTATATTTTGGTGTTGAAAAAATTATATGCAGAGACTGAAATATAGATATTAAGTCTACAATGAGTTTAAATTCTGATGCACTATTTCAACATTCTTTTGATTGCTTAAAAAAACTAGCGAATATATAAGTAAAAGGAAATAAACGTGACTACAGAACTGAATTATTCATCCTTGTTTAAAACTGCTGTAATCATTATAATGGGATATCCTTCTACGATGACAGGTATGAATGGTGATATTTTATTTTAAATATTATTTTGACATATAAATGAAACACAATAATTAATTTTCATGTTCATTAGACATTGGTTTTGGGATTGTTTCTTAAATGCTAGGTTGACTGGGAGCGAAACCTTGTCACTAAACTCAACGACTGGAAATACCACCACACTTGGTTAATTTTCATTGTTTTCTCTTAAGATTGAAGTTTAAATTTGAGGTATGATATTACTCTACTACTGAATAAAGGTTCGTTTTTTTTTTTCAATGACTAGCCCCATAGAAAATAGTTATTCGGCATTTAGTAGTAAAAGGAAAACGAACTTTAGTATTATATTTTTCTATCAAATTTACTTTCATGTTAATCATTCAATTAAAACAAGTTTTAAGTTTTGTTAAAATTTAATAAAGAATGATTTTAAATAATTTACCATCGTACTTCAAATAAAAATAAAAGCATTACCGAGTTCTAATGATTTCCTTTCTTATTTTTCTCCGAACATTTCCGATTACATCTTCATTTGCATTTACGTGAAGGCAACTCATTAAATAATTTCTCATTTCTAAGAATACTAAATGAATATGGTTTATAAGTTTGATTAAAAGGAAAGTATTCTTCCCTTTATGTTACACATTTTCAACTTTTAAAAAGCCGAACTGAACTCCACTTCATTAATTAGAAACACGATCACGAAATTTTCTATAATGTGGAATGCAAAAGAAATCGCGTGTAGAAAAATTTTAAAACAAATATGAAGCCAAGCAAAAGGAAATTTGCTTTCCCTACCATCTTAAGTCAGGAAATCATTCATTTTGGCTACTTTAAATAAATGTTCTCTATTATGAAACTCTTTAATGCGATAAGCAATTCGAAAAAGTGCTGCCATAAAATAAATTTGTTTCGTATTTAAATATTCACTCAAAAAGAATGCTGCAAACATTTTTCATTTGTTGCCTCTGAAGGGCAGTATTCTAGAAAAGAACTTTTAAGCATTGAATTTATTGAACTGGAAAATAAAATTAGCGGTTAATTCAAGTAAAATATTTTCGCCTTTCTTTTGCGTAACATTGATTGCTCAGGAGATCTCTTTGAATACATAATTTCTCTACCTTGGATATCAGAAAAGATGATCGGCTTATCTATTTCATTTTTTCTGTTACTACCGAAATGATGAAGCAGATTCAAAATGTTGATGAGCAAACAGCGGATTTGTTAGCACAATTTAAGTTTATTTTCTGTTTCAGTATTCAGGTAGCGTCTTATTGTTTTTTTTTTTTTTGTCTTACTTTGTATATTTACATGAAATTAATGCATTCTTGAGTAAAAAGTGTATTTAGTTTACTGAAAGTGAAAAATTTACTATCGACTCACATACTTTGTATAACTGTACCTAAGGATACAAAATTAAACATCAAGTTTTTTGAGAAAAACTCAGGGACTTATTTTACTCTGCAACAGGGGTTCTCAACCTATTTTGGCTTGTGAGTCCCTTGTGGGTATTGAACTTCTCTGTGCCCACCCTCCCCCCTTGTACATGCCCAGGCAGTACATATCTGTTTAAAAAACGTAACCGCACTCCGTTGAAAAGACGTTAGGTACTGTCAAACATATTTTTATCGCTACCCAAGCAGCACAGAGGCGTTCAAAGCTCGTTCTACAACACGTTCTAAGCACACCATCCGACACGTTCAAATTACGTTCTCTCAGAACGGTCTAAAAAGCGTCTATGTGTCTCGTCGATCGATGTCGTATAGCACGTCGAAATATGGTGTTGTACCACCACTTTTGCACCAATTTTGAACGCGGAATATTACGTTATGTTAAAGTGGTAGGATGACGTTTCATTTTGGTGTTAGCAAAACAATACTGAATATTCTGCTTTCAGAGGTTAAAAAAAAATTGGAAAAAAATAATTGTGTACCTCATAAGGGGGTTTTCCATTGACAAATTCCGTTTTCGTCAGATCTCTGCCGAATTTCGTGCTGAAGTCTTTGGATGATCGAAAATTCCTCATAGAAAGACCCCCCCCCCTTCAAAGAACACCACAATGAGGATTTTTCTTACAAAAAAAAAAATCCAGTTTATGTGGGATGTTTGACAAACTTGGCACAGTCAATTTTGTTAAATCATTTGATGGTCGAGAAGTGTCATAAGGGAGTCTTCGCCCCCCTTTCTATGGTGTGCAGATGCTCACATTGAGGACTTTTCCTTTTACAAATTGAGTTTACCAAATCTGGCCTGTAGATACTTTGATGCTCAAGAATTCCCTTGGGGTTTTCTCCCCCCTGTCGATGGGAAACGATGTATAGAGGGTTTTTCCTTGTACACATTCAATTTACGTCGGATCTTTGCCAAATTTGGCCCATAGGTCTTTTGATGATCAATAATTCACATAGAGGCTTTCGCCCCTCTCTATAGGGGCGAAACTCTCCATAGAGGGTTATCCTTCTTACAAAAATCTAGTTTACACTGGGCCTTTGATAGCATTTGCATATAGCTTTCTTTGATGCTGAAAAATCCATATAGGGGAGTTTTCGCCTCCCTATGGGGGTGGAAATCCCCCCAAAGAAGATTTGCCCTTATGCAAAATTCAGTTTATGTTGGATCGTTTAAGAGATCCTTTGATGTTCAGGAATTCACATAGGGGAGTTTTCTCCCCTCTTTTTCTTTTAATAAATCGTGTTTATGATCTTTGCCAAATTTGGCACACAGTTCCTTTGATGCGCAAAAATTTACAATGGGGAGGGGGGAGGGAAGGAGTTTGGCCTCCCTTCATAAAGGGTTTTTCCTCTGACAATTCTATTTTACGACGGATCTTTTCCAAATTTAGTACAGAAGTGTTTTGATGCTCGAAAACTCAAGTAGAGGAGTTTTCGCTTCTCTAGTAAAATGCAAAAATATATTGTACAGAAATCCAGCTAATATCAAAGCTTAGCCAAATTTAGCAATAGCACACATAAATTTAACGTTTTACAAAATTTTGGCACATTGAGAGGAGACAAGGTCCTTCGATTCCTCCCGTAAATACTACCTTGAATTATAATACTCAGATTTTGTGCACTTTTTCCTAAAAGTAGTTTTTTTTTAACCTTTTGTTTACAATATCTGTTAAATGTGTACAGTTTTTGTAAATTAGGGTTTTATATTTTGTGTTCTGCAGACTAAATAACACAAAATTTTCAAAAATACCGATTAATTCACTGATTTTAATGAAATGACTTGTAGAGGCTTTATTGTCCTGAAATGCAACTGCCTAGAGCAGTTTATAGCAGTGCGTCTTGCAGCCACACCACAATTTCGAGGTTCGACTCTTGGTCTTATTCAAGGTGTATTACAAGATAACTTCAAAAGTAATTTCCCATGAATACATGAACAGGGTTTGAAGAAAAACCGGGTAATTTAAAAAACCTTAGTTACCTTGGATTTTTTTTTATCAAGTACCCTGGTCATTGTTGAAAATTGCGGACTTTTTTACAAGAAAACAAAATAATCTTGATCACTATTTTAACATTGTTTAAACTACTACTTTGTTACTTTTTTTTTCATAGACATATGAATAATTTTAAATCCTGAATTTATTTCTACTCAAATTTATTACAAAAATCGTCAAAATTGAAGAAAAAAATGAATTTGAAAACAATGTAGCATTTACATAAAATACATAAAATACACCGCTAGCTAACTTCTGAAAAACTTACTGAAAATATTTAGCATTTAGGTGAAATATTATCAAAATTAATTTTTCTGAAATATGACCACACCATAAATAGAAAACAGATTCATCCATACAGAAGCAAGTATGTCACATTTTGAGAAAAACTTTCCTTTTAGTCTCAAAAGGCATTTAGTAGTATTTTATTTCTGTTCTTATAGTTTGTTTAAAAAAAAAACCTCTGACTAAATTTTGCGTTAAAAAGAGCCGCATGAACCATAACCATGAATCATATCGAGTATTTTATATATCCTTCCACACGAGAAGTTGGAAATAAAAATTTGAACTGTATTAAAAAATATTAAAATTAGTAACTATAAAGTCACAAAATAATTTTGCACACAATAATTCAGAGTATGTGAAAAAATTTTCAGGTATGATTACAGTTTATAGAATCTGGAATAGTCATCACACAGGTTGGTTAATTTTATGTGATTATTGTAATCTACCTTTACACTTTGCAATCTTGCATTAAACATCTGGTGTTTCCTGGTATAGTTAATCAAATCATTTTTTTTTTCAACAATACAAAAAAAAAAAAAAAAAAAGAAAAGAAAAGAAAGAAGGAAAGGAAATAAAATAAAATCTTCAAAAGTGATTGAAATAAATTAAGTAAATTGCTTAGTTTGGCTTCCCAGCAAAAATATTTTTTAATTAATCGTGAAATCCATATGCAGTTCTAATTCCTAAAACTTAAGAAGTTGTTCAGAAAGGCAGTTGCCAATTTTCATACTTGGTATCATTTATTTTAGATCGAATATGTAGTTTGTTTCTGAAGTAAATGTTTCAATATGCGGTAAATTTTGAAAAGAAAAATCCACTTTATCGAGATGGTTTATTCTTTTCAAGTGGCCCGTGTTAACCCACGAGTTTTTTTTTTTTTTTCGTGCTGTGCCCGGTTTGACGAATCCTGTACGTTAATAAATTAAAATAATTCAATAAATAAAATACATATTTTAAGGGGAGTTAGTACCCCCTATGCCGTCAATCTTAATTTTCACATGTTCATGTACCTTTTTCTGAAAATGTTTTAAACATACAATTATGAATTTTTTCTGTACCTTAAGTAGACTTTTTTCTCGATACTGAAGTAAAATTTTACAGAAAGAAAGCTTTTTTAAAATATTCTAATTAGATGTATGGAATTGGTGGCAAAAATTTCAAAGCCTAACACAATCTAGGTTCTGGGAAAATTAACATTTAGTTTCAAAAATACCATTTCTCGATATAGCAATTTAAAGAAGAAAATCATACCTTATCAAAATATATTTACATTTTTTTAAAGCTTATTTTAACTTACTTCTCATATGAGCACAATCAAAAAGTCTGTATCATTAAAAAGGTATTTGAATAGAGTATCAAAATATATAGAAATCAAAAAATCGAATTTTTGAAAGTATTTACGGTATTGACTCCCCTAAAAGTTCTTACAATTTTCAAATGATGCACTATAAGGGCTAAGATGTGTCTACTACATATATGGAGATATAAATTTTAAAAATAAAATACAGCGACATTAGTAAAACTGTCACAAATATAAAAATTTCCTGCGGATTTTTTTTTTTTTTTAAGTGCCTGCTTCTTTTTAGTTGGTCTGTGACGAATAATATTTGGAAGATAAAAAAAAAAATTACTTTGGTTGAATCATTTTATGATTCTACTTGAAAAGGGTCTCAAATTTTCAATGGACTTCCCTATTAAAGCTATTTTACGGCATTAACTTTTTGATTGAATAAAGAATTTTATGGTTAAAATCCTGAATTTCCTCTACTCCCCCTTTTCTCTCTCTCTAAAATGCAAGATGTTTCTTAGCCCTCAGAAAAACTCATGTGAATTATATTCTTCTATTCCTTAGCTAATTGCAAAAGAATCACGTAATTCACACAGAAAATCAATGAAGTAATACATACAAGTTAATAAAACATTTAATCACAAAATACTCTTCATTTTACATGATAAACTCTTACACATATTTTGATTTTAGGAACAACCAAAAAGGAATTAAAAAGAAAGGCGTTGATCGTTTTGTCCCATTAATGACCTTGGCTGCCTGAAATTAAAATACAAATAAAAAGACAAAAATTGCAGTTTATAATAAGGTTAAGTGCGTAAAAAATTTGAAGTACAGTCAGAAATCACCTGACGTAAACATTCTTATTTTTTGAATGATACAAATTAAACTAAATAAGTTGGAAAAAAATGTAACCCGAAGTGTTCAACTCCAATAATACAATACCCAACCGTTGATAAATATCATACCTTGGGAGCCCAATATGTTTATCATTTTTAGAAATAGTTATATAGAGAGGCAATACATTTTTTTAAACATAAATGATAATTTGACTTCTGCTAGGATTTTCTTTAATGAAAAAAATAATATAATGATGCATGTAAAAAAAAACATAAAAGAGGATTCTAGTTTTTTAGTATTAATCACAGAAATACCATGCTGCTTTTAAAAGAATTTCAAAAATCAACTCAAGTACCCATGTTTGTGACTTGTGTGCTATATATCGAGTAAGACCCTTAATTTGTCCAAAAGGGAAAAAAATCACTAAGAAAGTTCTATGCATTTTCTATGATATTACTTTTTTTCCACCATTAGGCACTGCAAAAAAACATGTTTTCATTATTTTGAAATTACATTGATCTGAAGACTTTATTTCTGCAGTTACGCTGCATTTTTGCGTGTTTATTTGTCGTTTGATATGGAATTTGAATTGGTTAGCATTTTAAATCTAATTGGGTAATAATTTTAAGTGTGATAATTTGATTCTAATTCTACATAGGAAAACTAGTTTGCACACATATAAAACATGGCCTGCTGCTTTCGGGAGAAGATGCTAGTTGCATTCCTTTAATTATTATCCATTTTGTGCACATTTCATAGTGAGTAATGAAGAAACGTAAGAATCAATGTACCACACATATATTCAGAGATATTACTAGAATTATTTTCAAAATATGAAAATATTCATTGATATTTTTCCAATATCGCGTTTATTAAGACTTCTAACAAAGGATGAAATGGAAGTTGTCGGACAAAGAAGAGATGTGCAATAATTTGGTTTTTTCATAGTAAAAAAAAAATCCGAAATGTTTCTGGAAAATAACGGACAGCTAATGTATCTAATTACCGCCGGAAACATATCCTGAAAAAAACAGAAAAGTTTTTGTCTCTATAGAAGTCAGCTATCTTTCCGAAATTAATCTGGAATTTTTCTGAAGAATTAAAAACCATTCCCAATAAAACACAGACAAATAAAACCTTTTAAACTCTTTACTAAAAAATTTCATGATTGTAGGGAGTAATTTTCTCTTTTTGATATTATTCACTATTTTGAAGTTGTAGAAGACCCATTATCTATAGAGAAGCACATGCTGTATTTTTTATATTGAGAATACGCGGGGTTTAATGAGAAAATGTCATTTTGATTATTTGGTATGACATATGATTGTTTTGATTATTTTGTATGCATCTTACTTTCATATTTTCAAGAAAGAAAATTATATACGAGGATCACACATGTCTAATATTAGTTTTTTCTTTTTTGTTCAAATTCACGCTATAAAGTACTTTAACACATTTGTCTTCCAATTATTTTATAATCAAGTAACGAATTATAGCAAGTGTTCTATTTCGTATTGGGTCACTTCATATTAAAGCAACTAGGCACTGAACCTGACCATTTCATACTAACGTGAAACTTTCAGAAATTTTGCTCTTTTATATCATCAGATATATATGGTTTTTAAAAATAATCTATCTTTCATAATTCCTCTTACATAAATAAAAACTGAGCGTATGTACCTATCTATCTATGTATTAATCTATTTATCTATCTGCGTTCGAGTTACTTCTCCCGAACGCCAGTAAACTGACCATCGTACCAGGTATCGATGGATTCGTAATTTTCCCGTTTTTATGTTTGGCTATTTAACTCTCTTCGGGGCTTATTAACTCTCTTTTGGCTATTTAACTCTCTTCGGTTTGGCTCTCCTTCGATAATGATTAGCGAAGATATCAATTAAAAACTATTAATTATGATACTTAGATTTCTACATAAAATCCCTATTTTTCGAAGGCTTTCTTGCATTCAAATAATTAGTGCTTCATCTCAACTTTCCGTAACAATGTGTTTATTGAAATTTGTGGTGAAGAAAATCATTGAAAAGAAAGATCTGTTGCCGTTTTTTTTCTCGAACATGAACAAATAAAATTCTGGGTTTTGCTTTGAGGCTTTTCTGTCATCATGAGACTTAAAACGTTTCCTCTTTGGTTCGTTTTCCCGAATTTGCCGCAAAACTTTACTGTTTTTTTTTTTTTTTTTTTTTTTCCAGTGTGATTGTTGAACACGCGTCACTTGACATATCTTTTATTTTCGAAGTAGACCGTGCAAAGCCGGGTGACGCAGCTAGTGAGTAATGAAATTTTAAGGTTTATTAATGTGCTTTCCTGCAGTGCTTTGAAATGATATCTTAACCCTTACAGGCGCAGGTCATTAAAATTTTAGAAATATAATAAAAAACACAATGGATGGGATAAATTGGTTATTTGGACATAGATTTCACAGTCAAATTTTTTTTTAATTCACCCCCTCTAGCTGGGGGGTGGTGTCCCCGTTTGTGACCACTGCCCGCCTAGAGCCGAAATTGTTTTCTGAAGAGGTTATGTTTACCTCGTATGATAATTGGAGTAATTTCAAATATTTTAGGCTCTTAAGCATTTTTACTAATTATTTCAATAATTTATGCCATTAAGAATATTTAGAACACAAAATCCAATATTTTTACTATTAAAATTCCAAGATACAGATGAAGTAAAATTCCAAAAAGTTTATATAAATTATAATAAAATTATCTAAATAAGCAACTTAAAATGTTAAAAATATTTTTGGCACATTGTTTTTGCTTTATGGTGCATTCTTTTTGTGCTATAAAATATTAAATGAAAAAATACTACTGTATAATACTATTTACATAAAAAATATTATCAAAGCTGAGAATAAAAAAGTATACAACTGTCTGGCAGGAAAAGCAGATCTCAAATGTGTGCTGTCATGGGCCTTCAAATTCACCTATTCTGGGTCAAGAACCCAAAATAAATAAACAAAAGCCCATTGGAAACTATTCTTTTGGGTCCCCCATCTCTGAAATGTATCAAATTACATCTTTCACCCACAACAGTGAGATCAATGCTCTAGAAGGACGGTGTCCACATTTGGGGACACCTGGAAAGAAACTTTGTTTATGCATTCAAAAATGAACTCGAATCTTTTGCAAAATTATGATTGATTAGCTCAGGATTCCTGAGGGAAAATGGTTGACTAATTTAGATTATGGTGTAAATTTTAAAATATTGAAAAAAATATTTTATTTGAGCATGAAAATCGAGGTATTTTAAACAAGAAATTAAGCCTTAGCTCTTGGACTAGTTCTAAATTCTCATTAACTGTTCGATCCGGTGATGGTGCTGCCATCTATCGGTATATAAAATAATGGAGGCAAGGCACTTAGTATGCAGTCCTCGAAATAAATACAGTTGTAGTCAGTTGTGACTCTTGAATAGAATAGAATAGAAATTAAGCCAACAAAAAAGTCATATTTAATAGTGCTGCCATCTGTGTGCATTAAAGAGAAATAAAAGCAACTAATGCAGCGATTTTTGGAATTTTAAAGAAAAAACTTTTTTTTAAAGAAATTTTTAAAATTGGTGTCCCTTTTTGTGACCACCGCGCCGGAAAGCGTTAAAGCTATGGGACCATCAGGATTGTGTAATAGCTGACAATTACATGCACTGTAATTTGATCAGTAAATTAAATACTCTTCGAAAATATTTTTTTTTTTTTTTTCGCATAGTTCAATATTTAGAAAAAAATTCTCAATTTTTTGAGATATTGTCTTTTAGAGATTTTGAAAAAAAAAAGATTTTCAGAGTGGAACCGTTAAGGGATTCGCACCAGGGGTGATGGCAGACTCAAGTAAAATTTTCTGGAGACTGTGACATTTTGGAAGTTGCCCCCTTTACCCACACCCTCCCCGTGAAAAAAAATTCGTTAAATATGCATAGAAAAATCATTTGAAATCATTTGAAAAGTACCACTTTAAAAGGTTTTTTTTTTTTTTTTTAATATTTTTTTAGTTTTAGAATGCGTCAGCCCAAAATTTTCGGAAATTTGAGATCACAAGCACCTCCTGATTAGCACTCATTTTTTGAGATGAAAGACTCTATCTCAAATATTTTTGAAATTTTGTGAGAAACATTTTTTGAAAAGGTTTTCAATTTACATATCGAATTAACGAGCATGTAATTGTCTTTTAAAATGAGCTATTTTACAAGACTGAAGTTCCCATAGAATTGAAGTTAAGCATGAAAGCACTGCCGACCAGCAAAACAAATGCTTTTTAACGAATTTCAAAATCCTAAGTTATGAATGATTAATTTCTTTTTCAGAATTATTTACAAATTTAAGATGTGGAAGAGTAAGATTTTTGAAAGTTTCATGAAAATATGAAAAGGTCAGGTTCAGGATTTTTTTGCTCCTTGATTCGACATACATTCGATCCCATTTAAAAATGACACAAAACATACTCTACTCATAGTTAAATACAATTTAATTCCACTTATAATATGCCGATTGATGCAAGAGCAAGGCTGGGTTTTTTTCGTGAAAAAGATATTAAAAATTCAAAACTTGAACCTAAAACTCGAAATAAAGACTTGAAAAAAAAAAAAAAAAAAATCTGAGTTCAAACAATTCGTTAAAGGGCGAATATTTCTGTAATACTGACAACACTGGGAGATAATTTTAACTCTTAAAGCCAACTATTTCATATTATTTTTCTTTCCCATCCGTTTTCAATTCATTAGTTGTTTTTTTGCCAACATTTTTTGTTTGTTAAATCTGTGCGGGAATATTAAACGCAGAAAACTTTCAAGCACCAGGTGATGACAATTAACAGCTGGTAGTCGCTCGCCATTTTGTTTTGCTGCGATAAAATAAACAAGCAATACGCATTCTACTCGTATTTTTGAAAACCGAAAACATAACCTAGCAATTTATTTCAAGTTGCTTCTCAAAAAAAAAAAAAAAAAAAAAAAAAAAAACAAATTTTGTTTTTATAATCTTGACTATTTTCAACGATATAAATTTTTTAGATACAATTTTGATTGAGACCTTTTCTGTTGATAAAATTGATTCTTTATCATGAATACTTTCAATTGAAAAAATCTTTAAATAATTACTCATTTTCTGTCTCAATATTTAAGAATACTAATTTTCTGATTTCTGTGCAGTATGTAACTCATTTTACAGCAGCAACATATTTTTAGTAAAAATTTTGGAGGTTTATTTTTGCAATAATAGAATCATTATGTGAGCCGTCTACTTCCTTAAAAGTATATTCATTTTAAATACATCAAAAACTGAGATTCAGCGAAAACAAAATGTATACATACTCCATTGCAACTTAACATTCATAGTCGAAAACAAGAATAACTAAAACAACCACTTTAAGGAAAATAAATGTAGCAGTCAATTCGAATTCAGATCAGAAATGAAAATTGCACGAAGAAACGTTAGCGAAATACTCATTGATATTAAGTTATACAAATGGAACAATTAAGTTTTGCAAAATGTTTGAAGCTAAGAAAAAAAAAACAATTAACTCAAAATTTAAATGAAATTCGACTTATAAACAAAATTTACATGTGAAAGATTTAAAAGTAATTATGATTAAATTAATCACTTACTTTTGATAAAAGAATAATCCTTTGCTCGGATTGTTTTTCAGCAGTTGCTCCGAAAATGGTTGACGTTGGCAAGCAAAGAAAGTTTCTGTAATTATTCCACGGTAAACAGAAATAGAGGGCGCTCGGATACGATGACATCTGAACGTCAAATATTACGTCATTTTAGCACGGGAATAACACCGTGGCATTAGAACGTGTTTTGAACGTCTAATATGACGTCCCCTCAGAACTAGACTGGCACCGTGATAATGTCACTGTGACTGTACGTCTAATTTTACGTGCAAGTAACACTTAACACCGTCATTTGACCAATAACACGATTTCTGAACCAGATTTGAACGTTCTGGTGCTACTGGGGTAATATGTCTAGTCGTTTCTAATATTTTTCCAACGTTGAAAATACATTGTAATGAAAGTGAAAAATTGATTAAAAAGATGTCCCAAGCAGCACAAAGGAGTTCAAAGCTCGTTCTATAACACGTTCAGAGCACACCAGCCAACACGTTCAAATTACGTTCTCTCAGAACGGTCTATAAAGCGTCTATGTGTCTCGTCGATCGATGTCGTATAGCACGTCGAAATATCGTGTTGTACCACCACTTTTGCACCAATTTTGAACGTGGAATATTACGTTATGTTAAAGTGGTAGGATGACGTTTCATTTTGGTGTTAGCAAAACAATACTGAATAATCTGCTTTCACAGGTTAAAAAAAAATCGAAAAAAATACTTGTGTAAGTCATAAGAGGATTTTCCATCGACAAATTCAGTTTTCGTCAGATCTCTGCCGAATTTCGAGCTGAAGTCTTTTGATGATCGAAAATTCCTCATAGAAAGACCCCCCCCCCCCACCCCTTCAAAGAACACCACAATGAGGATTTTTCTTTACAAAAAAAAAATCCAGTTTATGTGAGATGTTTGACAAACTTGGCACAGTCAATTTTGTTAAATCATTTGATGGTCGAAAAGTGTCATAGGGGAGTCTTCGCCCCCCTTCTATGGTGTGCAGATGCTCACATTCAGGACTTTTCCTTTTACAAAGTGAGTTTACCAAATCTGACCCGTAGATACTTTGATGCTCAAGAATTCATTTGGGGTTTTCGCCCCCTGCCAATGGGAAACGATGTATAGAGGGTTTTTCCTTGTACACATTCAGTTTACGTCGGATCTTTGCCAAATTTGGCTCATAGGTCTTTTGATGCTCAATAATTCACATAGAGGCTTTCGCCCCTCTCTATAGGGGCGAAACTCTCCATAGAGGGTTTTCCTTCTTACAAAAATCTAGTTTACACTGGCCTTTGATAGAATTTGCACATAGCTTTCTTTGATGCTGAAAAATCCACATAGGGGAGTTTTCGCCTCCCTATGGGGGTGGAAATTTCCCCAAAGAAGATTTGCCCTTATGCAAAATTCAGTTTATGTTGGAGCGTTTAAGAGATCCTTTGATGTTGAGGAATTCACATAGAGGAGTTTTCTTCCCAAGTGTTTTTCTTTTAATAAATCGAGTTTATGATCTTTGCCAAATTTGGCACACAGTTCCTTTGATGCGCAAAAATTTACAAAGGGTGGGGAGAGGAGTTTGGCCTCCCTTCATAAAGGGTTTTTCCTCTGACAATTCAAGTTTACGACGGATCTTTTCCAAATTTAGTACAGAAGTGTTTTGATGTTCGAAAACTCAAGTAGAGGAGTTTTCGGTTTTCTAGTAAAATGCAAAAATATTTTATACAAAATCCAGGTAATATCAAAGCTTAGCCAAATTTAGCACACATAAATTTAACGTTTTGCAAAATTTTGGCACATTGAGAGGAGACAAGGTACTTAGATTCCTCCCGTAAATACTACCTTGAATTACAATACTCAGATTTTGTGCACTTTTTACTAAAAGTAGTTTTTTTTTAACCTTTTGTTTACAACATCTGCTAAATGTGTACAGTTTTTGTAAATTAGGGTTTTATATTTTCTGTTCTGCAGACTAAATAATAACACAAAATTTACAAAAATACCGATTAATTTACAGATTTTGATGAAATGAACACTTGTAGAGGCTTTACTGTCCTGAAATGCAACTCCCTAGAGCAGTTTATAGCAGTGCGTCTTGCAGCCACACCACAATTTCGAGGTTAGACTCTTGGGCTTATTCAAGGTGTATTACAACATAACTTCAAAAGTAATTTCCCATGAGTACATGAATAGGGTTTGAAGAAAAACCGGGTAATTTAAAAAACCTTAGTTACCCTGGATTTTTTTTATCAAGTACCCTGGTCATTGTTGAAAATTGCGGACTTTTTTTACAAGAAAAAAAATTAATCTTGATCACTATTTTAACATTGTTTAAACTGTACTACTTTGTTACTTTTTTTTCATAGATATATGAATAATTTTAAATCCTGAATTTATTTCTACTCAAATTTATTACAAAAATCGTCAAAATTGAAGAAAAAAATGAATTTGAAAACCATGTGCATTTACATAAAATACATAAAATACACCGCTAGCTAACTTCTGAAAAACTTACTGAAAATATTTAGCATTTAGGTGAAATATTATCAAAATTAATTTTTCTGAAACATAACCACACCATAAATAGAAAACAGATTCATCCATAGAGAAGCAAGTATGTCACATTTTGAGAAAAGCTTTCCTTTTAGTCCCAAAAGGCATTTAGTAGTATTTTATTTCTTCAGTTTGTTTAAAAAAAAAATCTCTGACTAAATTTTGCGTTAAAAAGAGCCGCATGAACCATAACCATGAATCATATCAAGTATTTTATATATCCTTCCACACAAGAAGTTGGAAATAAAAATTTGAACTGTATTAAAAAATATTAAAATTAGTAACTATAAAGTTACAAAATAATTTTGCACACAATAATTTAGAATATGTGAGAAAATTTTTAGGTATTATTACAGTTTATGGAATCTGGAATAGTCATCACACTGGTTGGTTAATTTTATGTGATTATTGTAATCTACCTTTACACTTTGCAATCTTGCATTAAACATCTATTAAAAAAAGAGATTTCCTGATGAAGTTAATCAAATCATTTTTTTTTCCAACAATACAAAAAAAAAAAAAAAAAAGAAAGGAAATAAAATAAAATCTTCAAAAGTGATTGAAATAAATTAAGTAAATTGCTTAGTTTGGCTTCCCAGCAAAAATAGATTTTTTTTTAATTAATCGTGAAATCCATATGCAGTTTTAATTCCTAAAACTTAAGAAATTGTTCAGAAAGACAGATGCCAATTTTCATACTTGGTATTATTTATTTTAGATCTAATATGTAGTTTGTTTCTGAAGTAAACGTTTCAATATGCGGTAAATTTTGAAAAAAAAATCCACTTCATCGAGATAGTTTATTTTTTTCAAGTGGCCCGTGTTAACAAACCCACGAGTTTTTTTTTTTTTTTTTTTTTCGTGCTGTGCCCGGTTTGACGAATCCTGTACGTTAATAAATTAAAATAATTTAATAAATAAAATACATATTTTAATTGGAGTTAGTACCCCTTATACCGTCAATGTTAATTTCCACATGTTCATGTACCTTTTTCTGAAAATTTATTAAAGATACAATTATGAATTTTTTCTTTTCCTTAAGTAGACTTTTTTCTCTATACTGAAGTAAAATTTTACAGAAAGAAAGCTTTTTTTAAATATTCTAATTAGATGTATGGAATTGGTGGCAAAAATTTCAAAGCCTAACACAATCTAGGTTCTGAGAAAAGGAACATTTAGTTTTAAAAATACCATTTCTCGATATAGCAATTTAAAGAAGAAAATCATACCTTATCAAAATATATTTACATTTTTTTAAAGCTTATTTTAACTTACTTCTCATATGAGCACAATCAAAAAGTTTGTATCATTAAAAAGGTATTTAAATGGAGTATCAAAATATCTAGAAATCAAAAAATCGAATTTTTGAAAGTATTTAGGGTATTGACTCCCCTAAAAGTTCTTACAATTTTCAAATGATGCACTATAATGGCTAAGATGTGTCTATTACATATATGGAGATATAAATTTTAAAAATAAAATGCAACGATATTAGTAAAACTATCACAAATGTAAAAATTTGCTAGGGATTTTTTTTTTTTGAAGTGCCTGCTTCTTTTTAGTTGGTCTGTGATGAATAACATTTGGATGATAAAAAAATTACTTTAGTTGAATCATTTTATGATTCTACTTGAAAAGGGTTTTAAATTTTCAATGGACTTCCCTATTAAAGCTATTTTACGGCATTAACTTTTTGATTGATTAAAGAATTTTATGGTTAAAACTCTGAATTTCCTCTACTCACCCTTTTCTCTCTCACTAAAATGCAAGATGTTCCTTAGACCTTAGAAAAACTCATGTGAATTATATTCTTCTATTCCTTAGTTAATTGCAAAAGAATCACATAAGTCACACAGAAAATCAATGAAGTAATACATACAAGTTAATAAAAAATTTAATCACAAAATACCCTTCATTTTACATGATAAACTCTTACACATATTTTGATTTTAGGAACAACCAAAAAGGAATTAAAAAGAAAGGCGTTGATCGTTTCGTCCCATTAATGACCTTGGCTGCCTGAAATTAAAATACAAATAAAAAGACAAAAATTGCAGCTTATAATAAGATTAAGTGCGTAAAAAATTTGAAGTACAGTCAGAAATCACCTGACGTAAACATTCTTATTTTTTGAATGATACAAATTAAACTAAATAAGTTGGAAAAAAATGTAACCCGAAGTGTTCAAATCCAATAGTACAATGCAACCGTTGATCATACCTTGGGAGCCCAGTATGTTTATCATTTTTTAGAAATAGTCATAGAGAGGCAATACATTATTTAACAAAAGAGACAATTTGACTTTGATTTTCTTTGATGAAAAAAGATACATGATAATGTATGTGAAAGAAAAAACATAAAGGATGATTCTAATTTTAATCATGGAAAAACCATGCTGCTTTTAAAGGAATTTCAAAATCCAACTCGAGTATCCATGTTTGTGACTTCTGTGCTATATATCGGTCAAGACCCTTAATTTGTCCAAATGGGGAAAAAAAATCACTAAGAAAGTTCTATGCGTTTCCTATGATAGTTATTTTTTCCCACCATTTCATACTGCAAAAAACATATTTTCATTATTTTAAAAATAGATACTCTTTATTTCTGCATTTATGCATCATTTTCGCGTGTTTATTTGTTGTTTGATTTGGAACCTAAGTTGGTTAGTATTTTTAGTCTAATTGGGTAAAAATTTTAGGAGTTATAACTTGATTCTACTTCTACACAGTAAAACTAGTTTGCACACATATAAAACATGGCTTGCTGCTTTCAGGAGAAGATGCTAGTTGCATTACTTAAATTATCTATTTTGTGCACATCTCAGAGTAAATAATTAAGAAAGGTAAGAATCAATGTACCACACATATATTCAGAGATATTACTAGAATTATTTTCAAGATATGAAAATATTCATTGATATTTTTCCAAAATCGCGTTTATTACGACTTATAACAAAGGATGAAATGGAAGTTGTCGGACAAAGAAGAGATGTGCACTAATTTGTTTTTTTCATTGTAAAAAAAAACCCGAAATGTTCCTAGAAAATAACGGACACTAAAGTATCTTATTCCTGCCGGTAACATATCCTGCGATAAACAGAAAAGTTTTTGTCCTTATCAGAATCTTCCCAAAATTAAGCTGGTATATTTTGGAGGAATTAAAAACCTTTCCACCTTTCCAATACAGACAAACAAAGCCTCTTCACTAAAAATGTTCATGATTGGATATAGTAATTTTCTCTTTCTGATACTATTCACTATTTTGAGGTTGTAGAAGACCCATTATGTATAGAAAAGCACATGCTGTATCTTTTATATTGAGAATACGTGGGGTTTAACGGGAAAATGTCATTTGATTATTTGGTGTGACATATAGTTGTTTTGATTATTTTGTATGTATCTTACTTTCATATTTTCAAGAAACAAAATTATATGCGAGGATCACATGTCTAATTTTAGTTGTTTTTTTCCCCAAATTCATGCTATAAAGTATGTAAGTTAACACACTTGTCTTCCAATAATTTTATAATTACGTAACGAATTATAACAAGTGTATTAATGAGTGCTTAGATGCTTTTACCTGTTATTTATTTTGCAATACATGTACTTCCTTCAACTATTTTATTTCGTTTATAATTCGAAAGATGCAAAGATTTGTCATTGACTTTAATGTCTAGGAGTTGTAGACAATATAATTCAAAACGTATTAATAAGCTTATTTCATTTGTTACTGTTTTAATTTCATTGTGTTCTATTTCGTATTGGGTGACTTCATGTTAAATCAGGTGGGCACTGAACCTGACCATTTCATACTAACATAAAACTTTCAGAAATTTTGCTCTTTTATATCATAAAGATACATATGGTTTTAAAAAAATCTTCCATAAATCATCTTACATAATTAAAATCTGAGCGTCTGTACCTATCAATCTATTATTAATCTACATACATATGTCCGAGTAACTTCTCCCGAACGCCAGTAAACTGACCATCAAACCAGGTACAATTGGATTCGTAATTTTCCCGTCTTATGTTTGGCTGTTTAACATAATCCTCCGATAATAATTAGCAGAGATGTCAATTGAAAACTTTATTACTAGAATGTCATCCGTCATGGTATGACAGGTGAAAATTTGCTTCTACATTTGAACGCAGCCATTGCCTGTTTGGTGATATTTTGGTACTTTTAAATTTTAACCCTAACTCCAGTGGATCAACTCTAAACTCTAGTGAAAATTTGTTTCGATATACATTTAAACGCAGCGAATGCCTGTTTGGTGATATTTTGGTAGTTTAAGTTAAATTTGGCAGTTTAACCCTAACTCCAGTGGATTAAACATTAACTCCAGTAGATAGTGGTCATTGTTGACCATTTTTACGTTTCTTTATTCTCCTAAAATGAGTCTTAGTACCAGTAAAACAGTTAAGTCATCGGATCGAGTTCAGCCTTGTCACGATTAAGCACTTCCCTGCATGTTAAACATTACCAAAACATTCTCAGAGTTTCATTGTTGAAACACGCGGGTTACTTGATCACGTACTATTATTTATATGAGGATAATACATAGGATAATACTTAGATTTCTCGACATGAAATCTCTATTTTTCGATGACTTTCATCCATTCAAGTTATCAGTGCTTCATCTCAATTTTCCGTAACAATGCTTTTATTGAAAATTATAGCGTGAAGAAAACCAAAAGGAAGATCTGTTGCCATTTTATTTCTTGAACATAAACAAATAAAATTCTGGGTTTTGCTTTGAGGTTTTTCCTGCAATCGGTAGACTTAAAACGTTTCCTTTTCGATCATTTTTCCGGAATTTGTCGCAAAATTTTACTATGTGTTTTTTTTTTTTTTTTTTTTTTTTTTTTCAAGCGTGATTGTTGAACACGCATCACTTGTCAAAACTTTCATTTTCGAGGTAGACCGTGCAAAGCCGGGAGAGCAGCTAGTGCGTAATGAAGTTTTGAGGTTTGTTAATGTACCTTCCTATGGTGCTTTTGAAATCATATCTCAAAGCTATGGGAGCATCAGGATTGTGTAATAGCTGACAATTACATGCACTTTGATTTGTGTGTGGTGGTCAGTAACTTAAATACTCTTCAAAAAAATTTTTTTCACATAATTTAATATTTAGAAAAAAAAATCTCAATTTTAAGATATTGTCTTTTTGAGATTTTGAAAAAAAAAAAAAGGATTTTCACTGGAACTATTGAGAGATTAGCACCAGGGGTGATGGTGGATTCAAGTAAAATTTTCTGGAAACTGAAATTTTTGGAAGTTGCTCCCCCTTTACCCTCCCCCCCCCCGTGAAAAAAACTTGTCAAATATGCATAGAAAAAAAATTGTGAAATCATTTGAAAAGTACCACTTTAAAAGATTTTTTTAAAATATTTTTTTAGTTTTAGAATCTGTCGGCCAAAATTTTTCGGAAATTAGAGATCACAAACAACCATGATTAGCACTCATTTTTTGAGACGAAAGACAATATCTCAAAAAATTTTGAAATTTTGTGAGAAGCATTTTTTGAAAAGGTTTTCAACTTACATATCGAATCAAAGAGCACGTAGTTGTCTTTTAAAAGGAGCTATTTTACAAGACTGAAGTTCCCATAGAATTGAAGTTAAGCATGAAAGCACTGCCGACCAGCAAAACAAATACTTTTTAACGAATTTCAAAATCATAAGTTATGGATGATTGAATTCTTTTTTAAAATTATTTACAAATTTAAGATGTGGAAGAGTAAGATTTTTGAAAATTTCATGAAAATCTGAAAAGGTCAGGTTGGGGATTTTTTTGTCCCTTTATTCGACATAAATTCGATCCCATTTAAAAATTGCACACAAAACATACTCAACTCATAATTGAATACAATTTAATTCCACTTATAAGATGCCGATTGATTCAAGAGCAAGGCTGTTTTTTTCCCGTCAAAAAGATGTTACAAATTTAAAACCCGAATCTAAAACTCTAAATAAAGACTTTAAATAAAAAAAAAAAATTAAAAAAATCTGAGTTCAAACACTTTATTACACGGCGAATATTTGTGAATATTTTTCTAATACAGACAAAAATAGCAGATAACTCTTAAAGCCAACGCTTCTGTTCAATATTATTTTTCTTTCCCCATGAGTTTCCAATTCATTAGTTGATTTCTGACAGTCTTTTTTGTTTGTTAAATCTGTGAAGAAATAATAAACGCAGAAAACTTTCAAGCACCAGGTGATGACAATCAACAGCTGGTAGCCGCTCGCCATTTTGTTTTGTTGCGATAAAATAAACAAGAAATACGCATTCTGCATGGAATAACTAAAACAACCCCTTTTACGGAAATAAAGGTAGCAATCATTTCGGATTCAGATCAGAAATGAAAATTTCACAAAGAAATGTTAGCAAAAAATGTATCCGCGAAATAGTCATTGATATTAAGTTATACAAATGGAACAATTAAGTTTTGCAGAATATTCGAAGCTAAGAAAAAAAAAAAAAACCCAATAAACTCAAAATTTAAATGAAATTCGACTTATAGACAAAATTTACATGTGAAAGATTTAAAAATAAATATAATTAAATTAATCACTTACTTTTAATAAAAGAATATCCTTTGCTCCGATTGTTTTTGAGCAGTTGCTCCGAAAGCTGTTGAAGTTGGCAAGCAAAGAAAGTTTCTGGAACTATTCCAAGGTATACAGATATAGAGGGCGCTCGGATGCAGTGATATCGGAACGTCAAATATTACGTTATTTTAGCACGGGAATAACACCGTGGCATTAGAACGTTTTTTTGAACGTCTAATATGACATCACCTCAGAACTAAACTGGCACCGTGATAATATCACTGTGGCTGTACGTCTAATTTTACGTGCAAGGAACACTTAACACCGTCATTTGACCAATAACACGATTTCTGTACCAGATTTGAACGTTCTGGTGCTACTGGGGGTAGTTATTTCCATGCCATTCATCTTTGTTACAACGCTATTTCAACGTTTGAAAAACAGGATAAAAAGACGTAGATATTTCTATGTTATTAACTTGTGTTATAACGTGTTTTCAACGTTGGAAAATAACATAAGCAACGATACATATCGCATTCCGGCATAGAAAGTGACGCGAATCAAAATTTTGGAAAAACGTACTGATAATTCATTTAAAATCTAAATTAAATGCTCTTTCTTGCCACAAAACTCGCACAAGATTAGCTTACATAACTGGTGCTTGGTGGCGTAAAAACGATAATCAATTATCACGCATCATTAAAACTTCATAATTTAAGAGAAAAAATTTCGAGCTTATGTACTATGCATTTTTAATGTAAACAAAAAAAAAAAAAACCTATTCCGTAAAAATCACATCAAAATTTTTGAGCGTATTGTACTATTAGAGACTAAATCACTGAAAACTACTATTGCGTAAAACATTGAATTTCTCTAGTGCTGTTTTTTTTGAGCAATCACGATTGCTTATTGTTCTCACTTGACTGTTTTTGATGTTACGCTGATTTTATTTTCCCATCAGCACTCTCTGCCAGCACCACCGTCGCGTCGACCGGCCTCACGATGCTGCTCCTCTTGCGAAAACCGTCTCCAGGTTGCGTTCATATCCTACACACACACGCATACACACACACGCCTACACACTCATGCCTGCGCACAGACACAAACACACACTCCTACACACACACACATACACATACACACACTCATGCCTGCACACAGACACAAACACATATGCCTACATACAAACACACGAACGCCTACACATACACGCGCGCGTATACACACAGCACTGCATACACAACACGCACACACATGCATACACACATATACAAGCACCCACATGCATGCGCCTACACAAACACACTCGCGCATTCATACACACACACGCTCGTGATTGCGAAAAACATGATTTGAATTCAAGATGCCAAAAATTCAAATTAATATAATTATTTATTTATTTATTTTTTTTTTTTGAGCAATCACGATTGCTTATTGTTCTCACTTGACTGTCTTTGATGTCCGCCCTTTTTCAGCTTGGACCAGGGGCCTCTGCAGCACCACCGCCCACCGTCCTCTGCAGGCCCGGCTCTGAGCACTGCCTCCTGGAATCCGTTTCTCCTAGTCGGCGGAGTCCATGTCCTACATACACGCCCGCTCACACACACACTCATACACATGCCTTTACACTCATACACACACGCCTATGGCCTACATACATACACACAGGTCTACGCACACACACAAGCCTACACATACACACACAACTATACATACGTAACCACCCGGCAGGAGGGGCAGGCTTGGGGGAACAGGAGCCGTTTCCAGAAACCATAACTCCAATGAGTAGGGTCCTGTCGCAACTCGTGATTGCGAAAAACATAAATTGAATTCAAAATTTCAGAATTCAAGTTATTTATTTATTTATTATTATTATTATTATTATTATTATTATTATTTTTGAGGTATGTCACTTTCCTTGCCGGAGTGCGACAAGGGCAAATCCAGGAATTCTTCAAGGGAGGGGCGAAACTGCATTCTTACAATTCCGATTTTGGAGGGAGGAAAAACAGAGAGTTCTCGAAGCCTCTCTCCATAACATAGTCGAACATCGTTTAAAATTGCATTTCTGGAACTGCAATTCCGAAAAATTAGCTGAGGAAAGAGCTTGAACATCATTCCTTCGTCTAACGTCGCCAAAGATGATTTTAAAGTGTTTTTAAGACCTCAATTTTGAAATATTCCGAGACATTTCCAGTCGAGAGCACACTTAAGTTCTTCGCAGAATGTCTAAAAAATATTTTTGAAGCTTCAATGTAGAAAAATTGCCGGTAGAGCTCCTCAATTGAGGGGCGAACGGGGTATCCGTTCGTGGGGGGGGGGGGGAGGGAATATGTTCACTACATAATTGGACCACATTTTGACCAACGCACTCGAAACTCGACCAATATTGAATAAGAGTGACATTAAAACATTATAAATATCGATGAAAATACTTTCAATTGAGAACTCATTCATCGTGCAGAATTTTAAGGGGTGTGAAAAATCATTCATCCCCTCAATAGGCAATTTATAGGAAATTTTACCTTAAAAAATCATTACAAAAAATCTAGTTCGAAATTTAAAATAATAATTGAAAAAAAAAAGAAAGAAAGAAAGAAAGAAACGCTCGGGCAAACAAACCCCCGGGGTCCGAAGTAATTTTCTACCAAATTTCGAAGCTGTAGGTCAGGGCCGTAACCAGACTTTTGTTTCGAAGGGGGTTTTACCAAACACATTTTTGAAACATTTGTGTGATCTATCAAATTTGGTTTCATGTGTATTCTATTGATTTTTGTTACAATAGATTATCTAAATGTAGGGAGGGGATGTTCTTACAAAACGCCATATTGTTACATAATACAGTAAAACCTGTCCACAAAGATACTGCTGGGACCTAAAAAAATATTGTTATAGACAGGTTATCGTTATAGACAGTTTGATTATGCTGCCATTTTGCTGGGACTAAGGAACATATCGTTATAGACAGGTTTATTGTTGTAGACGGTATTGTTATATGCAGGTTTCACTGTAAATAAATTTCTCAATAACTATTATAAACACACAATGAGTTTGTACAATTTTTCAATCATACTAATTTCATTTCACAAATAAAATTGAAATAATAATAACAACAATGATATTTTTGTCACCAAAATATAAATAAATAAACAAAATAAATAAATAATGGAAAGCATTTCTTTGGATGAAAAATTTCGGAGGGGGTTTGAACCCTATAAGCCATCCATTTACATACGGCACTGCTGTAGGTCCAATGGGGTCTTCTGTATGCTAGGTCAGCCACAGACATAATTTCTATGAGAAAACTTTTTGTTAATATATAGAGCCAAGAATTTAGCCTTGAAATAAGTGAGCCTAATTATATCAACTTTCTCCATGTCTCATTTGGCTCCAAATCAAGTCGATATTTTTCACTATTCAAAAAATTCTTTGAAGCCAAATTAATATTATGAATAAAAAGAAAACTTGAACTTCACTAAAAAGGGAGTCAAAGCCCTCCTCTGAAAATTTTAGTTAGATCTCAACAATTTCAAAGTATCAATGTTTTATGTCGCAAACTCTTTAAATCAATTGTACGTTTTAAATATGTTGGCATAAAAACGCAGGCAAAATAAAATGCAAAGCTGGATTATAAAACTTTCTCTCAAGATACAAAGCTTTAAATTTGGATTAGAAATAATTTTGAAAAAAAAAAAAAAAAAAAATCGACTTCAAAATTGCTCTTAAAAGTGAAAAATAATTTTATTCTTTGAACACCATCGGTAATACTTTTAAACGTAATTTTTGAAATTGGTGCAAAAACAAGAAGTAAAATCATATGTAACCATACTTCGTTCATTTTTTTTAAGAAAATCATCCTAAGCTAGGAACGAAACATTTATACCATTGCTCAAATATGCTGTCATCAATGCAAAATGCATGCGAGTGGTATTGCAGAAACTGTGCCCAGTTAAATTTATAGTTGTAATTTGAATTATGGCTGCTAGTGATTTTATCTATAGTTTTTGCGCCACTTAAAAAATTTCGTTTAAAAGTATTATCGATGGTGTTCAAAGAATAAAATTATTTTTCACTTTTTAGAGTAATTTTGAAGTCGTTTTTTTTTTTTTTTCAAAATTATTTTATTTCATTCTTTTTTGGTATAAATGTATTTCAAAAATAGTACGAAGTTACCATCACGAAACTTCACCTTATTTTTTCATAAAAATGATCCATACTAAAAAATTCATTTTTCAAAAACAATTCGAGAGGAAATCACTGTTCCCTGTCTTCCACTTACGTAACCAAAAAAAAAAGAAAGAAAACCTTTTTTAGACCACCGTAATTTATTGTAAAATCTGTACATTTAACGAAACTGCTTTACATTTAACGAAAGAAAAAGCGAATGTTTGGCATATTATAGTTATGCTATTGCTAGCGTAATTTAAAATTGTTACTTATGTAAAGAAAAAAAATGTTTTTTTCAGAAAATTTGATCCGGACAAACGAGGGCCGGATAAAAGAGGTTCTACTGTAATTTCCTGTACCCGGGATGAACATAATTTCTAAAAAGTTCTCCTCCCAAATCAATAATCTGGATCCGCCACTGTTTATATTTAATCATTTAATAGGAAAATTGCATGAAATTGACTGTTTTTTACCTTTTTTTTTTCTTCTAACGAACAGATATCGTCAAACAAAGTAATGGGACATAAGATAATTTTATTTTTCAGTTTCAATCAGGATTAAATTCACAATCAAAATTAAAGCGGCATCTTCTCTTATTGCGTTTGCTAATGTAGAAAACCTTCATAAAAAAGTTAAACAGATATTTAAAAATTCTTGAAATCTTACATAATATGGGAAAGCTGTTTGTAAAAAATTCCTCTAAAAATCACAACAAAAATCGAGTGTAATGAGTTTCAAGTTTTAGTTTCAATAAAACGTATATTTTCAAAATCAAAAACAAGAATTTCAATTTAGAACACAAAGCTATCAATAGATGGCGAAACTGCAGCAATCGTCGTGCTTTCTCATTTTGAAACCTTTATCCTACTATTTGCAAGTAACGTTCGATTTCCTTTCAAATGCATGTCTTCGAGAGAAATTAGTTTCACTAACTTATTTTAATATTTAATTCATGCAGAGTTTTAAAAAAATCGTTGCATTCTTCTTTTTTCCATCGCTGAGGAGTGGTTTTGGCAATTATTAAAAGATTTTATATTCTGGCAAAATTCCGATTTTTGAACAACTTTTAAATAAAACAGAAATAAAAATTTAAAAAAAAAAAGAAAAGAAAAGAAAATAAAAAGTAAGTTTATTTTTGTTTGAAAAATACAGCAGAGCACGAGAAAATAGAAAAAACAAAATAACTGTACGGCTTAATTTCAAAAAAAGAAATGGAAGGGGAACCCCATGGTCGTCAAACTTGATTTTTGTACGTAAATAGCCCGATTTTTGTCTACATTTACAGTGGTGTCCCCCTAGGGGCGGGGGTCATGGCGCAGACTCTGACATCGAAATTTTTAGGGGGTGTTTTTATGGGTATTTTTCTCATTCGGGGGGGGGGGGCTCTTGCTTTTGGGGGGGACAGGTCTTCGCGATATTTAGGGGGAGGATGCGCCCTTGTTCTTAGGGGGGGGCACCTCTAACATTCAACATGTAAAAATTCACATAAAAATGAGAGTAACTGAGCTCCCGTGAGCTCCCTTTTTAACTAAGCGCTGGTTCATAAGTAAAAGAGAAAATGAATACAATAAAAGAATGAAAATAAATAAATAAAACTGTGTGTGTGTGTGTGCGAGCGAACATGTGTCGATAGTGTGGTGCCTGTATGGCTCTAACCATGGCTATTGTGGGGAATTTATTTGAGTCTTGTGGTACTTTTTTTGTTCGCTGTTTTTCAAAAAACGTCCGAATTGAGAAACTTAGTTTTAATTGAGCAATATTTTTTTTCAGCCTTTGAACAGTTTGAAAATAATTACATCCCAAGGTTCATTGCGGAAAAATGCTTTTTTCAATCTTTTTCATGCATTTAAGAATAATTTTCAATTCAGTTAAAATCTTTAAAGTTCCGTACACATTTCTAACTGTGTCCATAAAGTAGTCTAAATTCAACATAAAGTTAATTTCAGATTCAAAAAAATTATTATAAATGCAATATCATGAATTTTGCGGAGTTCGTCTCTGCTAAGCTACGATTGTGAAATCATATAAGAAATTCCGCAATGAGCTAAATGAGCCTTCTTTTCTACATACCGACATCGATTTTCTAGTTTCAGATTAAGATAAATTTCTCTCTCTTACGAACAGCACACGTTCCTTCTGGAGGAGGTTTCACGAGTTAAAGAACTTTTGTGATCAAAAACGAAAGAGTGTCTATTATTTAATATATATTCTTCAAAAGAAAAAAGGAACTCATTTGAAGAGTGCACTTGTTTCATTTGCTGATAATGGCAACAATGAAGTCTTCTTCGATCCAAACTATTTTCAGACGTAAGGAGTCTGATAATTTCAGTTTGCTTCGATAATTGCTTCTTGGTTTTAATTACTATTCCAACTTGATAAGAGTATTTCTGTAAAGAAGTTGTAAAAGAGTAAAATCTTTGATAAAGTTTAATTAGAAATAACTGGAAAAGATTTACGGACACATAGTCAGAACTGTGTGAATAACCAGAAATTCAGTTTTCTTTCTTTGCAATTTTCTATAGGGTCCGGCCTTTGTGTTATGCAATTCAGGTTTCTTTCTTTGAAAATTTCAAAAGGGTCCGGCATATCAACCTCCCGTATTTGTAAATTGTGGTGGATAGAAGTGGACCGATGTAAAGCAGTATAGGTGCTTTGTAGTAGTAGCATTGGCATAGCGTGGTGATTATCGTCATGTGTTGTGGAGGAGTATATTCGTAATGAGGAGTTTATAACCACTACTCAGCAGGGATTTTGCGCTCGATTCCAATAAAACTGACATGATCTTGTTCCCGAAAGAAAAAATCATGTCTGGGCATAAAGCTTTTGAGTCCCAGACCAGGTAGCAGAAGCAGCGTGACGTTGCGACATGCGTTGCAGATTCTCAAGAATTTCTACCGACTATTTCTTTGTTGGGGCAGAAAAAAACTCCGAAAAATTTTAAAGAAAAACATTTTAAATTTCAGCTAATGATTATTTTTACCCCCATTTTTTGGGATATAATCCCCAGGCAGCATGTACTTGTATATTAGCATCTTATTTTTAGCATTCTTCCTACCGATTTAGATTTTTCGATTAATCTAAAGTTTGTTTGTCTTGCAGTTTTCAATCTACTTCGCAGAGAGCTGAAAAAAATCTGCTATCGTGGTCACAGGTACTGCACTGGAAATAAAATCACTTGGCCGACTCAGATAGATACATTTCTGAAAAATGTGGCGAGAGCATCCATCCTGGACGCTCTAAAGAGTTAAATACGCAAACATGCAGTTGTCAAGCGATTTTCCGAACAGAACACGATTATGTCGTTCTCAGCTCCCCACTAACCCAGTGCAAAATTCTTGCTGATTAGTAATCAAAAAACATCCATTATAAATTTACTCCTTCACAACATGTGTCGATTAGGGTGGTTCAAAAATATTTTTGCTTCCTATTTCAACTGAAAGAGGGTGCTCAACACCTCCCCCCAAACTTCATAAGTATAGGGAGCGGGGGGGGGGGGGTTAAAAAAATTCATTGAACTGTAAAAACAATGCTACATATTATAATATACACGCGTAATATGCATATATATTGCAATAAAATATTTATTTACAAAAAACAACAGCTGGAGAAGTTAAATGTTTCTAAATTTGTGACATTTTCTATGCTACGGCTAATGTTAAGTTATGGGATCATTGAGCACTCTCTTAATATTTGAGTAAGAAGCTAAAACTTTTACAGCATAATACTATTAGTAAGTCTAAAAAAGAATAGGGGATGTCCTGGACTCTAACTGAAAAGAAGTTTTTTTGAACCACCCTAATGTTGATGCTCACTGAGCAATTTCATTGCTATTACTGCAAATTTCACACATACTGCAATTTATCGGAACCACTTCCGCCACAGCTAAACCACAGCCACTAAAGGAGTTGATATGTCGAATCCTGTATTTCTTCAGTAAAATATTGATTAAAATTTTCTACCAAAGCATTCAAATGATTTGATGTTATGCTTTCACACACGTAAACATGTTTAATGTTTCACAGCTCTCCATATTCCTGCTTTTCAACGCTGTTTCCCAGTTAAAGTAGTTTCTTGGATTATCTTTGAATTTGGTCATTCGCTAATATATTTGTACATTCCATGCTATATATGTATAAATTCTCCTCTTTACGTTTGGAGAGTATGCCCCTTAAGAGCTCTTTCGCTGAAGCCATAAAATATTCGAAAATCGTGATCTTTTAAAACTTTATAATTTGGTAAATTTTCTAGTAGAAGAATGGAATTTTTTTGTTTAATTTGTTGGCGTGTCAAGAATATTTTACTAAATACAAAGACTAGGCCCAGGGAGCTGTATAAAAGTTTTTGCAATTTCGACAAAAGTAGATTTTTTGACGCAGACTCCATAAATTACGGTTCCTTACATGATTTAAAGGTTTTTAACGATTGGAGCTATATGCCTATATCCTACGGTGTAGAAATTAGCACTTGATGGATCGATAAGGGTGGACACCATATATACAGGGTGCTGCAAAAAAACGCGGACAAAGTTTGCATCATCGAATGGAAGTAAACTACTTTCTTTCAATCAGTGTCTTTATTTATTTTTGTCTCTCACTTTAATTAGAGTATAATTTATAATCTATCTTCTTGTTTATGTTATGTACTGATTTCGTTTTTTTTTTTTTTTACAATTTCAAGCAAAAGACCTGCTATTTTAAAGTTGATTTACCGAGGAGAACGATAGTTCGTTTGCTTGTTGTGCCTCGGCAAACAGTATATGATGCAATGTGCCGTTTCAATTAACTTGGAAATGATAGTCGACTTCCAGGAAGTAGGCTAAAACGAACAGTGAACATTTTCGTTAACGGTCAGGTCATCCAAAAGTGAGTTTAATGAAAGCCTAAAGTTTCCATGAGAGAAGTCGTTTGTGAAACGGGGAATATGTGACCGATCAGTGCGGTTATGGACAAAAACAGAGTTCGAGAAAAAGCTTTACAACTTCCATAAAGTTCAGCCTTTTTCTGAAGAACATTCGTATCACTCAAAAAATGCCAGAAACGTTTGAGAAGAGCCGCAAGTCCGCACTGGAAGAGATGCCTTTCACTGATGAGTAGCTCTACACTGCAAAAAAAAGCTGTTGTTTTTACAGTAAAATACTGGCAGCTCGCATTCCAAAGAAAAACTGCAAAAATTACAATTCTAAACTGTAAAATTTGCAGTAATATACTGTTTTATAACAGACTTTTACTGTGAAATTTACAGCGATAAACTGTAAAATTAGCAGTAATATACTGCTTTTTAATAGAACTGCCCTATAAAACTTACAGTATCAAACTGTGAAATTAGCAGTAATATACTGCTTTTTAATAAAACTGCCCTGTAAAACTTACAGTATCAAACTGTAAAATCAGCAGTAATATACTGTTTTAGGAATGACTTGACCTGTAAATTTAACAGAGATAATATGTAAAATTAACAGTTATATACTGTTTTGTAACGGAATTGCCCTGCAAAATTAACAGTATCAAACTGTAAAGTTCGCAGTATTATGCTGCGGAATCAACTGAATTGTGCCATAAAAGCAGCAGTAGTATACGGTTTTATAAATGATTTGTACAGTAAAATTAACAGCAGTAAACCATAAAATGAAGTTATCAATTTTTATGCAAAAGGTTTTTTTCACCCTATCGTTTCTTTTCATAGCCGAAATCACTGCTTTTACAGCTGAAGAACAATATCGAAAAGTAAAGCAATTGAGTCAGTATGTACGTTGTATAAATCAGCCTACATACGAAATCTGTTCCTTTTCTTAAGTTTTTCAACAACAAAAATGTTTTAGGCTATGAAAAGCGACAAATTAAGAAATATAAAACACTTTTACATAAAAATAGTTAACTGCTGCTAAATATATGTTTTATTGATATTAATTTCCTTGTACACAAAATAAATCAATGCCCCATCTCAATATTTTATAAACACATGTTAAAGAAGAAAAAGTGGTGCATTTTCATTTCTACAAAAAACTTTCAGCTCTATTGCAGACTTAAAAATTTACAAATTGAAGGAAATTGCAAAATATGGTCTGAAGCTTTATTTTAAGAAGTTATAGCTTTTTCATAATACAAAACTTTTTGATCCATGGAGGTAGTAAAAATGAGAAAGGTTTTTTATATATAACTGAAAATACTAAAATCGTATCTTCACTAAAAGTACTTTTTTCACTTCCAGCATTATTGTAATGCTAAAATGTGCAGCATAACGTGAGAAATGTTTTTCAATATGCAATCCATTAAACCTTTAAGTTTATTTTAACTTGATGCATGCAATTATATGCATTTATTTTTCTTTTATGGTAAAACAGAATATTTTCATGGTTTTCTTCTTTTTTTAATGTTATAAGTTGCATTTGGATCTACTTTATTTGAGAAATACTAGTAACAAACTAATTTTATTTCACACCATATGTGCAGTATACAGCATTTAGACTGCACAGAATGGTTTTTATTCTAAACTGATTATTATAGATTAGATAATACTTTATCCTATTAACCTTTTAAAATTTACATAGATGAAAACTATAAATATGTGACGATTTAAAATTCCAGAGCTACTAAACAGAAACAATTTTTCAATCGGTATAATAAAATCTGAAGGTTTATGAGTACTAGTATTAAAGTTAAAAATTGGTTTTACTACTTCAAAAATTATTTAACTTTATATTATGTTATACTGTTTTCATGAGAAAAAATGAAACATTCACACCATTAAAAATTGCCAAATTATTTTATTTCGTATACATCACCTATAAATATCGATTAGTAGTTTTTACAGTGAAATTGCAGAAATTCATTTAAAACCGAATGCTAATTTTTTCAACGCCAATATTTTTACATTACAAACTTGATTCTTCTTTGTGACATCTTTGCCGACTTAGGTGCCATCATTAGGCCTTATATCATGAAAGCATCTGTCAAAATAAAAATTGTTAGAATCTCATAAAACTTGTGGACACCAAAAAACATTCATGGAAAAATCAAATTACGTAGGTATAAAAATACGCCCTAAAATAATTAAAATTATGACTCTGAATGATATGAAATTAAGATTGCCTTGGGAGTTGCTTTTATCTTGAAACCGCTTAACATATACCTAAATTGTAATTGAATCGTTTATTTCAGGAATCAGTTAAGCGTTAAATATGTTGTTTTAAGGAGAAAAAAAACTGCTGTGCAGCAATTTGGAAACTACGCAATTGAAACGGTGGTTTATTAGTGTCTAATTGAAATAGACCTAATCTGAATACTTTACATAGGAACTCAAAAAAGAAAAAACATAATCTTACATTTTCTCTTCCATGTAAAGAAATGCACTTATACTGGTTTCTGAAATACAAGTTTAAAAAAAAAATCCTTGTAATTTTCGGTATTTTTGAAGGGTTTTGTAATTACATATGAGATCGTTGATTAAGAATAATATTTATTTTTTTCGATCAGCTAACTGAAGTGATCGGGAGAATAACTCCTTTTATAAGTCAAGAATTCCAAAAAAAAAAAAAAAACAACGGAAAGTTGTCCAAAATGGGAAAGCTAACATCTTGGCCTAAAGAAAAAATTAACCCTTCAAGCGGCCGTGACGTAAAATTCCTTCACCCAGCGATGTATCGAAGAGCGGCCGTGTCGAAAAATTTCGCCATGAATATTCTTCCATAGAATTTTACGCCGCAGCCGTTCTCGAAGCAGAATATTCAAGGCCAAATTTTTCGACCCGGCCGATCTTCATTACATTGCTGGGTGAAGGAATTTTACGTCACGGCCGCTTGAAGGGTTTTAAAAACGTTTTAAGGATGATAAAACTTGAAACTAGTTTCTTCTTATAATAGGCTCCAGATTATCGGATTGCAATATGTTTACTTCAAAACAATAATTAGGATGATGTAGAGAATTATTTTTTTAGAAAATGGAGCAAGGTCGACGTTTAGGACAAGCAATTGGGAAATATTTAGGTATTCATTTAAAACAATGAATACTGTATCTAACCTCTTTTAATCCCCCCCCCCCCTAGTTGCTATAGTCGCACTGAAAACCGGATATAGATGGTTTTTCTTTCTTTCTTTCTTTTATTTGGTAACCCATATTCCTTTCCAACACTTGTTAACAGCTCGAGCTATGTTCAACTGATACCAGCTTCATCTTCTTTTTCTTTGACAGCTGCTCATTATTGAAATCTGAATATGAAACAAAGTGTGACGTAAAATAATTTAGAACTCTGTCTGTACTTAATGTGAAATATTTTACTGAATTTTTAAAATATTTTTTTTTCATGCATTTTATTCCATAATTGTGTTATTATATTATTAAAATTTAATTTTTTGGAGCTTTTTTCTTAAGTACTAAGGAATCAAATAAAAGAGTCATTTCAGTTGAAATAAAATAATACCGTAAGAACGTTCTATCTTATATATATCTTAATATTTAAGCATAATTTAAAATGTTTCATTTATATTCTGTGTCTTTCAAAATGGGGACGCCCCCCCCCCCCCGCCCCGAACCCCGTTTTGAACAGTTATTGATGTCCCCCATTTAAGCCACCAGCGACTTTTTTTTAAGGAGCACTTCTTTTGAGAGGATTTAGACAATTTATCTTTAAGTTTTTCAGAGTTTACCTGAAATTTGGAAGAAACAATCCTATATTCCCAAAATCAAGATGGCTTAAAGTCAATTCAGTAAAAAATGAAAATCGGTCAGAAAAGTTAAAATTTTTTAACAAAATAATAAATCGTCAAACATGTCAAAAAAGAGTATATCTGGTAGGGCCAGTTCTAATCGCTAAGATATTGTAAGGTCACATTTGGCCCACCGTCCTTGTTGTAAACAATGCAAACCTTCTTGAAAATGCTTTGCCAGAAGACCGCACCAATTTTAACTGTAGATTTAAACATGCTCACATTTTCAAAGTAACTGCTTTTTATTTACACTACCATAAAAATAATCTATAATTTTGTTTGATAAGTGTCACACAAGTCTGAATATGCGAAGAAAGTTTCATATGTAATACATCGTACTTTTAGCATGCTGTTTTGGTTCCTTCGATTTTAATAACATGTAAAAACAAAGAATCAGTGTTTCAAAATTTACTGGAAAATTTTTAAAAAATAATAACGAAAGAAATGTACTTCTAATTTAGCTCTAGCAACAGAACTTTCTATATACCGGTGATTCTTGAAGTGATAATATTCAACTACCCGTAAAATCTAATATTAAATTACAAATTAAAAAAATTCAGACTTAAATGAATTGTATGACCGATCACATTTCAATCAAAACAAAATAAAATTTAGTTTATCTTGTTGAAATATAATTCTTGATTGTAACATAGAACCTGACAACGGGCCACAAAAATCAGCTTCAGGGGCCCAATACGGCACGCAGACCGTAGGCTAGGCTTCAGTGGCTAAGAACGCTCTAAAACTCAAAAGCATTGGTGATTACAAGTTACATCCGAAAACACACAAAATATAAATGAAAAGACATACTTAAAAACTTCCGTTTTCCGTTGCCGGCATTCATGTCACAAAGTGAATCGTCAAAACATCTTTCAGACTAGAGGCTTCTTTGAAATTCCAAGTGGAACACAAATGCGAACTGCCATCTTGATAAAGACTGCCATTCAGTTCTGATCACAAGTTACGTAGTTCTTTACATTTGCACACCACTAAACTGAAAGAAATGATACTGCATAAGTAAATAAATTTAAATGAAGTAAATTCAGGCGGCTAGAATGAAATTCATAGTTTAAATTTTTCCGAAATACCTAACCACAACCATATCACCGGGCATAAATTCAAAATGAAATCAACTACAATGGTTTTTTTCCGTGCGCTGGAGTGACAGGAACAAAATATTCGCTAGCAAATACCCCCCTTCTTGGCAAGCCAGCACACGCAAAAAATGAAATACTATAAGAAATGAATAAAAAATATATTACAGGCCATCCGATTGTGTGCACAAATTATAGCTTAAACATAATGGAATAATTGAAACATTTCAGAAAAAAAACTCTAGAAAAATGTCATTGCAATTCAAGCTTTTCGTAAATTTTCCCTACAGAAAGGTTTTGTGAAACAATCAGCTAAATTATTTTTAGTTTCTCAACAAATTTTATTTCAAATTCATTTTTTTTTTGATCCACATAACTTCCTTAGATTGTTCACTAATTGAAATATACTCCGCTTCCATCGTTTCTTTAACAGAATAACAATGATTTATTCAATTTACAAACAAAATTTAGATTTCAGGGATCGTCAAACCCTTCGGCTGTCTGAGAAATCTCCTCCTTTAAATCCGCATATAGATACGCATTGCAAACATCTGCTTGGAAATGGACCCAATGTAGCTTATACACAAAAATTGAAAAGAAAGTCAAATAAAGGAAAGGAAATTACTGGAGAGAACACTTGCGAAAAGTATTCCCCCCCCCCCATAGCTGGTGGTTACCTAAAATTACCAGTCTGGCCTTGAAGCGCATTATTTCGTTCTTCTCATCTGTTCTGTTGCGTTTTGCCAATCTTCACTTTCTGGCGTTCTCAAACTTTGTTTCAAATTTGAAGGAATTACATCTTCGGAAATGTTAGCTTCTAGCTTACTTGAATTATCCCCCCTATTTTCATCAGAATCTGATACTTTTCTTGAATTATCATCACAAGTGAAATCAAAATACTTTGGGTCATATTCAATGTTATTTTCAGAACAATAAACCTCGACTTCGCGATTCGGACTTTAGAATCGTCGTGTCAATATATACTTTGCCTTGGTATTTCTTTAACCCATTTAATTTTCATAACATGCTATTTTATGATTTTCAGGATATTCTTCTACTTCAGATTTACTCAGAAGTGAAATAAAACTGTATATTTCTGTTTCCCGTTCCTGTATTTTTTCCCCGCCCAAAATTTATTTTCATCGAATTAAACATTCAGAGTTTCTGTCAATTCGCTATTTTTGGGATCCCAAATTCTATAACCTTTCGTATGAAACGCATATCCTACCATAACTACCTGTTTAGCTTTCATATCCAATTTGTTTATTTTCTGTTTTGAAATTCCAATATACGAAATACAGCCAAAAAACACGGGAGTGTTTAATAGATGGCTTTCTTCCCTCAAATATCTCAAAAAAGGTTTTGGTTTTTCTTTTTAAAACCGCTCTAGTCCGTAAGCAGTGGAAGCACATAGCTGCTTCGGCTCAAAACTGCTTAGGCAAACCCAATTCATTTAAAAGTGTCCTAATTCCATTCATTAATGTTGAGTTATAGTGTTCTATGACGCTACTTTGTTAACTGGAGGATTTGTTGGTCTTTTCGATTCTTATGCTTTGGTCGCTAAGGTAAATTTCAAACCGGGAGTTCAGAATTTCCTTTCCGTAATCAAATCTTTACCGCAAATCTCTCTATTCCTTTTTTGAAATCTGACAAAATATTCGAAAATCTCATTTTTTGGAAAAATTGTCTATTATTGTGAAAATAATCCCCCTCCCCCTAAATAACTCAACTGCTAAGGAACCCATCGCATTTAAATGCAAAAGATCTTACCTGGCTTTGGCTTGAATCTCCGTTACAGGTTTAAACGAAATTCCCCGTTTTTTTCATTTTACACGGATAAACACTCTGACATATTTTTACTTTTTATATGCAGTGAAAGACAGTGAAGTACAGAATCACACTTTTCAGTATTTATAATATAGTTTTTTTCTTCAGCATAAACACGTTGACGCCAAACTTTAAGACTCAAAGGGTTCTTAAAGTTAAAATGTAAGGAAACTGACGAGTTCAAGGTTACAATTGTTTCAAATTCTACTGTAGTTCTCGAGAATCTACTTTTCTTAATGAGCATTTCCTTCATGCTCATTCAGAAAAGTAGATGATGTCAAACTATGACAAACAATGCATAATAATGTAAATTTTCTACTTTAAATTAAAAAACTGTAATTTTGACGAGAACGCAACACTGCCAGATCAGAAATGAAAAGCTGAAAATTATAAAATATAACCAGGCACGGCCTGAACTTAAATATATTGGAAGGCGTATAATCTCAATTTGTCGAACGGAACTTACATACTTGCCGATTAATAAAATAATGGTGCATGCACACATTAAGTACGCACAATTAAGTACAATATCTAATAAATTTTGCACATTCGAGAATTCAAAAATTGCAACTTTACAATTGTCCCCAAATTTGCCGAATCACCAGACAAAATTTTCCCAATATGGCAATTTTGGGGAGGTCATAGAGAATTCCCGTGACCTCCCACCGAGTGCCTTTTAATATAGTTTCTAAAATTATTTTTAGGTTCACAAGTTTCATTGGTACTAGTGCATTTTTCCTGAAGTAAAACTTTAACTTCCTACTGACGCAAATATAAAACTTTTAAAACACAAGGGTTTCGTGTTTGTATCTAAAAATGCTTATTTTTTTTTTTTTTTTGAGTGCTTCATTGATGATTTTTTTAATTATTGTTATTTTAGTTTTGTTCGATAAATATGAAAGCTGGCTCCAGATTTCAGAGAATTTTGAGTCGTTCATACATCAGAGTATTGTATTTCGAGAGGGGCAAATTCTTCAACAAAAAATATCAGTAAACTTGATACTGTTTGCATGTCTCTCGGTTACGTTATTTTATTTATTTACGTTTTATTCATCGAATTTTGTACAGGATATAAAAGTTACTTACGCTATAGCGTAAAGTTTATCAATAAAATATTTAAATGCAAACTGTTGAAGAATTTAAAACTGAACATAAGAAAGAAAAAGAAAAAAAGAAGAAATAAGTCAATCGCAATACGCTAAAAATTTACTAGACATAAAACATAAGAATTTAAATTTTAAGTACTCACATCCTATATAACACAAAATATAATCGTAAACAAAGTCTAATTTTTTAATAACTTCAAATACGATCAAGAAAGGAATTGATTTATTTTTGAATCAAATTTGAATTTCAGAAAATGTTTAAAAGATATCATACGTGCAGTAAAATATTCAGGATCACAACAACTACTTGGACTTTTGCTATAAAGCAATCGCTACAACTTAGCAACTAAAAGAAACTGCAAAGTCAACATCAACGAATATTGGAATACGAATTATGATTTCAAAATACACACTATTATTTTACATACATTATCGATGATAAAGAAAACTGCATTTTGAGGAAAAGGGAATGAATAATATAACTATTACTTACCTTTAACTTGAATTACAGCTGATCAGTCCTGTCTCAGCACACACCTGAAAAATTACTAACATGGCTGTCGATACCTCGAATTCATTCGTTTATCTTCCCGTATGAAAGGAAACACCTTTTGCGCATCGTTTTGCGCAATTTAAAACGGTTTTACAGTTTTTCTCTGTTATTTAGCAAAGCAGTATTAAACTGTAGGAAAATATAGTATATTACTTTAAAAACAACAATTATTTTTTGCAGTGTACCGTTCAACCAACTCATAACCCCAATAACAATAGGATTTGGTCTGTAGACACTCCAAGCACCTTAGCAAATGTTGAATATTGGCAAAATCCGAAGTCAGGCTTGGCCTGTGAAAGAATTAGCGCAAGCGGCAAAAAAATCTCTGGTTTTTGAGGAAGAGGGCGGAAAAATGAATCAAAGTGTGCCAGAGGAACAGTTTAGAAGCTGTTGTATTTCTGTGGCCTAAGAACACTTTGGCAATGCAGACTGGACGTTTGAATAAGACTCCGCAGCAGTTCGTATTGCCAAAAAGACAAGAGGGCGCATAACCGTTGCATAAGGCGCATTTTCCTGACATGATATCATTTGACTCTCAGTAGATCTCAATACCATAGTAGCCCCCATAGTACCCCCACTGTAAGGTCTATTTTATAGTTCAAAGTCTACCCTAAACGACACAAAGCTTTGGACTCTCTAAAGTAATTTCTTTAGAGGATCATTCCATAGAAATTTAAACCTCAACCTTAGAAAAAAATTTCCACAAAGCCCTAATTATGACCCATCATTTCATTTAGCATACTTTCTAGTACATAAATCCAGTAACAGTTTGCAAAAATTCACTCGGTGTTTTTCTTCTGGCTCTAAACGTGCGAGGTTGTAGAAAAAGGATTAGTATATGCAAAAAAACATGCGTTTAAGTTTTCTTGTGTAATGTAAAAATTTTTGCAAATTTTTAAAAGAACTATGTTTTCTAAAAGATTAGATGTTGGCCCAATAAAATTGACTGTTCTTTTTGCATACATTATAAGATAAGTATTTTAATTAGCTTGATTATTTCACTAAAAATATTTACGTTACGTTAGTCACGAAAATATACTATTTTCTGCTTAAAAACTTAACCAGATGATTGAACCAAACAGCACTTTTTATTTTCCTGCATCTGTGTCATATTTACTTAAAAAGTGAAAAATATTTATTTTAGTATCAGTAGATATAAAATAATTAGTGTGACCAACGTAACATTTGAGCTGTGACTAACGTAACAGTTTGCATGTACTAACGTAACATTTTAAAAATGACTGCTAATATTTAAAACTTATTTAATTTAATGTACATTTTCATAAACAATTTTGAATAAGTAGGCGTTCTACATTGATTCAAAATATTTAGGGTGAAAAGTACCAGTGATATCACATTGTAGACCTTCTGTCTACTTAGAAAAATACTTTTTTATAGGTCTTTAAAAATATACTTTCAATTTAAAGAATTATTATTTAAAAAAAAAAGGTGAGTAAAGCAAAATGAATATTCTGCTGAATGTGCATTCAACACAAGAATCCAAGCAAAAGAATTAAGAAAATAGAAAAACAGTCTTAACAAAAGAGAACATCTCTATTTTTTAGAAAATACACCTTCACCTATTATTAAAATAAAGTAATGGCAGCTCGTTGGAAAACATTTGAAGATGTTACATGATAAAGTTGACAATAAGCGCTGCTGCAGCATATGTCAGAAAATGCATGAATGATCATTTATAAACTTAAACATTTGCGGTGATATCTGGAATTAAAATGCATTCTGCAAAAATTTTCGAACATTTTTTTTTCAATATTTTATTTTAATTCAGGATGCACAACACTATTCGTTCGATAAATCAGTAAACCTTAAAAAATAATATGCCGTTGAAAAGTACTACGGAGTTTCTGGTAACGATAACTAGTCTATCGGCAGAATACTAGAATTTGGTGAAACTATCAACTTGTATAAAGTTAACTTTTTAAAAGAGCGATATTTAGGATTTAATTAGCCCAAAAATGACGTTATTCAGTCTGTAAAATCAGTTTATTTATTTATTTTTTTGCACATTCAATTTAAGTTTATTGAACTGAATCCTTTCATTCAATTTCTTACACTAATACAGAAAAAAAAGTAAAGAACCATAATAAAACATAAAAAATGTTCCCAAAAAGTGTAAAAGTAATATTAGAGCAGGAGATTAATTACAAAAAGTTTTTTATATGCATTCATTGCTTGTTATCCGATGGTTATGTTAGTCACACACACTTTTTCCTAAAAGTACCATTAAGGGCCGAAAAAGATTCTTCTGTAATAAATCTGTAGTATACTTTTTAAAATAGATCGTTTACCTCTTACGCCAATTTTAAATGCCTTCGTAACTTTCAGAAAAAAAAAATGTCTCGTAACATAAGCATTGTTTCTCAGAGTTGCAAAAATGTTACGTTAGTCACGATGCCTTTTTTGGTGAAAAAACACCTACCAGTGCTTATTTTGCTTCAAATTCTTGGTAGAAATGAAAAAATAGTCACCTTGTACATTTTAAATTTGCATATTAAACCAAAGAAAAAAATTTTTTTTTACTCCCGATGTAAGTAAAAAGAGTAAGAAAATCAGCTGCGAATGTTCAGTTAGTTACTGATCAGTTCCATGTCAAATCAATCACCTTCTAGACCTCACCATTTCCGATTTTAACGAAATTGGGCGTGGGGGACACATATGACAAGATAAGTAATCCAGCCAATTTTTAGATTTCTACTTTAAAAATTTTACGAAACACTGGGCTGTTTAAAAACTGAAAAAGTACGAAAAAGACGAAAAGTTGTGATATACAAATGACTGTAACTTCTCTCCTAGTTATAGTAGAATAAAAATTCAAAAACTATTGTAAAGCTAAAGAATATAGCTTTCTATTGATACAAAACATGACTTTCTTAGGACAGGTTTAAGTTTCAAGGTGACTTTTGACCTTGAATATCTCAAAACATGCCCACTTAAAATTACTTCAAAAAACTATAGTTTGTAGCTCTCACACTATTCTTCCACTACACCAAAACTTAGACTGGGATCGCAATGACAAGGTACGGAAAAAAAAATCAGGAATGTTCATATGTTTTTCATTGTGGAATTCCATATGTCAGGTCAGTCACTTTCTTGACCTCCTCACCCTTTCCGATTTTAATGAAATTTCGTGTGAAGGGCACATATGACATGCTAAGTAATCCTGCCAATTTTTAGAATTCTACTTCGAACATTTTACGAAATACAGGGCTGTTAAAAATTCAAAAAATGAGAAATAAACGGAAAGTTGTGACAACAAATGGTTGTAACTTCTATCCTAATTATAATAGAACAAAGCTTTAAAAAACAATTTGTAAAGTTAAAGAATAGAGCTTTCTATTGGTATAAATTATGGCTTTCTTCTGACAGGTTTAAGTTTCAAGGTTCACCGTGTGTTAACGGTGTGAACGTTTTAAGTGTTCACCATGGTTCATTTCACCGTGAATTTTGACCTTGTGTCAAACACCCCCCCCCCTAAGAATTTCTTTAAAAATATACATATTATAGCTTTAACACTTGTCTTCTAAAACTTAGACTGGGGACGCAATGTCAAGGTACTGCAAAAGAAATCAGGAATATTTACATACAACTTCCCGTAGCTCAAACTATTGATAACTCGAAGCTATTAGCCGATCCTGGTCCGAGAAACGACTTCGAGTTTTTGAGAGTCAACTGGCTTTTCGTTCTGTCCTAATATTATTGTTTTAATTTTTGGACACATTATTCATGAAGTACAAGCAGAACTCTGCCATCATACGGGAAGCTTTGTCATAGGCTAAAACTTGCTGTTTTTATTTCCAAGATCTGTTGCTAAGTACAGATAAAAATTACGGTTATCAAATAAAAGTTCTGTCATATTCTAGCTCTTATTTAAGAAATCTGTCGATTTGTCAAAATATGCATACTTTATGAAGAACACGCCTAAAAAATTAAAACAATAATATTATGACAGAAAGAATGTAAAGCATCTAACAAAAATATGTAAACATTCCTGTTTTTTTTGCAGTCCTTTGCCATTGCCGTCCGAGCCTACGTTTTGGTGTAGTGGAAGAACAGTGTTAGAGCTACAAAATATGAAGAAATTCTAAGGGGGCATGTTTCGAGATATTCAAGATCAAAAGTCACGGTGAATGACCTTGAAACTTAAACCTGTGGTGAAAAAGTCATGTTTTATACCAATAGAGAGCTCTATTTTTTAACTTTGTAATGGTTTTTGAATATTTACTCTACTATCATTAGTATAGAAGTTACAGTCATTTGAATGTAACAACTTTTCTTTTATTTCCCACTTTTTAAGTTTTTAACAGCCCTGTATTTCGTAAAATTTTCGATGAAGGATTCTGAAAATTGGCAGGACTACTTATCTTGTCATATGTGTCCTTCACACGAAATTTCATTAAAATCGAAAATGGTGAGGAGATCAAGGAGGTCACTGACTTGACATATGGAATTCCACAATGTAAAACATGTGAACATTCCCGAGTCCCACTCTAAGTTTTGGTGTACTGGAAGAATAGTCTTAAGAGCTATAAAATATATTTCTTGAAGAAATTTTAAGGGGGCATGTTTTGAGATATTCAAGGTAAAAAGTCACGGCGAATGACCTCGAAAATTTAATCTGTCGTAAGGAAGTCATGTTTTACATCAATAAAAAGCTCTATTATTTAGCTTTACAATGGTTTTTGAATTTTTATTCTACTATAATTAGGGGAGAAGTTACAGTCATTTGTATGTTACAACTTTTCCTCTTTTTCGTACTTAATCAGTTTTTTAACAGCCCTGTATTTCGTAAAATATTTCAAGTAGAATTCTAAAAATTGGTAGGGTTACTTATCTTGTCATATGTGTCCCTCAAACCAGTTGTCGTTAAAATCGGAGATGGTGAGGTCAAAAACTTTTTTTTGATCGATTTGACGTAGAATTGCCCCACTATAGAAAGACCCTAAAGGGAATAGGATTGATTGGAGCTAAAAGACTTGGCGACCCTTGGCTGAAAATTTCAATAAGCGGTTGCGCCTCTGTATTGAAATACAACATCAATTTAGTTGTGTTAAATAAAAATTTCCCGTCTAACTTTTTTTCTAAAGAAAAAGTTTAAATTTTGTGCCTTGGCGTATTCTAAAATGGAATCAGTTCAACCTTTCATTGGTTTTGATCTCGATTTTAACTTAGGAGTTTTAAAAACGGGTTTGGTAAATTCAGTCAGCAGATACATCGATTAAGTTCTCAGTTCTTCAAGTTTACTTTTTAGTATCAAAGCTGACAATGGTGGTTTTATAATTGGTCCTTAACAAGTGTTCTTACATTATAAAACATATGATTAAATTTCTATAAGCCACGTTCGGAAAGCAGTAAACATTCCACTAATGATTATTTAAGGGACATTACTTCTACAATTACGTTAAGTCAGATTAATTCAATGAGTGTAAAAGCTGTAGTTACTATTTCCAGCACTCATTACGCTAAATTTGTATCGTTTATAAAATGCTCAAGCGGCAGATATTTCATTTTGGCTGAATGCTTTAAATATTGGTATTAATTCTTATTACCGTCTCTAGCCAACTGTTCAATCTCTTGATTTTCTTCTTGAATTGAAAAGATAAAAGTTACGAGTACGCATCAAGAACTTAGAATTGTTTTACAGAGTTACTTACAAACAATAAATTTTTCAAGTATGATGATGTGTTTTAAGTTCTCATTAAATTGTATGAAAGTTCAATTAATTTTATTCCATAAAATTAATGAAAATGAAGCAGTTGATCGCTAGCGTCACACATGACCGAGCATTGAACTTCAAAGGCCAATTAAAGACCACGCACGCGCACAGACACACACACAAGTGAGACTACGTTTTTAATTGAATAGTTTGTCATTGATTTTTGATTTCGTATTAAGAGACGGCAACAGTCGGAAAGGATGATAAAAACACGAAGTGCAAGGTAAAGCTTTGAACCTAAGGCACATCTTTAGATACTTTTGTTGACTATTCAAAGAATTCAACATTCAACATTATTTAATAAAGTTCGCGCTTTTCAAAGGATTTTTGTATTCAAACGCGTGTCAGGTTTGCACTCTAGAGTTGAAAGGAGAGTAAAGTTTGAAAGCAAAAATACCGCTTTTAGTTTTCTTTTAGCAACTTGTTTTATTTAAAAAAATTAAATTTGAATTTACTCGTGTTTAAATGCACTGGTTTCATATCGCCGTGCCGAAATTTAACAATGCAATCCTTCGACACTTTCAAGCAAAGACGCATAACGTACTTAAATTAAAGTAAAATATTTTTTGTTACATTATAGAAAAGTGAATGGAAACTTTTTTTTACAAATTAAAAACAAAAAAAAGCGCATATGAAACAAGGTGTAAAAGTGAGAAAAATTCGCTGTTCCCTTTTTTGCTTAATAAAATGCTTTAAATTATAAATGGAACGACAAGTTCCGTTAGAGGAGTACGCTATGTCTTTCATGAGGTAAAAAGTATTTTAAAAGTAAAAAAATAATTGCAAAATTCAAAGTTCTAATAGCTAAGAGCCTGGCTAATTCGATTTTAAACCGAGGAGAAAAAAGCTGCAGTGCTACATTATTTTTTCCCTACATCTTCCCCCTCGGCACTTATTTCCAGTTTTTGAGTGCTCAGTGAATATATATGTAGTTTGTAGCACGTTGTGAAGGATCAAGCTACTAATTTTATCATAAATCTGCTATATATGTGAAAATCCAAAAGGGGAAAAAATGAAGACAATATACGTACATCTATACCTGGGTGATTCTCCAAAATCCTAACAATATTATGTCCCCGTAGCCTAACACAAAAATTGTTTAACTCAGAAAGTGTTTTCATTTTTTTTAATAATTACAAATAACTTATCTGATGTTATTCTACTGTTATTAAAACAATAACTCATTTAGTTTTTTCTACAAAATTTTTTGAATATCTTGAAAGTCACACTTTTGGCGTGTCCCCATCCGGTTTTCAAATGGACAAATTATTTAAGAATTTTATATCAACATTCCACAAATTCAATTTGTAGTAAAAAATTAAGCATACTTAAAGGTGTAAAATAGCTTTTTTTTAAAATAAATTTAATTACTTAAATCATCAACGTACACCGTTTTAAACTTTGTCCCCAAGTTTTCATGTCATTCTTCTGTCATAGGAATGAGTTCAATTATTATAGATAAAAATAGGAATTTTTAATCTGCTGTTCTATAAAACTGTTTATTATCCCTATTTTGTTGGATTCCTTGAGTATTTTGTTAATATGATTTGTCTGCTGTTCTCATTGACATTTTAAATTTCAAGAATAGGGTATGAAACATTTTCGCTGTCATTCTCATGGACAATATTTTTGGTTTAAATAAACGAAAAATTTTAATTCTACTCATAGTTTGTGGTTGAATTAAGAGGTTAGAATAGAAAAATAACATTATTTACCTTAAATGTAATTCTGGGGCATAACAGGCATCATTCATAACAGGCAAATTGTATAGAACTTGTCATAATCCTGTCTTAAAAAAATGTCATACTCCTGTCCTAAAAAAATCAAACTCCTGTCCTAAAACAATCACTCTCCTAGCATTATTTCTCAAGCATTGGTAATGCATCCCGTAGAATAGAAGGATTTATTTCCATTACATTAGTTTGAAAATAAGATTGATTCAAAAATAGAAAGTTAAATTTGGCAAACGATAAATAAAAAATGTATCAGTGGAACGATTCTATTTATTTAATTTTTTTGTTTTTTTTTTGTTCAGACGAAGCGTTCCAAAGAGATTTATTGGTTAGATATTTGTTTATCTAAATGTTGCTCGAGTAGGTAAGTGTAGTTGCTATAAATTTCGCACTTGCTTTAAATTAAAAGTAAAATATATGTTATTAATATTGCTGATTCCCTTTTTGTTTTTTATGTTTGTCTTTCCTGAACCATAAAACGATTTGCAGGAAATGAGGATGTAACTTTTCTTTTTGTAAATTTTATCATACTGTGCATGGCTAACTTAAAGCAAGTTTTAATGTAGCAATCGATTTTTTTCGTTGAAATGAATGTCTGTTATTCGGAGTGTAAGATATTCTGAGTGATATGGAAAAACCTATATGGGACTTGTACTCGAAGAATTTAGTGGCGTCCGTTAAAGGAGGTTTTACATAAATTTTGGTTTGTTATTTAATAACCATACTTTTTGGTTTAGGTCTCATTTATTTCTTTATTACTATAGTTACATTTTAAATAACCGATGAAGAAATTCATTTCTCCTGACCCCTGCGAATCATTTTTGTGAGGTTATATCAAGCACAAAGTTCACGCTGAAAACACACAAGAGTGTCGCAGACTTGAAACCTGCGATTCAGGCAGTTGTTGAAAAAATTGAAACTTCGACCCTTCAGCGAGTGATGCAGAAATGCGCCACATTATAGTTAGAGATGGGAGCCACATCGAACAAGTATTAAACTGATTCTCATGTGTTGTACTTTATTTTAGAATTTAAATAAAATGTTTTGAATCATTAGTTTTCGAGAAATTGATTTTTAAAATCAGCGCGTTAATAACTGGTCATCCTGTAACTTTAAATGTTTTTCTTCACTTAAATTCTTCAATATTTTGAAATAAAAACCAAACTGTGAACGTATTGTTTGTTCACTTAGAAATAATTTTTAATTATTTTTTTACAAACAACTGGACAAGTAAAGAAGGAGAAAAGTGAGGGAATGAGATATTTGGGTACTTTTAGACTTACATTGAAGACTTGACTTTTAAAGTGAAGTATAAAAATTTTACTTCCTCTAATTTTGTTAAACTCTATCCTGAAAGTTATTTAAGCCGCTAAAAATATATGTGAATCATAAAGCATTCATAAATTGTAACAAGGACATGAAATTGACCGTCTCTGTGAGAATGTCCCAATTGCAAACTTGTAATTATAGCTTTTTATTTATGGATATTTTTTGAAACAAATAAGAGAAATTTCATTAAGAGAGGGCGTGAGTGTTTAAGATAACGCATCATATCTGAATCTTATTTTTTTCATTTCTAGTGGCTGCTGTTGTGGATTTAAGTGACGCTCAAAGAGGAAGTTTCAACTTTGCAAAAAAGACAGCAGGAGAACGAGAGGGTAAAGAAAAAAAAAATCTCTAGTTTCATATTAATATCTACCTCTCAGTAAGAATAGATTCGAAAAAGGTAGAAGAAAATTAGTCTTAAGGTTATATTTTCTACCTTTTAACCATAAAATCAAGGGACTTAAAGGAATACGGGAAAGGAGGACCACAGAATTACCCCCCCCCCCCCATGTGCAACATTCACCTATTATCCCTTACGTTACTGTAAAATACCTAATATGGAGAATTTCGACATTCACCGGTGATTCAGCGGGAATATTTGGCCTTTTGCCGGAACCTTTGATATGAGAATCTTAACATTCACCAGCGAATGTCAATATTTACTTGGTTTCGATCATTTACAGTTACATATATATACACACAGTAAAGCAATGCCAATATTGGAACTGAAAGGCATTTTTCGCTGTGTCAAGTTCATTGATTCAACGAATTATGAAGAATATAGACACACATACTGGTAAACGTAAGATAGTGTTAAGAAAGAAATAACAACTGTAAATTGCACTAATTGTAGATTACTGCAGACACGCGTTTCGGGGTTACGATGAACCATTTTTTCAATGCAAAATAAGTGATCTTATTTTTTTTATCCACAAGCCCATTTATTTAGCATTGAAAAAAAGGTTACTTATAAGCCTGAATATGTGTCTGAAGTAATCTGCAATTTGAGCAATTAATCGTTTTTATTTCTTTTTTACTTTTCAAGCACAAAGGTACTATTCAACTTGATAAGATATCAAGCACAAATTAAACTGCTTGTTTTAATTCAAGGAAATATTCAGTTTGGTGGAATGTCGGAGGGCACTTGAAAAAATAATTTTTACTTACTTTCATGCTCCTTACATATTATTTCTAATAGAAGCTTTCAAATTGAATTTTTCAGGCGATTTGTCTCCTACGGCTATTGCTGGTGTGAGTATAGCTTGCGTAGCTGGTGTAGCAGGTCTAATGGTCACCATATTCTTTTGTTACTATGTCTACAAAAAGCAACAGCACCAAGACAGTTTCAACAATTCTTTTGATCCAGGTAGAAGAATTTAAGAAGAAAAAAAAAAGATGCATTTACCTCTCGGAAAGACATTTTCATCAAAGACTTTCGTCATTTTTTGTGTTGTTAAGCTAGATTTATTTCAGGCCCTTGAAAATCTGTCTATCATAGCTTAACAATTATTTTAACCTTTTCATACTGATATTTAATACGTATATGTCATGATCCATTGAATGTCCATTAAATATTTTGCATCGTTTGTCTTAGTGGAAAATTTAAATATTTCACTCAAATAAGCAAACTGATTCCCCGAATTGGTGCACACTTAGCCGAAAAAGGGGGGGGGTATTGAAGACTTTGAATACTTCTGCTGAATTGTGATTACTGCTCATTTAGGATCGCCAGTTATTTGATATAAAACTTTACTGCTCGGATATAAATTCGTTTAAATGGTTTTTAAGGGTTTGTTTTTTGACACTGGAAAGTAGTATTCTGTTGCATTTGTTTTATATTTTAGTGTCTGTGATTAATTAATCTGAATATTTTTGTCAGGTCACCTTTTTCATTGAGAATACTTGGGATAAAAAACCGCTGTTATTATTTAAAAAAAAAAAAAAACTTTAACCGAAGGCCATTTGGTGCCGAAACACAACAGAACGCCGTTCCGTCGGTGCTGTTTTAGTGAAAAATAATAATAAATTTCAATTTCGTATTACATTGATCACGACTCAGGATACAACTGGTACTTCGCTGCTGGAAATTTTACGATTTTACCCCTGTCGTTAACGTGGCAGGATATTTTGTTTTCTTAACAAGAAATAGTACCGTGCTTGCTAGCAATAAGAAGTCTGCAAAAAGTTTTATTGAATAATTCTTATCTGGCTAGCTTAAAAACTATAGTTTTTCAAGGTATCACTGACAGAGCGGATGATAAAATGGCGACTGATATTTTGGAGTAATCCGATGATATTGAAATGGAATATGAATGAAGTTATTTTACCGTTTTCTGTTTTAAAAATTGTTGGTAACTCAATTTTTAAAACAGAAAAGCGCAAAGCAGTTCATTGCATAAGAGAAAGAGCGGCAATCGTTTGTTTTGGCAATCCCTTTCAAAACGTTCACCAGAATTATAGGTTTTGTTCTTCAAGTGAAATATTAAAATGCAATTGCCAAACCAGACAAATTTGTTTATGCAAATAAATAAATATTTTATTTTTATGATTCTGGCACAGTTGCGAAGCTACCAACACAACTGAAAGATCATAGCGACGACGGCGACGGAGTGAACAGACTATTAGAAGTTAATTTCTGAAACAAATCTATTTATAAATTAAAAAAAAAAAAAGAAAAGATGAACTAAGAGTACTTTTTGCCTTTCCGCTTCATTATCATTATTTAAGTGGGAGACATTTATTGCAAAGAGTAAATTTTATTTTCTAAAAACGGACTGTATTATTATGCGAAATGCATAAGGTTTCTTTTTTTATTTTAAAAATTACGTTTGATGATCTGTGCTCAAATGCTGTGATCAAAGGTACGATCCTCATGTACCTGGTAACATTTTTGAACATTTTGTTTTTATTTCAAAAGTTAAAAAAAAGAAACTTTTCTATTTATATTAAAAAAAATAGTTTGATGCTGAATTTGGTATTTTATATGCATTCGCATGTTTTCAAGCTGAAATGCGTCATATATATATATACTTACAATGTTAAATTTTTTAAAGAAATAAGTCTCCCCTATAGCGTCAAATTAAAACAGTTAAGCAAATGTAATTTTGTATTCATCTTTTTACTGATGCTAATCCATGTTTTTTAACGTATAGATGCAAATAACTTTGAGTAGGACTAAAACAAGCATGTTAGGTTTTTTAGGAACAATACTAATAAGAAAAATCCCTGACATTGGGATTCAGTTTTATGATTAAAAAATATTTTATTTAAAATTCAGATACATACCTCATCATTGCATTTTACTATTTAAAGAGTAACTAATAACATTATTTTTTATGCTAATAAAATCTTATATATCTTTTTTAGATGTGTTATTTTCATCAATGCTTTACTGTGACATAAAACAAGAAAAGTAGTAGGGGAATGTGAGGCAAATTGAAATAGTTAAGATTTTCAGAGGTACTTTTTCTTGACTGGAATAGACTACACGTGTTACTACATAGTTAAAATATTACTAGGTAGGTGGCGGTAAAAGCAAAGTAAGTATTTCATCATTTCACGTTGCCCCACATTCACCTACATTTTTTTCTCTAAGTATTTACGCAGACCATAAGAGAAAAAATATATATATTTGAATTGACTTTCTATAATTAATTGACTAAAAAGCTGTCAGAGTATGAAGGTATTTGATTCGGCGTATTTTAATGCTACGTTTCAAAATGTAGTTAGATGTAATCTTTAAAACGTTTCCCAAAATTAAAAAAAAAAAAACATTAATATTACGTCTTCCGGCTGCCGTAAAAAACCGCAGTCAATGGATTTATTTTGGAACAAAAAAAAAAAAAAAAAGAAAAAGCATTTCTCTTTTAGATGATGTAACACCCAAAACCTTCAAAAAAAAAAAAAAATCTTCCTAAGAAAAATTAAGTATTGCATTAATTGAACGGAAAATCCCGTCTACAAATAGCTTTTACATGCATTGAATTATAGTTGAAACATACGATACAAGTAACATTTAGCATAACAAATACATGTTCGCATTAAAATTTCTTTACCTTTAAGAGCAAAAAATAATTTATTTTGAATATTCATACACTTTGCAGGTGATACTACTTGGTTTTTACATGAATACACGTATTCTTTTATGTAGAGGCCAGGAAAAGCATCTGCAATATTCTTCAGTTCATCATACTTACAATGAAAAAAAAAGGGGGGGGGGGGGGAGCAGTAATCATCATCCATTCAAATTTTTTTCAAAACTCTTTAAAAATCTTTTTTAAAACCATGTCGGCAGCACAATGTCTATATGACGTACTTTGCATTTTGCTACTAGATTTTTCACGGAATTCGTTTTAGACGAAATAGCAGAATTCATCAGGCTAAGAATGTTCCAGTAACAAAATTTTACTGCGTTCTAGCCATTGCTTAAGACTCGCTAGAAATATGTTATGGAAAGTTAGTGAATGTATTTTTACTACCCTTTCAAGGTTGAGTTTATGAAATTGCCAAGTTAATGATAAAGAATCATCAAGATGTTTTCAACAAAAGCAAACAAAAACTGATTGGTATAATTTCTAAGCTTTCAATACATTTTTTATGACATTATTAATGCTATTGATGATTTCGAAATCGTTGAAATTTAGAAAAATTATTGTAGCTTAATAAAAAACTAAATTTCAGTTTTTTCTTCAAATTTAGAACGGAGATTTTTCTCACATGAGTTATACATATATTTCTCATTGTTTTAAGCACGTTTTAAGTGACGCCGCACGGAATAATACATAGTTTTATTCACACTATATACATTCATAAAAAAATTCATAGCCAGTTATTTTGTAAACAATTACACCATCAAAAAATAGAACTATCTGCGACGAAAAGATGGTTATGGATTTAATGTGAAACATGACTCTTACATTTTTCAAGACCATCTCAGGAGCAATTTTCTCCATGACCCGTGATTTCTTTTACTATTAGTGGCAAACAATTGGAAAATACTTTAAAATATCAAGATCCTTTCTTAGGTTTTATGAAAAAAAAATTGTGCTTTAAAACCACAAAAAATTTACATTTTCTTAAATTACTATACACTTTCTGTAGGAGTTAACTCTTCTTTGTTAAAAAATTACAGAGGTATTTCGAATTAGCTAAAAATAAAATTAAAATAAAAATTTTAACCCCTTCCCGCTCGCTCCCGTGAAAATGCCGTGCTGGGGATTCGATTTCCATTTCTCGCTCCCGTGATAGTACCGTGCTGAGGTGTGCAATATTAACGCGACGAAACTATTAAAACCAATTCATTTATTTTGCCCGGCAAACATTTTATTTCTCTCTTTATACACTAAATGGCAGCGCCAGTCCATTTTAAATGTAATTACACATTTTAAATGTAATTGCAGAGATGAAGAAAGGAAATTTGGTACTAACTTAACAGATTGTGACGTTGGCCTCTGTATCTCAAGCTTTGAAATTTACCACACAAGAAAAATTTATTTATCTTTACTTATATTGCACAAAATATTAATAAAATTCTTTTTTAATATATAAAAGACGTATTTCTTAAAATTTCGCTGCTTTCTTGGGCTTGCTTGTTGACTTTTCATAAAATTTAATTTTTTTTTAAAATTTTAATCTAAAAAATATTGAAAACGAAAAAATGAATGCACATGTTCATACACTTATTTTTATATCATTTTCTTAAATAAAAAATAGACACTTTTATGACCGTTTTCCTGAAAATTATCTGATCGTTAAGGGAAATAATAAAATAAAATGAAAAAAAAAAAAAAAAAAAGTAGAATAAAATAAAATGAAATAAATAAATATAATAATATAATTTGTTTGCACTTACTATCGACCTAGAAAAATAGTAAAATTGAAGAAAAAAAATAACATCGTACATATAATACTGTTTTGATCTCTTTTATTATTGTAAATTTTTGGAATAGTAAATTTTCTGAAAATGTTCATGAAATGTGACATGATGATGTAACAATGTTCATGAAATTTTAGTGGGTGAGCTCTTTTATTGCAAAAAAAAACCTCTTATTGAAAAAAACTTCAGAGATATTATCTTTTAAGCAATAAGATCAATTTACTACGCTCGTTATTGAAGGTAAGAGTGAGTTAATGATGATATTTTCTGAGGAGAAAAAGAGAAACAAATTTGTTTTCTTTGAAACTTTTCGAAAATATATTTCACCAAATATGAATTATTAATTTATTTCATCACACCAAAATTTAACGCATCTTTCTCTATATCTGTGTTTCTTTCGCATAGGGCGTCTAGTCCTAGATGGGATAAAAGAGTTTTTGACGCAAGAATGATTGGAAAATAAAAAGTTTCTGGAGATTACCGCGTGGGTAAACTTTGGCATATGATAAGCAGGAGGTAAATGGCGTAGGTAGGGGAATATGGGGCAAAGTGAAATAGCAGGGCAAATATATGGTGAAATATTTGCTCTGCTTTTAGTGCCACCTATCTAGTAATATTTTAACTATGTAGTAGCATATGTAGTTTATCCCATTCAAGGAAAAAATACCGCTGAAATTCAAAGAATATGATAAAACAAGCAACTTTCAAAAATTGATACTCATATTGTAATATTTGTAATAAGTCAAAAATAATTTTCAATATTACTACATTATAAAGTTATTATTTGAACTATTTTAAATAATTATATATAATATCTTTAAAGTTTCTATGACCGCAAATAATGTACAGTGCTTCTAGCTGAATGGTGTCAACGTCATTTTGACTACAGTACAATTTATGGCCAGGGAATTGTGTAATTTCTTTATCCCATCGCCATGGGGTTTTTTTTCTGCATCTATAATTTGACTGATTTTTAAAGATTGTAAAAGAATACTTTTCTCGAGCTTAAACTTTTGGTCTAGTTTCGTTACATAAACCAGCGTCCTTTCAAAAGCGTTCTTACACATAATAACATAATAAATATTTTACACACAACGCTATACCTAGATCACAAAGAAGAACTAACACATAGCAGTTTGTTTTTAATTAATAATTTCGATTAAACGTTGTATTTTGCATACACTGTTAAAAATTCAGGAAACTTTTGTGGTAAATATTACTGTAAAATGTAGTGTTTACAGTACAGAAAAAATTTACAGCAAATTGTACCGAAGAAAATAAACGATTGCAACGCCAATTGATACACCACGTGGCTTACAGTACAAAGCATATAACACCGTATTTCCCTTAATCGATGCGTCCCAACACGTATAGTGGGCAGCAAAGCCGCCTGCCATTTCGAAGGTTCCGAGATCGAGCCTGAAGTCAGACAAAACAACGTAAGTAGAAGCACAAATTTGTAAATTACAGCAGACACGTGTTTCGGCGTTACAGGGAACGCCTTTTTCAATGCAAAAATAATGAGCTTATGGATGAAAAGACATCCGCTTTTGTCGGATGTCTTTTCATCCATAAGCTCATTATTTTTGCATTGAAAAAGGCGTTCCCTGTAACGCCGAAACACGTGTCTGCTGTAATTTACAAATTTGTGCTTCTACTTACGTTGTTTTGTCTGACTTTACTATTCAGCACAAAGGTATTTATTTATCTTATCGAGCCTGAAGTTCGAATTTTGAGTTTTTTAACTCTCGTTTATTCTGCTGTAAAATTTTACTGTAAAATAGGATTTTACGGTAATAGTTACTCGCAACATGGATGCCAGTAATTTTTACCGTAAAATTTTCAGAAAAATTGCGGTTGAAATCTTCAGACGACGATTTTGCGAATAGTTTCTTTCGTTTCCTTCCCTTCTCTTATCTTGAATACAACTTTGGTTTGCGGTTCATACATACACTAGTACATCCAGCATGTATCTTCTAAAGGGAGGGGTGGCCATACCAGACTTATACATGCTAACGCACAAGGATTGGCAACATGATTTAAAACCAAAGTTTCTGTGGGGTTACCTCCAACCTCCCTCTCCTCGCTACACACCTACATACGTTTATTTTCATATACCGAGAAAGTATTTTACCAGGGGTGCCCACCTGGGGGGTGGGGTCATGGCGCAGATTGAAATTTTTAGGGGGGCTGTTTTAAAGGGATTTTTTTTTTTAATTTTTTTCGGGGGCTTTTGCTTTTTTTGGGGGGGGGGGGCTTTGATAAAATTAGCGGGTCCGCCCTTGATATAATTAGGGGGACGCCCTTGCTCTTAGGGGGTGGGCGCTCCTGATTTTACCGTGTAGTCGAGTAAACCATTGTAGTAATCTGTGGGAAGAATCGGAATAACGGAACTATAACTATGTATATGTTCCATTACACACCGTAAATCCTAACTCCATGACTTTGCTAGAAATTCTTCACTTTTTATGATGCAGTTTGTAGAATTCGTAAAATCTAATACAATAGACTCTTGTACAGGCCTGCACTTAATAATAAAAATTACTTTCTTTATATTCAGTAAGTTACCGCCCTATAGCCAGGGCTAAGGCAGAAATACATGAAATACACCGCCAGCTCAGTCAATTCCAGCCGATGACTGCAGTTTCGTGCTTATTAGCACTCATCAGCCCGGCATAGGACTAACTGAGCTGGAGGCAGAAAACCTCTTAAGGAAGCCAAGAGTGCCAAACAAACTGGTAGCTAACATAGAATTAGCACTGACCAGAAGCCTCCAGCTCAGTTAGTCCTATGCCGGGCTGATGAGTGCTAATAAGCACGAAACTGCAGTCCTCGGCTGGAATTGACTGAGCTGGCGGTGTATTTCATGTATTTCTGCCTTAGCCCTGGCTATAGGGCGGTAACTTACTGAATATACCTGCCTTGCCTGCAATATTCGAGTTGAACCGAACCATTGTTTCGGTCACTCGTCTGGTCAGTGCTAATTCTATGTTAGCTACCAGTTTGTTTGGCACTCTTGGCTTCCTTAAGAGGTTTTCCGCCTCCAGCTCAGTTAGTCCTATGCCGGGCTGATGAGTGCTAATAAGCACGAAACTGCAGTCCTCGGCTGGAATTGACTGAGCTGGCGGTGTATTTCATGTACTTTCTTTATGTTTAGAACCTTCCTTTAAAAACAAATCGGCAACGAAAATTACCAAACGAACATTTATTAGAAATTTCTTTGTATGATTGGGAAGTTTCGTTCCGTTTCACCTTGGTGTTCTGATAGACCCCATTTTACGGTAGCAAAATTTATTTTGATCATATGTATTGCAAATACTGAAGAAATCTAATCACTTTTCAAACTATCCGAATATTTTTTGTAGTTTGTTTTACGGTACAATTAATGTCAGCATTTTTAATCATGATGAGTAAGTCGTAATATATTTTTTCACTCATTTCATATGTTGAAAGGAAGCTACAGAATATGTTTAGGGAATTTATAACAAACAATAAAAAATAGGAAATTTAATGATTACGTAACTTTACGAATTTTATTTTTGGAAAACATGTGAGATGGAATTATTATAATAAAATATTAATTTTGTCTAATGTTTCTCGAATGGCTTTTTTGAATCCTAGATAATCATAGAAATTAATTCAAGATCAATAAAATTTTTAGATTGGTCAGTGTTTTATAAAAATTCCAGGATTCTTTTAAACATAACTACAATGGACCATTTCTTTACTTAAACGATAATGAATGCAACAAGCTTCGCTTAGCATAGAAAAAAAAAAGCGCGAGGTTTCTTCAGCGGGAGTCAATAGTTTTCCATTCTCGCTGAAGATAAGAGGCAGAACATAAGTTACCATGAAAGGTCATTTCTCATGATTCTGGAGTCTTAACACATTTTGAGTCCGAGTTGAAAGCAAGGAAACGAAAAACTATCCATTTGCTGGGATTCAGAAGAAAAACGTGACAGAAGTTTGACTTCCAAGCTCTTGATTCAGAGTTAGAGTGGTATATAGTTAAACTTGACACTAAGTGCCCTTTTTTTAGTGAAGCCTGTCAAGATCTTTTGCTTAAAATCACATGATACATTGAAATGTTTCTTTACAACAAATAAACCTTCAAAACATTCCAATTTTTTAATCATGTTTTACAATTTTATGTAATACGTTATATGACTGTCTGTGGTATGAAATTAATTAATCTAAAACGGATACAGACGGCAAGTTTAACATTAGCCTAAGGAATTTTCTATTTCTATTTGTCTTAAACAAAATGATGCAATGTCTGTTTTCTTCTTCTTTTTTTGAATCAATAAAAGTTCTACGGTATCTTACTTTAGGGGCTTGTTGGTCAGTCCCGCGCACACGACTTTTAAATAGAAGTTCTTTTTACTTCGTAGAGCCCGCATTCGAACATTCCATTATTCATTTTTGTGGCTATGGATATTGATTAGAAACGTTACTATACATTGCACTAGTTTCTTTTCCAAGAGCAATTTCCAGATCAGCATTAAAACATTTCTTGCTGCCCTTTTTTAAGTATGTTCTAGGAATAAATAAAAACAATAAATTAATTAATCAATAAATAATAAAGCCTTAAAATCGTGTGCAGTTCGATTAAGGGTGTAAGCATACAATAAATCAGATTTACCTATGCAAGCCTTGGAATTGTTGAATTTCTATGTGTTAATCGTGTTATACTCGTAGATTCATTTCAGGAAGGCTAGCAGTAGTTGATTTTTTCAATAATGAATCATTTTCAAAACGTTTGATAAATTCCTTTGAGACCTTCCTCCATTCCTTTTGAGACATTGTGTTTCTGACGATTCAATTCTCAACATACATGTTTTGGAAGTGTAGGTTAAGAAAAGTAGCAAAAAAATTTACTCTTAAATCTTAAAAATATATTTCGTAATAAGTGTTACCTTTTTTCTTCTGAAAAGTAAGTTACATTTCTTCTTTGGGCGAAAAAATACATTTCAATTTCTAAACTGTTTCCAAAAATAACATTAATATAACACACTGTTTTGCGTAGTTGAGCGACATCTTGACCTCACAATTTTTGCAATAGCAAAGCAGGCACATTTTCAGTACATTGACACGTATACTGTTACTGAGTGTATTCACAGACAAAAGTCCAATTAAACCTATGTAGGTATTAAAATGATTCAAATGCTATAAATCAGTCATATTATACTTTCATTTATGTCTAACAGTAGCACAAGTTGTCAGTAATTAATTACTTTAGATAATTCATTGTGCTCTACCCATTCATCATGTGCTTCCACGTGGTATTCCTAGCATTCATTCCAACCGTAACAATCTTAGGATTTGATGGTTTGTGATTATCAACTACAGGAAAGGCTTTAGAAGCTGTTTCAAATTGCTTAGTGAAATACTGTTAGTATAAATTAACATTAACAAAATATATTAATGTGCTTTGAATTCTTCAAAACGTAATGTTGAAAATAGTTATTAGATGCGTCATTTCTATATTCACCAATTTGATGATTTAAGCATGTTTCTTGTTATCACCGGTTTTATTTCTGAAATACCGGACGAAAAGTTAGGGAGAAATATCATGATAAAGTTGAGAGTTTTCAGTACAGAATGGACTAAGATAGTTGTTACCTTCAAAGTGAAGTAAGACTGCCAAATCGTTACTTCTCAATATTTGAATCTTCTAAAATTAACACAACTTCGAGTCCGAAACGAACCAGATACTATGTGCAAATTTTAAAACAATTCAGCTATGATCGAGAAAGGAGCATTAAAGTATTATTTGGCAATAAAAAGAATCCTAAATATGCTTTGGGGCCTACTTATCCAAAATTAAGCACTCTGTATTGAGTATGATTAACTGTACGACTGTACCATTTTTGGAGGCATCAATTTGTTACTTCATTTTGGTTTTTTGGTATAGAACGAAGTTAAGTGGTTTCAACTAAATTCTTTTCTATATAGCTATCGTGATTTCCAGTAAGTAGGACACGGGTATGACATGCTTAAGATGACCAGAGCTTTTTTTTTTTTCCTTCAAAGTTTGACGCTTTAGAATTTTAAGCAACAGTATGCTTAACATTAAAAAATAAAGAAAAAAAAACAGCTTGTGCTTATACAAAGAACATAAATGAACAGATTAAAAAGAAGAATGAAACCCCGAATTTCAATAAACACAAATATATTACTATATATAGAAAACCACTATCAATAATCAAGCCTAAACTGAGACTTTTGACGCTCTATGTTTTCTATCACCGTCTCGCATACCAGGGTTGTCAAAGAGCCAAAATATTTGAAATGAATCGAAAATAACTGGCATTTGTGATAACTGCCCTACCTTTCTATAACTTTAAAAGACTCAAGTGTGCATAGTTTAATATCTAAAGCACATTTATCGTATTTTTACCCATAAAATTTTTAACATTTGACATAAAAATTGCTATTTTGAATTCTCTTAATTTACCTAGTGTAATTTATAAAAAATTTAGCCAAATTGGCTGTTATTTGCCAGATATGGTAACCATTTCCTGCACACTGATCTACTAATCGCGTGGTTATGCTAAATTGCTCGATAGGCAATTGTTAAGTTTTTTACTTTTGTGAAAATTGGTTGTCGCTTAAAGTTTCATCATCTGTACTCAAAGTTCTTGCACATTTTTTTTTTTTTTAATTTGCTAGAGTAGGTTGTTAAGAGCCAGTTTTTATAAGAACCGGGCAGAAATGGGGTGTTCGGATATGCACCATTTTTGATTTTGCTCGGATTTTTACGGTGGATTCTTTTAAAGATTTTAGAAGACACGTATTTTTCATTTCCTCCAAAAAAATTTTTGGGGACCTGTAAAAATTCGTAAAGTGGAGTCCGAAGTAGAGGTTTTTCCAAATCAGCGTTTTTTTAAATGCGATTATTTCTGTGTATTAAGCATCAACCAAAAAAATTCTTGTGTTTACAATATGACAATTAGAACCTAAATTGAAATCTATCGTAAATTTTATGGCTGATCTTCAGTACAGTCTTTCAGGAGTCACTAAACTTTGTCGAAAAAAATGAAAAAGTGCCATGTTTGAAGCCCTCTGGTTTTCTGCATTCAGGCTCAACCATGGTTTTTGTACGCAATTTGTGTAAGAATATACATAAATTGTTCAATATCCTCATTAGTTGCATGGCTCACCCTCTGAGCTGCCAAAACATGGCAGTTTTTGTATCGAAAAATGCAAAAATGTACAGTTTTCATAAGCCTATAAGTGTATAACTGGATGACTGCATTTTAAATTAGAGTATGTGTATTTTCATAAACAAGTGACAGAACTATGGGAAAATTCTTCTCAAGCACACAATACGTATTTCAAGACAGTAAAATGAACTATTCAGCATATCCGGGTTTAAACTTTCCTCCAGGGACTTTCAAATTCCAAATTTGCAATTTACTGAATATACCTTGCCTCGCGTTCAATCTTCGAGTTGAACCGAACCATTGCTTCGGTCACTCGTCTGGTCTGCTAATTCTATATTAGCTACCAGTTTGTTTCGCACTCTTGGCTTCCTTAAGAGGTTTTCCATTTCCAGCTCAGTCACTTTCCTATGCCGGGTTGATGAGTGCTAATAAGCACGAAACTGCAGTCCTCGGCTGGAAATGACTGAGCTGGCGGTGTATTTCACGTACTTCCACATACTATTTAAAAAACTAGTATGATCAAAAACTTACCATAAAAGAGTTATAAACTTGCAAATAGACTGATTATGCTTACTCGAATACTTTATAATGTGATGACTTGAAGCAAAATGAAGGAAAAACATCAAAATATGATAAAAAATGTACTTTCTATTGGCCTGTATCTCAGTGCACTGAGGGTTAGTATAGAACTTGATGCCCACATTTCAAACTAGAGTGTATGTTTTTTCACAAACAAGTCACATAACTGTGGGCAATGGTTCTGCAAACTCATAAAAAGCACTTCAAGATGAGGAAGCTGCATACGAGTTAACGACGCATCCAGCTAGTTGTACTGAAGCTACAATGCTTTTTTTTATTTTTTTTTATTGGTGCACTAGTCGGTTAAGCAACTATACCCTTGTTTTATGATGTCATTGTATTGCTTTTGTCATAAGTAATAAAATATGACTTAGTAATTGTTTGCTGTCATGGTAGTTTAATGCAGAGAAAATAATTTTTGCCACTATAATGTAGAGCCTAAACGAATGTCAACGAACTATAACGTACAGTACAAACGAAGCTACCATTAATTAAAATAATTCAAAATATTTCTAAAACACCTTCAAAACAGTGTTACAAATAACTTAAGTTTTTACCGCAATAATAACCGTTTTTTACTTCCTTTTACAAAAAAAAAGAAGTATTGTATTCGCGAAAAAATTTTCACCCAAAAATCGGCCTTAATTTCCATTTTGCTCACCCCCAAATGAATGTTGAGTTTTTTTTTCTACCCGATCACACGTGGATATGTGCAACAAATTTGGCGGTTTTTTTTTTTTTTTAATCTGGTTTCAATTTGGCCACTGTTGGTGATATTTAGAGAGTAAACTATTGAATCATATTAAAATTGCCAATAATAAGAAGATGGCATTAAACTGGAGTAAAAGGAAGTCATGTGATGCACACATCAGCTCGTTTTTTTTTTTTCACTTTGCTTCCAGTTATCATATTAAAAAGTATGAGAGTGAGCATAATCAGTCTATTTGCAAGTCTATAACTCTTTTATGGTAAGTTTTTGATCATTCTAGTTTTTTAAATAGTATCTAAAAGTCCCTGGAGGAAAGTTTAAACCCGGATATGTTGATTGAATTAAAAACTAAATAGTTCATTTTACTGTTTTGAAATATGTATTGTATTCTTGAAAAGAATTTTCCCATAGTTCTGTCATTTGATTGTGAAAATACCCATACTCTTGTTTGAAATGCAGGCAGTAAGTTCTATACTGACCCTTAGTGCACTGAGATACAGTACACCTTTAGTAGTAAAAAGTACACTTTTTATCATTTTTTGATGACAAAACTGCTATTTTTTCGCAGCAGTGAGCATTAACCATGCATTTAATGAGCCTATTTAATAATTTATATATATCACTACACAAATTGCTCGCAAAAACTATGGTTGAACCTCAGTGAATGGAACCAGTATGCCCCAAACATGACACATTTTCACTTTCTTCGGCATAGTTTAGCCACCTCTACCAGAGTCCACTGCACTCTCAGAAATGGACTTTCAAATTCGACGAAATTTTCTTCGTTTTTGACGAAATCGCTTCCAGGGATATGATCCGAGCGAACATTTCGTCAAATTGAGGAAACTGCTTTCGTCTCTGGTTTGAAGATGCGAATTTCGTCAAATGTAACGAAATATTTCTTCATTCTAGTTTCGTCAAATCGACAATCATTTTCGTAGTTTTGAGAGCATTAGTTTCGTCAAATTAATTTCGTTATATTTGAGCATGTTAATTTTGTAATTTTTTGAGTTTATTTATTTCTTTTATTTTTATTTTTTCTTTTTTGAGCTGATTAGTTTTCTTTTTTTTTTGAGAATACAGACGAACCTTGTTAATTCGAACACGCTTAAAAAGAATTACTTCTAAAACGGACTTTTTTGTAATCCCTGTCCTATTGTTTATTGTTTTTCGGATAAGACGAATTCTGTTAAGAATAATCGATTTTAATGATCCATTTAAGTTCGTTTTAACGAGGTTCGACTGTATTTTATAAGATTTAGTCAAATCTTTACTTCAGAATCTTACCACCATAATTTCCCACTTTGATGCTCATAGTCACACTCACAGGCCCGTCATTTACGGGGGGGGGGGGGGCATGTATGGGGATTGACCTCCCTCCCTCATTGATTTTTGAACATTTATTTCTTTACGTACGAAAGGCCGTGGTTTTAGTTGGTTTTGTATGAATTTTTTGAAGAGTATACACCTTTTTCCACAATTTGGAAAAAAAAATCGAAATCACTGGCCTGCACCCCCCCCTCCCTCCGCCTAAAGCAAAAGGCAAGTATTTGTTGAAGAAAGAGGCACATAAAAGATGTTAAAAATTTTTTTTATTAATGTAAAAATACAAGTAGACAATTTCTATAAAATGTAAAAATAATTATTGCAAATTCAAGTTCAAGAACAATATGAAATGATATCTGGGAATTAGGGCCTTACGATGAATCGATACGTCGTTAAATACCGATGTACGGTACACCCTACATCATTGCACCGGATTAGAATAAAAAACCTCTAAACCGATAGATCGGTGTGCTCCACAAGTTTGCTTACATTCAAGCTTTTTTTTTTTTATTCAAGCAAAAAAAAAAAAAAAAAAAGAAAGAACGGAAACCCGCATGTTAGGACCGGCCCCATAAACTCCCCATGGTATCTAACTAAACCCCCATAAGGGGTGTTTTCCTGCAAAAAATCTATTTTTTGCCGGATCTTTTCCAAATTTGGCACAGAGGTTCATTCTTGATGCTCAGGAATACTCATTGAGCAGTTTTCATCCCGCTATGGAGGGGGGGGGGAGCAACCCTCACGGGGTTCTCCTTATAAAAGCCAAGTTTTTGTCGGATTTTTTCCAAATTTGGCACAGAGGTCTTTTGATGCTCGGGAATGCACACACAATGGTTTTAGTCCCTCCATGGCGGGGGGGGGGGGAACGCCCGCGGGGGTTCTCCTTACAAAAACCAAGTTTCTGTCGGATTTCTTCTAAATTTGGCCCAGAGGTCGTTTGATGCTCGAGAATTCAAAAGGTAGTTATCGTCCCTCTATTGTGGGGGGGGGGGGGAGAGGGAACCCCTTGGGGGGTGCTTATTTTAAAAACCACGTTTTTGTCGAATCTTTTCCAAATTTCACACAGAGGTATTTTAATGCTCGGGAATTCAAGCAGGATAATTTTCGTTCTTCTATGGGAGGGGGGCAACCCCCCCCCATTGGGGTTATTCTTATAAAAACCAATTTTTTGTGGAATCTTTTCCAAATTTTACAAAGAGGTCTTTTGTTGCTCGGGTATTCAAGCAGGGTAGTTTTTCTTCCTCTATGGGGGGTGGGGCAACCCCCATTGGGGTTCTCCTTATAAAAAGAAAATTTTTCTGGGATCTTTTCTGAATTTGACCCAGAACTTCTTTGATGCTCAGGAATTCTCAATGGATAGTTTTCGTCCAGCTATTGGGGTCTATTTTTTATTTATTTATTTATTTTTTTTTTTTCAAAAACCAGTTTTTATAAGATCTTTTAACAATTTGGCACAGAATTCCTTTGATGTTCGAGAATTCCCCCGTTTTAATTCCGCTATGCATGGGGAATCCCCCGCGTGGGTTTTTGTCGGATCTATTTCAAGTTTTGTACATTTGTCCTTTGATGTTTGTGAATTCCCATAGGGTAGTTTTCGTTCCAAATTTGGGAAAATTCTGACAAAAGCTTTAATTTTTGCAAGAAAAACTCCCCTAACCAGGGGTTTGCCGCCTATAGCGAGTAGAATAATTCAAACTGCTTCAACTACTCACAATGTAAGTTTGGCGATGCATCACGATGTAAAAATTCCTACATCGTCCAGCCCTACTGGGAATATAGAAGTGCTACTTCCTCAGCAAGACATTGGGTTCTGGAAGAATAAGACATAGGTTACTTTTATGCAGAGTTACATCATTATTTGCTCATGAGAAAATTGCTGGGGATTTACTTCTTCATTGCATCGCATAAAAAAAATCCAAAAAAAAAAAAAAGATTTTATCAAACTAATACCATAAATTTTGAAGAAATAGTGCAATCAAATGGACAGTTTTAAGTTTGTATATCTTTGTTCGAAAATTAGATATAGAAAACGAAATTAGATAATCTTGAGAAAAAGCTTACCTTTTTCTTTTTTCAATTGATTATTTGTCTCATTAGTTTTTCTTCTATGTAGAATGCTTGTTTCGCCAAATTTATGTTTAATACAGGAACTGTATTATTGCATGCAGTACATACTTCATATATTGGAGTACTTTGGTATATACTTCATACTTACCTGTCTGGAACTTCAAGGGAAATTAGGTACTTTTATATAACATAATTGATTAGAACCTTACTGATTTACTAAGATAGATCCATAAGCATTAATGCAACCACTGCCAACGCTAAGACAGAATTGCAAGTAAGAAGTTCAAAGGTATGTAACGAAAATAATGACTAGCGTATCGAGCAAAGTTTGCTAGTTTTTATCATATACTTTTTACTTTCCTTTCAATTTTTCATTTGAAATTTTACATAAACATTTCACTTTGTCTACAGCAAAAACCATTACTCTAACTTAAATTTGGACTTACTAGTAGTTCATCTATGAAATGCTTCTGAAGGGAATTCCCTTTTTTTTGCTGATAATTTCTTGAGGCAGCAAATATGGCAATAAAATTAATGCTGCATTTGTTTCAGCTGTAGAAACTATGTATAATAGAAAAATTCATAATTATCACAAATCAGGTAACACAAATTAACATAGAATTTAGCGTACTAAATGTGAAAATTAACAACAAAGAATGCTTTATAATTGTTATTATTTTCAAACATGCTACTAACTTACCTTTTTTTTTAAAATCAAGGTTACCTTCAATAACTTATTTTAAATTTGGGAAAAATTGAAAAAAAAATATTGAAAATATTTAGCTGAAAAGCAAAAAGATATACGTAGTTCTTTATGGAAATTAATATTTTCTTTGTAACTTAAAATGCTTTGTATTAAATTAATACTTTACTTCATTCAAAAGAAAAAAGAAAGAAACAGACTTTAACAAATAATGAAGTATTGATACAACAGAAACAGGAAACAGCTGCAGAAGGAATGACATTACATAAACAACATAGGGTGCGACTTTAATAAGTCCGGTCAACGAGCCTAACAAAAAAAGGGGGGGGGGGGGGGTATCATTTCCGAACCGTAAGCTGATAGCCAGTTTGCATTTATTTTTAATTGCAGTAAGTACTTTTTTCCCTCGATTTTTATGGACTTGTTTAAAAGGTTGCTAAGCAATTATTAAAAAATATTTTTTATGAACACTTTTGTGAGATAAAGTTCTTAATACTTTTAGGATTATTAATTTCCTCAAAATCATATTTTATTTTGCTATTAAAATATTTCATGTAGTTTTGTTAAGAATTAACTATAGAAGATCTATTGTTTACCCATTCCAAAATATTAATCTTACCTAATGGGTAGAGCAATATTTCATTGAGAATGATAAGTGTTACGTACACTTTTGGGAGCGAGCTACTGAATAAATTATTATTGTATTGAATAAATTATTACATGTAGAGTAGAAGAAGAAAAAAATACCAATACTTAGAGAGGGGATGGGGGGCGGTACATTTGTTTAAGAAAATAAAAATGTAGCTACGGTGGAATTTTTTATATAAGTTTCAATTCGTAAAAATGCTTTGGTCATCTTTGTCAATTGTCTAACGGAAATAAAGGAAGTACGTTTTCGGAAACAAAACACACATTTTCATCTATACATATAATAAAATAAGATGTTTGTGTGTGTGTGTGTGGCGCGCATCCCGGGAAAACGGTAAGGCATAGAAAGATGAAATTTGGTATACAGGTGCAGTTTTTGCTGAAGATGTGCACCTCGGGCTTCGATTTTTGATATTTTAATTAGAAAAAACGTTATTTAATGTTTTATGTGGTTTTTAGCACTTTTAACCTCACAGACCCCGAACCAACCATGCCAGACGAATATTTTTTGCACTATAGGGTAGGAAATTTAATTTTAAATATGATAAATGAAAGAATTTTGAAGATAGAGCAATTTTTGTATTTTTTATAGATTTTTGAAAAAACCTTTAATTTGCATTTTTTTCTGGGATTAGTTTTTTTCGAAACCCATCTGCGAAAAGTATTGAACCCTCAATTCTAAAATTTTAGTTGGTAATAATAAAAACATTCTACCCCCTTCAGAAGAAAAAAGTTTTAAAAAATACGCAATAGTTTTTTTTTTACAATTTTTTAGATGCAGAACGCAACGCGAGCTGTTCGCTTGCCGGCTGAGTTCCGAACTTACCTCATCACGGGATCCAACTGAAATCGTTTGCATTCTCTTCACCTTTTTTATTTTTATTTTTTATTTTTTGCAAGCGTTACTTTTTGCCGCACTACGGGGAACATAGAGCCTTTTTTTTTTTTGTGGGCTATTTTGATTAAATAAATAAAGCCCGCGATTTTTTGCATGATCTGTGTTTTTGTTTCGGATTGGCGGTTAGGTTAGGTAGATACAGAGATAGAGATTGAGTGGACAAAAAATGTTTCTTTTTTTTTCGAATTAATACTTATATAAATAAAAAAAGATTGTTACTGTCAGAGGTAGATATGCATAGATCGTATAGATAGACAGATAGATAGACAAATATAGGGGTTGATATAGTAGATGGACAACAAGAAAGAGACATGCCCGTCATTTAAAATACTTCAACGGGATGTCAAAGCCCCCCCCCCCCACACACACACCATGACTTTGAAAAACAATGCTTTCACATAAAAGTGAGTGTACTTTTTGTTATTTTTCGACAAAATTTGCATGAAGAGTACGCCATTTGTGTCTCCCCTCCCCTCCTTTAAAAGTATTCCAAACGACAGAACTGGAGATAGGTCTAGAAAATATTTTATTCAAACTACTAATGATATAGATAGATATAGATTGATTGATTGCGCCACGAAATTTATTTAAGCAGAAGGCGAAGACGGCAACATTGGCGTAAAAAGGCGAATGATAATATTGATACATAAAGAAAAACATTGATTAATACCGTCGCTAAATTGTCTAAGCAGCCGCCGAAGGCGGCAACCCTGGCGCACAAAAGCGAATGGTGTAAAAAGGTGGACCAGCTGGTCGCCGAAGGCGGCTAGTTTGTAAATAAAAAAATAACGCTAGTTAAGCCTAACGTGGAGGGGACTCAAAGTTAGTTTATACAAAATTCCAAACCAAATCGAACAGGTCGTTTTCAATTTTAATGTGTTTTAAATACAACAATAAACACAACACTAAACAAAAATGTAACAATACATAAAAGAAGGAACATTGCACATACACATTTTAATAAATACTAACCTTTTTTATGAATCCTTTAGAATAACTGCCGTAAAATAATTTAACGAGCAAGTACAAGACTGAAACGAAAACTCCCAGAATGCACTACAATGTGACGAAATCGGGACGAAATTATTTCGTGAAAAATTTGAGATTTCTGGTTTTGTCAAATACCACGTGATTCGGTGACGAAAGGATCGTAGAAAATAACGAAATAGTGCTCGAGGATTGCTGAATCGTCAAAATTGAGCGTTTCATTTTTGACAGTGTGAAGGTCAGCCATAAAATGTACGATATATTTCATTTGAGGTACTAAATATTATGATGTAATCCCAAAGATTACTTTTGCTGATGAAAAATTGAAAAGTCTAGGACACGGCCTAGTTGGTCTATTTAGTAAACAGGTTCTGAGGCTGAGGTGAAACATTCATTGTTTTGATGAGGCTTATTGTTTTCTGAAGGACATGGGGAGCTAGTCTGATACGGGCGTTGAAAACCTGCTATAGCGTCTACAAAACGACATCGACGGAAATGGTAATAATGTAGAAAATAAAGCATTTATCAAACCTTAAAATGATGGAACTGTTATGAAAAATAAATGTATGTTTGCACACCAAAAAATATTTGAGACGTTGCCCTCGTACCTCCAACGTTGATTGGCTTTGATAACTGCTTTAGAGACATAGAAGAATGTGTTGGTATCCTAAATACAAAATGAGAACTTTAAAGTTTGAGTATTAAAGCTGGTACACAGTTTAAAAAGGACAAAATGTACTGCACAATTTAAACGCATAAAACTGACAGCATGTCTAAGGTAACCATGAACGGGACAGTCACGTTTGTCCCGTTGTCTTCGTACATTGTGCCGGGACGCAGAAATATCCCATTTTCTAAAAGTTAAGAGCCAGTTTTTATAAGAGTCAGGCAGATCAGATACATGCCATTTTTGATTTCGCTAAAAATTTTACGGTGGTTTCTTTGAATGATTTTAGAAGACATATTTTTTCTTTTTTGAAAAATTGTTTATATAAGTGTTACTTTTAAGACAAAGTACCAATGCTTACTTTTAAATTAATATTTAGTCACGTAACGGTCTAAAAAACTACACGAGTCATCGCCGTGACGAACGTAACTTCAGAGTTACGCCAAAGATTTGGTTACGCTCTTCAATGTTACGTTCGTCACCATGTCATATTTTGAAGAAATATACATTTCTGTTATATTATGAGAAAAATGAGTATTGTTCTGCATAAAAAATAAAGTTTAGGAATGAAAATAATGCATTGTATTGTTTTTATAATAATATCTATCAAAACTTTAGAGAAATTGAGAGCTGAATTTCATGTTGCAAATTCAAGGTTGCAAAAATGTTACGTTCGTCACATTATAGTAATTTAGTTTCAAAAACCAATTTATGAGATTTTTACTGTGTTTTATTGCATGAATATTGCACGTTTTATTCATGGAATTATCCACCCCAAAGAGTTAATAGAATTCGGATATTGTGAACAGTCAACATGCACTCAAAAATGTTTCTTTCAATACTTTCGCAAATTCGAGTTTTATTCTAAAATTATCAGAACGCTATTTTCGCTCTGCCATATAAATATTTTAAAAGCATTTCTTTTTCACATTTTTCATATTCAAATGTTATTTTTTGGAATCTCATCAGACAAACCGTCGTATACTACCTGCCTTTCACCTCATTTTGCAAATTTATTTTTGTCCTTAAATCGTTGATTCTCTTATGGCATTTATTTTTTCGATCGCTTACTTTCCGCCAGTCAGTTTTATGACAATCTATCATCTGGCGTTGAAACTTCCTTAGAGATTTGGCATTTTTTATGCATTGTTTTTGTTCCAGAGAAAAACTCACGCTTTTAACATAAAGTGTAAAACATAAATTTAAAAATCCGCGTTGAACCTCTTATGGCAAGAATATCAACATGATAGATATTAAAAAAAGGTAAAATAGGGGTAAAAATGGATTTGCACTCACGCCTAAGTGCTCTTATTTTTTAAAAAAAAATGACATACAGTGCTGGCCAAATTATTAGACTAAGACTGTTTCAAAAGTAAATTCTTTACTGATTAATCATCACTTAACTATAGACACATTAACGAACCATGAAATAATTATCCAATACTTGGTATGCATTCCCTTGTTCTTGATGAGCATTTTAAGTCTTTTTAGCATACTTTTCGCAAGGTTTACACCATTTCTTAACTTTTTAAAAAAGGAGGTAAAAAATTGTTTATACTCACTATTATATATACTCACATACACATACTCACTAATTACCTAAAACTAATTTTAAATATAACAGAACACACTAATAAAAAGAACTAGTGAACTGTTGAAGCTGATTGAGGTTATGTTCTTGGTAGATAGATAAACAAAGAACATAAACAAAGCAGACAGTGCTGCCATCTGCAAACATTAAATTATGCTAAAAGAACGTAATAATCAGTGTACAGTATGTACTGTACTTTAACAGTAAAATAAATAGTATTTTAGTACAAATAGTGTACAAAAAAAAGCTCTTTAGTCTAATAATTTGGCCAGCACTGTAATTTATTTATACAGAAGTTAAACAGCTTTACATACATAGAGGACTGCGTACAAAGCGCCTTGTCTCCGGACACATACAGGAAACATTTACAACACAAACGGAAGGAAATAACAACCAGGGCACCGGTGATAATCGAACCCACGACCTCCGGCTTGGAAGACAACGTTTCTACTACAGAGCTACGGAGGCCCCATACCAACTTAACAATTTTTATTATCGAATGACATGAAAACGTTTGCTACATTGACCTTCTTCATATCTTCAGTCATATCGAATTCTGCTCCATAATTACCACTACTATTACTATTTTCCGTATAAATTAATACTACATTGCATTGTTTAACCTACTTTTGAATCATTAAACTACAAAGGATTATTAACCATTGTGTCACTATACAAAAGCATGAATTCAAAATTTACAGTTTCAAACTTAGATGAATATTAAATTGCAAAACTTACCCATTGTTATTAAAAATACACAGCATCAAACAGCTTCCGAATAAAATACCGATGTTGTTCAGGGAGAGGAGTTCACAGTTAAATATCCATTGAAGGTTTCAGATTATTAAAGCAATATAAAACACAGCTGATAGGATAGGTAATATGTAACAGAATTTCATAATAGTTCTCTATGTTTCTGTTGAATATTTCATGTGATCGTAGTCAATTAAATCTAAAAATTAATGGTTGCACTTTGTCAAAAGTATCTTGAACATTTTTAGTTTATTTGCTGATTTTAATGTAAAGATATTCAGCATTCGTTAATGTTTGTATGAAGAAAGTTTAGATTTATAGGGAAGAAGCTACTTATTTTTAAAAAATACTTCCCTGTTTTGCAATAACATTTCTAGTCTTTATAATTTGTGGCACTGAATTGTTCACCTTATGAGCTGGAAGAGTGGCGTAGTGGTTAGATGATAGCCTCTTGCGCCAAAGGTCACGAGTTCAAACCCAGCTTCAGTCAAAAGATTTTCAAAATGCAGAAAATAACCATCGTCCATGTCGTATGAATATGCATCCAGTTAACGATCCCTAGAGCTGCTTTTTGATTGTCTATTATCCGCTAACTAAAAGCCTAGTGCATTTGGGCATTTTGAGAGCACAGGTTTATATATTTGGTGGAACACTGGGCGTCAAGATTCTCGATTGGTAACATCTCACCGCCGAATATGGTGCAATATGAAAAAATGGTTGGCTGTCTGAGGCCATAAAGTTAGGAACCAATAGGCATTCCCATTTGAAACAAACATCTGCTTCTCCAGCACATATGTTCAATCTGTCAAACACGATAGCATCACTACTGGGGCATTTGCGCCGGTTGAAACCCTGGGGGGGGGGGGGGGGGGTGGAGGTTACACTCAAAATGCATTTAAATGTTTCTGAAAAATATAAATACTGAAATCGTGATATATTTCAAGTTATATTTTGCCTTTTAAGATTAAATATATTTAAGTATAGTATGTACCCCATATAGGTTGTTTAGTATATACCCCTGAACTTACTGGGGGGGGGGGGAGTTGCATGACACCCAAATAAATGAAGCTCTTGAAAAATGTAAGTACTGAAATCCCAAATTAGTTTTATCAATTGTTTAAAAGAACAAAAAAAAAAAAAAAAAATTCTCAGCGCAAAAAAAATATTTTCTCCTCACGAAAAAAAAAAAAAAAAAAAATCAGTCTTTTTAATGTGTTGGTGTTGTTGATTTTTTATCCGTTCAGACAAAAACACTGACTTCCGATGGAGCCAGAATATTTGAAACTTTTTTTTTTAAGTAACAACTTGGTTTGTTTATTCATAAAGATCCTTTTGGATTATTTAGAATCGAGAGACATCTCTATAAATGTTTATGTGTAGAGGTTTAGAGAACCTTTCCTCTTTCGTTTAACGCAGCAGATCAATGACAGAAACATCACGTGCAAAATGTTATTTGTAGAAAAACCTATAATAAACTGTGGATATGGTGTTTCACAGTCTGGGGGGTGCTCAAGTTTGCCAACGAAAAAACTTTCGTCTCATGCCAATCGTTCCAACTTCATTTGTTCATTTTCAACATGCTGATTAGTTTGAGCCATGTAAAGGTGGGTGTTGCTATTCATAATTTTCAAATTTCTCTCACTGTAACCGTAACCTGAGCACTCCATTGCTTAAACAACCGTTCCTGAAATTTTGGTTCGACTGGTTCAGCGGATAGGCCGCTAGAGGGGAAATTTCGTTTGGACCACCCCGTATACGTATAAATCTGCATACTTTTCCAAAATATTGAATTTATTCCTTGATGAAGGTCACCAGCTTTTCCAATCACTACGTAACTTTATCCTTTAAAGCAAATTATTCTCTGAAACGTCAAAGTTTGTGAAATGTATCACTCGTTCCTTGTTACTTTTTTTCCATGTTCCAGGAAAACACAGAATGTGTTGAGAATAAACTAATGCTTCACTTATGATGAGACTTGTATCGGCACAAAAGAGCGACAGATCGATTTACTTTGCAATAAAACGCTCGGTAGCTAGATTCATGTTCGAGTTTGTTAGGTTTTTGTTATAATGCCATCAAGAGATAATTAGAAAAACCTGCGCATATATTGACTCAAAACTAGAAGTATACCGTCTGTTGCTAAGAATTAAAAGGCATAAATTCGTTAAAAATGAGAAATATGTTATAATAGTATTATCTTTAAATGATTATCAGTGCTGTAAGATTATTTCTTAGAACTTGGAGCAACGGTTATCGATTTAAAAATACCTCAAAAAGTGCTTTCTTTTTAAAGTTAAAGTTCTTGCTATTGACTCAATTCAGTTTCAAGCGATGCAAGTGCTGATGATGAAAAAAGAAGACTTTTTTGAAGTGAAGACGTGCGCTACACTGATCATGTTGACTGCTCTCTTTTGCCATTTTCTCCTTTCTTTCTCTTTGACATTTTTCCCATTTTCATCTCTTCAACACTGGAATGGCATCATATCATAGACTTCTTCGCTTATGCCACTGTCAGAGGAATAGGACTTGCAAACTGATTCATCGAATGAGAGTTGAAATAAGTTCGTTTTTTCCAGTTGTCACACTATTGCACCAGTAAATATGTTTACGCCTCTGAAGCAGAAGGAAAGAAAAGAAATTAATTATGGCTATGTTGAATGTAATCGCTTTCTCCATTGGTTTAAAAGAAAGAACTGTGCTTATTTCTTATTGGAAGAGACATTTGCAGCTTTCCACGGATTTCGCGAAATCTCTTCTTTAATCCACCATCGGACTTAGGAGAAAGCTTATTGCTATTTGAGAAACATCATTGGATACTGAAAATCTGCCCTCTATTCTATTTAAAGAGCCGCAGTCTTGTTTATCGGGCTTCACTACTTTTCTCTATGTCTTGCTGTATGTGTGTCCCCATGTTTCGTATTAAACGTATTTGTTTATGTTCAGCTGTCTGAATCTCTGCTTTACACAACCTTTCAACAGCAGAGCGTGGTTAGTTCTAAGTTTCACCCGTAGTAAGTGGGTGTTTAGGAAGAAAAGAGACGGAACTCTCAAAGCCAGACTTTGCGCAAGGGGAGACCAGCAGAAGGAATACGTAGAAACTTATTCGCCAGTCATTGGGATGCCTTGTTTACGATTAGTTCTTGTTTCGATTCTTCAAGAGGATTTAAAGGTTTATGTGATGGATGTGAAAACAGCTTTTTTGAATGGTGAGTTGCAAGAAATTGTTTTTATGAAACAATCGCAAGGATTCAACGATTCATCTGGCAGAGTATGCAAATTAAATAAAAGTTTATGCGGATTAAAACAAGCTCCTAGACAATGGTTCTTCAGATTTTCGCAATTTATGTTAAAAATTAATTTTAAGCAGTTAAACTCGGAACCGTGTATTTTCATCAGAATTGTGAATGGAAGAAAAATAATAATTTGTTTATATGTTGATGATATTCTTATCGCTGGATCAGATGTTTCAGAAATAATGATTGTGATTAAACTTCTTCAAAATGAATTTCAGATGTCCAAACTCGAACCAGCTTCTGAATTTTTAGGAATTTGTTTGGAATTTACTTCTACTAAATTAGTGCTAGATCAAAAGGAGTATATTCTTAAACTATTGAAGAGATTTAACATGAGTGAGTGCAAGCCGAGTGCAACACCTTTAGAAGCAAAGTCAACTCCAGCTGACTTTGAGGAAGGAACTATCTTCAAAGGACCTTACCGTGAACTAGTTGGATCTTTATTGTATCTTGCGATGACAACACGACCCGATATACTGTTCGCTGTGAACTGTCTTAGCCAATTGCAGGAGAATCCAACAGAATCGGCTTGGAACGGACTTAAAAGAATTTTACGCTATTTAAAAGGTACATCGGATTACAAAATTGTGTATAGTAAGTGTTGTGACTCTAATGTTGATTTATCTATGTATGTTGATTCATATTGGGCATCAGATCCGCGTGATCGCAAATCAGTTTCAGGTTACGTTATTTTTTATAAAAAGTGTCAAATTTTATGGAGCGTGAAGAAACAAAGTTCAATAGCTGTTTCTTCTACTGAAGCTGAGGTACTTGCAGTTGGTAAGTCTTTATTAGATCTAGTGTATTATAAAAATATTGCATGTGAATTTCTTACTGTAAATAACAATGTCATATATGAAGATAATCAGTCTGCAATCAAATGTATAACTAATGAAAATAGTTCTGGTAGATTGAAACATATTGATGTTAAGTTAAAGTTTATTAGAAATATTTTAAATGTTGAAAATATATATATTGAATATGTTTCTACTGATAAACAAATTGCTGATATGTTTACTAAGGCTCTTCTTAAATTTAAATTGCATGAACTTATGTCATTGTGTTGTTTAGTAATAAGCGATTAAGGGCGGGTGTTGAATGTAATCGCTTTCTCCATTGGCTTAAAAGAAAGAACTGTGCATGGAAGGAAGTGTATTGGAAGAGACATTTGCAGCTTTCCACGGAGTTCGCGAAATCTCTTCTTTAATCCACCATCGGACTTAGGAGAAAGCTTATTGCTATTTGAGAAACATCATTGGATACTGAAAATCTGCCCTCTATTCTATTTAAAGAGCCGCAGTCTTGTTTATCGGGCTTCACTACTTTTCTCTATGTCTTGCTGTATGTGTGTACCCATGTTTCGTATTAAACGTATTTGTTTATGTTCAGCTGTCTGAATCTCTGCTTTACACAACCTTTCAACAGGCTAACCGAAAATCTATTTGATGAGAATTAATAACACAATCTTAACAATGATTTTGTGAAACAAATACAAATTTAGTGCACAAAAACTAACTGTAAGCAAATTGATAAATCGCTAATGATTTAAAAAGACATTTAATGGCATTTCTAACCCAGAAACCATACCTTTAATGTAAAAACTAAAATTATTTAAATAAGTAGCAATCAAAAGAAAATGAAGCGGGACAGGTTTTTTCACGCATAAACCATTTGCCCTCGTTTCTCCGTTATCGAGATATAAGGTCTTAAAGTCTGGCGACATTTTAAGAAAATTCGCCAAATTTAGCGACTTTTGACGAGATTTTGAATAGCAACAAATCTTTGGTGGATGTGAATGTTCTGAATGCAAATAAACTAATCCAAAATTGTAAGAGAAACTTTGTTTTGTTATGCTTGTAACAGGTATATGAAATTCTTATTGAAACTTTGTTCCTTAAAAATTTGGATTTATTAATTAGTACAGCCAGCCCATAGGTATCATTCAACTTATGTTTCATACAGTCATAAATATTCTTACTTTCAATTTTTCAATTACAATCTAAGAAAGTTTCATGTAGGCAAGTAAGCAGCAATTGAATCGAGAAGAATACTAATTGAATACTTATAAGAAATAGCAAGAAATGGCTTAAAGAAGACAATTTCTGAAAACTTAGCTAAAATACTGAATTCGAATAGAAACAGCTCGTACATTCCTGTAATAAATTGATAATTTACCAACCATAAAGACACTATTTTAATTTGCTTATTTCTGAAAATAAATAAGTAAATAAACTGTATTCCTGAGCTCGTGTTAGATCAGAATATTTGAAAAAGAAACACAAATCCAAAGATCAATTACATAAAACAAGTACATTAAAAAAAAAGGAAAAACAGGTCTCCATTTTGAAGCATTACAATTACCAGAAAATAAATAAAATCTTGATTTTAAAATATATCAAGTCTAAGTTACAGAGACACTGCGAGCCACAATGGTCACAAATCACAAAGTGACTGAGCTGCGACACCTCACACGAATCGCTCTGTGAAGCAATTGTAACATGTTTCCTGTGACTTCACTGAAATATCTCTGCAACAACTTATTTGTGGGCAGTCACCTTGTGACCTCTCGAAGACGTCACTGCAAACGTCACTTTGTGACGTCGCTGCAGACTTGATTTATTGCTTCAACCTGTTGAATTCTTTTCAGTAACGCTTTATGGGCGTCAAACAACTGTCATATAAGGTTCACATTTTAGTCTATGTGTTATTAGTATAAAACTGCAGTTCCGAAGAAATTATCAAAACAATTTTATAGAGATCATCTTAAACCACATTTCAGCTACAGATACAAAGTGAGGTAGGTGGGCAGGTAAACGGCAGTATTGCAGAAATGAGTTTTCGAGATATTTGAAGAAACCCTTTTTGGATTCAATACTAATAATAGAGAAATGTTTAAGTTAGATGTTTTATTTTTCGAGCTTTTCTTTTCAGTAGAATCCAAATACACAAGTTTGTACAATAGAGATTATAGTATAATAAATGTCAAAAATGCAAAAAAAAAAAAAAAAAAAGAAAGAAAGATTTGTAGTTTCTGCCTTCCTACGGCAGAAAACTAGTAAGTAATTGCAGGTTCTATTAAGGAAAACGCTCATTCATTGAACAAATAAATAGTTACTTTAATTTTGTATCACTTAAAAATAAAAGCTTATTTTTGTATCAAAACTTTAAAACACAATGGAGATCGATTTAATCCAAATAATTGCTCTAGACTGAGCTTTAAAACAACAACAATACTAATAATAATAACAAAACCAATAACACAACGTTGACGATAAAAAAAAAGTTAAATTTATGCTGAAATTTCGCGATAAATTTAGCCTACTTTCAATTTTAATTGTGTTCCCTTTTTTGTTTCTTTTCCTAAGAAATCAGGTTACAAAAGTTATTTTCAACTGTTTTTATATACACATTAAGCTAAGCACACTTTTTGCTAAGAACTACTGCATTATTATTATTTTTGTTTCGACTAAAATGTCAGGATCACTAACTGAATCTATCTCACAATTTTCTGTATATATATATATATATATATATATATATATATATATATATATATATATATATATATATATATATATATATATATATATATATATATATATATATATATATATATATAGAATTTAATGACATCATATAGTGAACATTTCGTAGAAAGAAATGTTGCTTTGCCATTTTTGGGATCTATATATTTAAGTTAGCCCAAAACGGGTTTGCTTTTTTGTAGGAGTGACAGTGATGAATTGAGATGCATGCTTTGACCCTATTTTTCCTTTTCGATTTCTTGAAATCACCGGGAACGGATGTTAAGGCTACGGCATCTTGTAGGTCATTTTTCTTCTTTTTTGAGAGAATAACTGGAAAAGAACTATCGCACCTGACTATAAACAACTGAATTTTCTCTTTTTCATTTGGACATAAATGCTAAAGGTTACTATTCAAGATACCCATCAGCAGAAATGTATTTACCAAGTGTTTAAATTTTATGATTTTTGTGAGATCTATAATATTGTGAACAATGAAAGGTGACCGGATCAGGCAACTAAAACATGGCTTTGTAATTAATAATAACTATAAACAAACACAAACTTGTTTTTATACATTTGTTTTTTCAAAAGTTTTGCAAAAGTCATTTGTTTATTGCAATCAAAAACAGTTAAAATTCCTAATTCAACTTTTATTTCACACTTCAAGCATCACATAGAGAGGGTGGCACAAAGCGGGTAGGCCTTCGTATGTTCCCTTTCCATGGTGTGTAAGCGGCGATGCATATGTATGTCGTGTTTATATGAACACACCAAAGTTTTAATCAGTCCCAGTGAAGCAGCAGTAAAGCGGTATGGTGCAACCAAGCTCAAAATTGGAAAAAAAGAAAGAATGATTAATATTTCTAAAAAATAAATGAAGTTTTGTAACTTGTGATTAGTCGAAGACCAGCTTATTTTTTGATTGTAAATAATATTACAATATTCTGACACCATCCACCTACAAACTACGATAATCATTTCGTTTGTTTCTTTTTTAAATTTAAGGTTATAATTATTGATATAACAAACGTGCCTTCGGGCAAAGTGGGTATAGGATTTAATCATATTTATTTATAATTTTTTGACTCGTGTGCTGACTTAGATTTTCTATTTCAATAGGATAAGTATAACGTTAAATTTTTTTTTTAAGAACGGCAATTAATTAGTCTATTAATTTAATCAGTCATTTCTTTACGTTTTGTAAACAAATGTGCGAACTTTAAATGGGATAAGTATAACTTTTTTATTTATTTTTTATGAGGGCACGAAGCTAGTCAATTATTTTAATAATTTATAACTTCACATTTTATTGACAAATATACCAAATCAAAATTAGTTAAGCGTATCCGCTTTGGGCTCCCTGGTAAAGCAAAGCGGGTTTTTCAAATGTTTGTAAAGTTTAATAATACATAAATATTGGGTTTGAAATAATACAAAAATCACTTTTTATTTTGAAGTAGTTCAAAAACCCTGCTAGGAAATAAAACCGAAATTGTTGCGATAAGAATCCAAAAATTACAATTTTCGAGCGTTCTTCGAAAACCTAACCGCTTTGGGCCACCCTCCCCTATTAGTGTTAAACCTAGCCAATGAGTACATTTTTGCACTAACAAGTAACAAACCAAAGCTTAAGCTACATGGGAAAGACTAATTGTAAGCCATTTATATACTTTCGTTACTGAACTACACTGGTGTGCAAAAATTAAGGACGAGACGGTTTTTGTACAAAAGCTTTCCAAATCAACACATTTAATACCGTAAGATCCCCAATACGTAAGGACATGTGTAATGTAAGCAACACTTACTAAAAGAGAAATCAGAGGGATAAAAAGAAGCTTTATTGAAAAAGTAGCATGGAGCGCAATGCGACTGAAGGCCGAAACATCCCTGTGATGGGTGTCCAGCAAGAAACATCCGGTCTTTAGTAGGGGATATGATCTCCCCCGACTGCTAGGCAGGTTTCACAGCGTCTGCCCATGCTGAGAATGAGGGTGTATATGAGTTGTTGAGGCATTGCTGCCCATTCGTCTTGCAGCGCCAATCGAAGCTCCCGAATCGTTACTGGTGGTAAGGTACGAGCTGCCAAGCGTCTGCTTAGAAAATCCCATACATGCTCGATGGGATTGAGATCCGGAGATCGTGCCAGCCAATCCATACGTTCAATATCCTCACTCTCTAAGAGCTGTTCGGCAGCTACTGTGCGATGACATGGTGCATTGTCGTCCATGAAAAGGAATTGCGGACCCATAGCGCCTCTAAAAAGACGCACATATGGAGGAAGAATCTCGTTACAATAACGGGTCCCTTTGACTGAACCTGCGTCGAAGATGTGAAGGTCTGTACGACTACCAAGCATGATACCTCCCCAAACGAGAACACAGCGACCTCCATACCTGTCCCTTTCAATGATGTTCGAGGTATGATTGCGGCTTTCCCGCTCTCTCCAGATGAGTATGCGATGAGAATCGCTACTCAGACTGAATCTGCTCTCATCTGTAAAGAGTATTCGTCCCCATTCATTGTCTCTCCAAATCCGGTGTTCCCGGCACCACAGACAACGTCTTCTCCGATGGGCAGGCTTTAGAGGTACACAACGTATAGGGCGTCGTGCAAACAGACCACCACCGTGCAGTCTTCTGGCCACGGTAAAACGCGATATCGGTCGTCTAATCGCCTGGTGTCGTGTGTCTAGCGATTTCTCCCGCTGTCTGACGCCTGTTTCTTCTGGCCTGTAAGACAATATACCGGTCATCTGCAGGTGTGGTTCCTCGTGGACGACCACTACTGAACCCCCGGATAGCTGTTCCTGTAGTTTGAAATTGTCTCCAAAGTCGTGAAACGATGCTGTGAGCAATTCCGAACTCTGCAGCCACACTTGTCACACTGCGGCCTTCCTCCAACTTCCCATTGTTTCGACCTCGGGTAAAAGCATCAAGATGTCGTCTAACAGATTGATTATTCGCCATTTCTCGCTGAGGCAGCAACTCGGTGTGATTTTAACTGCTATACGGCGTGCAATCTCTTTGCCAGAAATACTGATATTACACCGACAACATGCTTTATACTACTCAGACACTCCCCCATTACGTCTGCCTGCATATCTGCGCATGTGCTACCGTACATCACCTTACTTGATCTCCTGTTTGGTCTTTCTGTCCGCTCTGCCTCTTCGTTCAGCTGATATGCTAATTTTTCGATTTCGTCCTAAATTTTTGCACACCAGTGTATAATTGAGGCAGTGAGAAGCAAAAGGATGTAAATAGACATTTTCAAGTTTTAAAATGGTCCTAGGTAGGTTTTCATTGAATACTTTTTATAAACCATGCCGTATATTAGCACCTACCAGAGCTATTAGTACTATCTCTTGCCCCAAAACAAAGGAAAGGTTCACTTGCCTTTTGTTCTGGCTATCTCCAAATTTTCAATTTTGGCACTTATATCCCTTTGCTTTTTTTACTGCCTCAATTGAGCTAAAGCGCAGACGTGAATTGGAGCTACCAGAGATATTTTTAGTCCGACAGAATGTAAAACCGAAAAGTGCAAAACGATTATCCTTTCCTCTACGGAAAATAATTCAATGACTAATAGAATTCAATTCAATTGACACAGTTCAACCGAACTCTTCCGTAATAATTGCAAGTTATGCAACACAAATTATTGGCTCTTGAGAAATTCTGTAGCAAAGAAATAAAACAATATCTTTTTTTTTTCTGTGAAATAATTAAATATAAACAACGTTGATAAAGTAAAAATGTTTCGAAATATTGCATAATTTCAGTTGCGTGTAAATAGAAATATGAGAAAAGGAAACAACCTTCTAACTAGGTACACTTGTGGTTTAAGACTAAACTGTTAGCTGTTCAGCTCTTTCACGACTTTCTTGGTATGTGGTCAGGTTTTGGCACTGATGAAGCTATATGCTGCCCTTTCTTGATAGTTTGTGCTTTACTTAAGTTGGTTTTTCCCTTGATTCATAAACTATTGGTGCAGGTTTACCTTATATTTTTTGAGTTCAACCGAAGAACTTTTACGGACAATTTTAAGAGCAATGACCTGCACATATTTGACTCCATAATTGTTCAATAGAATTGTAATCTATCTGCAATCAAGCAATGCAAATAAAATCCCCCGCAACTATTACAAAAATAAAAATATCGATCATACGTAGTTAGTAATAATAACTAAATGTCCATTACTTTTGCCCTTTTAAGATGTCCAAATCGTTGTGTACACGATTATTTGGAGATACGAGGTAAAAGGATCAATTCAAAACACTGTAAATAGATGTTCTTCGAATTTTTGAAAAAACTATTTTCAAACATTTTATTTTTGGTTAAAGAAACAATTTTGTTTAGAGTAGCATTCGATCTGAGGTAGTGAAAAAGTGGTCCAACATTTTGTTTTGAGTTTTAAAATTTTGGTGAAATGTACTTTTGACATCAAAAAATTCTTAATGTTCCTGTTAGCCTGAATGTGCTTCAGTTTTTAAGATGATACAGCTTGCGTGCAAAAATAGCAAAACCATAAAACTGTCTATTTTCTATGCTTCATTTCACCTTCAATATCAGCAGATGAAATACACCATTAATAACATGTGAGGTTGATTCAGGATAAAAAACGAAAGACTTACAGGATGTCACAACTATCAATCTCATACGGGCAAACAAATTTCTGAAAACGAGAATGAAATATTACATTTTGTAGCCAGTTCTTCTTCTTATGTTGAAGATTACCTTATGATAATTTTAAAGAAGATTTATTCCGTCTTTACAATGTGGATACAAGAAGACATTTTATCCTTTAGTATCAGTATTTGAACGGAATAATGTGGTCGATTTTTTATTCTAACATAAAAGTATGAAAAGTAATATCTTTCGTTTAAAAACCTTTTGCGGAAGAAAATTTTACTTTTTGATTTCAATGCTTACATTTGTTCTTTGTATCAACTAACAGATTTATATTACCGGATTAAAGTTAAAACATCGTCGAATATACCGTGAACTTGCATTTATGATCACCAGAGTGCTTAAGTAAAACTGCTCAGGTGAAAGGTCGAAATAAATAAACCGAAATAAAAGTATATTTTGTATTGGAAAAGTTTTGTTGCAAGTTTGCTTAAAGAACTGCAATTAAATCACTGAAAAAATTGTACTTTCTGTCTTTCTCAAGAATAAGAAACTAATAATAATAACAGATAAATAAATAAACGAATGCATAAATGAATGAATGAATAAATGAATGAATCAATCAATAAATAAATGGCAGGGTTAAATAAACAGATAGGTATAAATATATATATATATATATATATATATATATATATATATATATACGCTAGATATATAGAGAGGTATATAGATAGATAGAAAAATTAATAGATAAATAAATATAATAATAAAATAAAATAAATAAATAAATAAAATAAAAACAATAAAATAAATAAGTAAATTAAATAAATAAGTAAATAAATAAAGTGATGGTTTAATTCTTAGCTTGAAGGACGTAAACGCTGTTGTGTAGTTTTATTTTCTTTTTCTACAAGGAAAAACAACTGCAATACCTAAGGAAAAAGAGGTATAAAATGCAAATGTTGTATGTTTCATGCTTGTGCGTCATGCAAAGATTTTATTGTTACAGCACGCCAATTTTTGCAGCTTCCGGCATAGAAAATGCCACCCTCTAAATAAAATCCTAACGAATACTATGGAATCTGCACAAAAATAATAGTAGTTCCTTCAAAATTTTATTAACTGCTTTTTTTTTTCAGGCAACTTATGAATTTGTTATGATGGAGAGAAAAACATGTTTACGTGGCAAGAAAAGCATAAGTTGAATCGCACTTTACTGATTTCTTTGCTTACCAGCGTATTGTCGTGTTAAGAAATACAATTTCCAATACCTTTAAAATGATCCAGAATATGTCACTTTAAACACTATTTTAACATGCAATTCCACATTAAATATCTACTTTCTTCAAAATATGCATCAGTTTTTACCAAGAACAGTTTTTACCAAGTTCAGGATTGTTTAAAGTCAGGTATTCGAGATTATTTAAAATTTGTTATTAGACAATTTTCAAACGTGACTCTGCATTCTGTCAATTAGCAATAGGTTCCAAGTACGTCGGACTTAATCTTGCACCTTATTGCTGCCTCATTAGGAAGTGCACATCTCCACACAATAACGGATATATTGAGAAAGTTATCTTCCCACCATTCCCTTCACCCTTCACTATTAAGGAATCCCGTTAAAAGTAGTTGGTATTTTATGAGTGCAAAAAGTTCTGCATAGAAATTTACTACAATTAAGCTACAGAGAAGCATTATTAGCGTTTAGTTGAAGAAATCGTCTGGTATTTAGAAGTAAGTATCTTCTATGCCAGACCTTTTGAAGGTTATCATCATAGCTTGTAGAATAACTTTTGAGTGTTTACGTGAGTTTTATGCAAGTACGTATAATATGACTGCATAACTTTCCTTAAGTACAATATTTATGAATCAATTACTACCGTTCCACATTTTGCTAAACATTGCACTTCACTCTTTTTACCTTTTTCTGAGTAAATAGGATCAAATGATTTATCAATTCTAACAAATAGTTTTAGGGTTAATCCTACATTTTAGTCGTTACTCCTTACATTTTACTCCTTATTTTAGGGTAATAATGTGATTTTTACATAAAATGTATACAGATGGCAAAACATTTCTTCAAGTTTCCTCTTTTCTCAGGAGTTGCGGTTTTCTTTTGTCTGTAAGAACAGAAGCTTAAGAGAAAACATTTGTCTGCGAATTACTTGCAGAGGAATTGAAATCACCGCACCAAAGGAAAATTAGGCTGTCTTAAAGTTGAATGGAGACGTCAAACAACTAGCATTAGAAAAGAGTTTCCCATATTTCATGGATTTCACTTGTAAATTTTGATTTTTTACACTTGAAAAGTTATTCTGTTTTCAGTCACTCCAAGGTGAACTAATTCCAGAAGTTTAATGAGATGACAGATAAAGTGTCATGCAAAGAGAAAACGTTTTAATTTTAATTTTTTTCTTTCTTACAGAGAGCAAATGCTTTAAAATGAGGCGGAACACTATAATTCTCCATAGTAGATAGAGAATCCAAGCATAGGTTTATGCAGTAGTTTATTTAATCATAACACTAATGAATTGCTATTGAGCCTGCCACATAAATGTGAGTCCGAATGACTTCAAAGATTTTGGCAGCTAAGTAAAATGGGTCCAATATTTGAGAACAGAAAAAGTCATCAGTACTGGATCCGAGTTATCCGTGCTGTTTGCGAGATTACTAACTATTATAGGGAGTCCGGATACAGTTGATACAGGGTTGTGTTGTTACAAGGGCTTTAATTTTCGAGTGCGTAGGTGCGCAGAACTGTGAGATTTAGGAAGAAATATAGGACTTATGCTGATTTCACCGACTTTTGCTGGGGAACCTGTCTTTTTTGAACTGATAACTTCTTATGGGAGGGTAAACCGATTTGTGACATAACGCGCGTAACGGCGCAACTCTCGTCTGGCATTCCTTTCATTCGCACATACGACAAAAGAGTGCATGTGGTCTGAGAATTTTTTTTTAACTCTTTGGGTCAGCTTTAAGCGTTAAGTGATAGTAGAAAAAGTAATGAAACTAAGAGAAGATGGATGATCGTCGCAACATAACGCAATCTCCTAATGAAAGGTGAGTTTAATAATACCATATATTACCAACAACATTGTAAACAATATATATTGAAAACAGCATTTAATCTTTAAATTTATTTTCAAAAGAAAAACATTTTTGCGGTTAGTTATACTAAAAATATCTCGCTTCATTTAGGGTTTTGAACTGTGACAAGGTGAAGATATTTTAAACGAACTTCATCTCCACAGACTCCGCTACGCGGGGGTTGGAGACGGCCGAAAAAACAAAAAATAATAAATAAACATTTAGTTTGTGCATCACAGAATAAAAACTAAACTAACTTTAACTTTTAAACAATCACTCGTTAAAAAGTTACTTATTTGGGGGGGGGGATCCAATAAAGTGAGCGGTTAGGGTCTCTTGTGATTTTTGCAGGGATGGGGGGGGGGCAGAATCTAGATCCTATCCTGGTCGTAATAATACGCCAATTTTATCGTTTCAGATTTAAGCCTTGTGGTTTGTTTATGGTGATAACATTTATTTACAATTAACATTTTAAAACAGCATTAAATCTTTAAATTTATTTTCAAAACAAAACAAAAAAAAAATTACGATTAGTTATACTAAAAATATCTCGCTTTATTTAGGGTTTTGAACTGTGAAAAGGTGTACATAATTAGAACAAACTACCGTATTACCCCGCATTTACCTGCATGCCGCAAAATACGAGGGTCACCGGATTTTCAACAACCCTTTCCTGGTCCTTTCCCGCATGCCGGAAAAACAAGGTTAAAAAAATCATAACGGAGATTTTAATGTTAATTTTGCTTCGAATCGAGCTAAAAATTTAGTATCGTTTCTACAATTCAAATTACAATTACAAATGATTAATAAGCTAGAAGAAGCCACTACAAGTCACGGAACTGTACTTGATGCAGTCTTTGCAAGATTTTTAGATAACGTACAATGGAAAAATTTCCTTGCTTATTATAGCTACCTTAAGCCAGTTGTTACTTTCATAGGATTAAATAATAATAATAATTTAATCCTATGAAAGTTATCACTCCTGCCGAACGTCCAGTGACGCACATTTTTTTTCGTATGAGTGTTATGTGCAATAAATCGTTTTTTGCAGAGAAAATTAACCTTTTTTTTGTTCAACTATTGTGTAGTGCGTTTAAGCGATTATATGATATTAAGTAAGATGCTATACCGTGTGCCTTGAGATAAACTTAACGATTTTACCTAATAGTAGGTAGTTGTTTATATTAAAATCTGTGTGTTTTTTCACCGTTTTTGAGCTAACATAATAGCGTTGTTAGGGTAAGTTTATACATTGCACTTTCTCAATTTGACACAGTGTAATAGTTTAACTAGCAAGGTTTTAAATGTTTTTTTATTCTTCCAGAGATGCTTGGAAATGATCAAAAAAATTCAAAGGAATGAAATTACTGTTGAAATATTTGAAAGAGCGTATTTCGGAGAAGATAGCCATACTTTATTTTGTATGAATGATATCTGATTTACGATTATCACCAAGCTGGGATTAAAACTTCAATTATTTTGTGAGTCTTACTTTACGCGGTAGAACTCGGGTGCCAATCAGCCATTGAACTATACAGTTCAATACAATCAGCGCAAAAAAGGTCGCGCGGGATGCCTGTACGACCCCACTATTAATGCTTGCTTAATGCAATTCATACATGTAAATTTTAACAAAAGTTCATTGTCAATTTGTAAAACACATTTTTACACATAAAAAAACAATTAAAAATACTTTAAATTGATTACTATAACACGTTTCCAAGAAATACTTAATATATTTCAAAAAATGAACGAAATAAAAAAAAACCCACGGAAAAGATATTTAACTCATTCCGGTATTAAACTTCACATGCATTTATTGTAGGCATAATAGGAATGAGTCTTGCAAGTAAATTGTTCACATTTAACACTATAAATTTAGGTTTTTGGATACGGCCCCCAAATAGATTTGTTCTCCAGTTGCCGATTTATTTCCAAAAAATGAATATGGGCTTCCAACAAACGAAAAACACCAACTACTGGTATATGGTGTTGAAAAAAACATTTAGAAAAAAAGCTACTGAAACTCGAGTTCAAATCAGTTGAATTGCACATTTAAAAATATAAGGTTTTAATCGACTGGGGGGGGGGGATTCAAGACCCGCGCGAGTTCCCCCGGGTTAAAAACAACTCTTAAAAACTTCATTTTATTGCTTATTACTTCAGTATTCATTTGTGTGTCAACTTGACCACGTTGGGTATACAGTGGTCGTCAGAATTATAAGGGAAAAAGAGAACTGCATAGAGAAAAATATTTCTGAAGTAGTTTTATGAAACTATCCTTAAATTGTTCGAATTCCAACTAAATTCATGTGGTATTTTGGTTGCATGCTGAGAACCAACCTGTAAAATAAAAAATATGAGATGGAAAATCAATTTATGGCAAGAATTTTGTTTTTTTCCCCTGATGTTTTTACACTGAGCAAATCATTGAGAAGGTATAAAAGGTGGAGAGAGGGAAACCTTCAATTCTTGAAGCAAGGATTTCTAGTCACATGATATATTTGAAAGTAAAATATTGAAAGAAATCAGGTTTCTTCCACTCGTTTCAGGTAAAACGTGTCTCCCATTCGTCAAAGTTGACCCATGTGACTTGAGATCTTTGTCTCAGCATTTCCTAAGCCAATGATTGGACTTGCTTCCTCCAGTTACTAATTCCTGCTCTAAGGAGCAAATGCATAGAATGAGCTAGTTTTCAAATGAAACGGGATTATGAAAAAAAAAAAAAATCGAAATTGGTGTATTGAGCTGGTTTTGTTGCTAAATGCCTTATATATTTGATGAAACATAACATCTAGTGTGAATTTGCAAAATACGATTACATTGGAGCTAAGCATATTTGCTGTAGAATGATAATTGCTACTGAGAAGCTTCATGCTGGGATTTAATTACATGGAAGCATTACAGTAAGCAAGATGTGGCACTTCTATGAGGTCTTTATACTACATTCTTTATTTTTTGTGTATTTTTTTAATCAAAGCGAACATACACTATATGACCAAAAGTATTGGGACACTTTCAAAATTTCACATTTTAAAGGATTTCGCGGGTAATAAAACATCAATTGCTTTGTAACTTTTGTCACATAGAAGGAATGTTTTAGCTGTTATTTTCCATTGAAAGTTATATCACCCATGCATTTAGGGGAACAGCAACATATTGAGGAAAACACAAATGTTTTTTGATCCTCGTTAATCTTAAATAGCTGAGAATGAGCTGTAATTTCAGATGTATTTGGAACATTACTATGCACAATTATTTTACGTACTTTTAAGAAGGTATCACTGATATTCACGAAACTATAAGCATGCCTTTCAAAAATACAAATTTTGTTTGAAGGTTTTTTGCTCGTAACGCCTAAAGTTTTCCATCAAAGCTTACCAAACTTTCAGAAAAATTGACAGCACACAAGTGAAGTATAATATAAAATTTTGAATTTAAAAAACTGAAAATTTGATGAAATATAAACGTTTAAAGCAATTATTTTTTTCTGCGCATGCACGAAAGATAGCAATTTATAACTTTCATAATCTAACCCCAACTAGATTTTCCAACTCATAATAAAATTTCTGTTCAATATCTTAAAAATTCAAAAAGTTATCAGCGTTCTAATAAGCTGGATTTGGGTAGCTCTTGGGCAGACTACGAATCGTGAGGGATCGTTCGCAAATAATCTGTTTTTATCACGAATCACACTGCGCGATTGCAATCAAATGTTGCAAATTTGCGAACGACCCCTAATGAGTCGGTGCATATCCAAGATCTATTCGAATTCGGCTCATTATATCGCTGATAACTTTCTGAATTTTGAAGATATTGAACTGGAATTTTATTATGAGTTGGAGAATCTAATTGGAGTTTGGATTATGAAAGTTATAAATTGCTATCTTTCGCGCATGCACAGAGAAAAATTAATTTCTTTAGATGTCCATATTTTATCAAATTTTCAACATTTTACTTTCAAATTTCAATATTATATCTCTCTTGTGAGCTGTCAAGTGTTCTGAAAGTTAGATAAGCTTTGATGGAAAACTTTACGTGTTATCAGCCAAAACCCTTTAAATAAAATTCGTAGTTATGAGAGAAATGCTTGTATCTACATAAATATCAGTGATATTTTCTCAAAAGTACGTAAAATGGATTGTACATAGTAAGGTAACTAATTTATGAAATTTGCAGCTTATTCTCAGCTATTTACAATGAACGATGATCAAAAAACCTTTTTGTTTTCCTCAATTTGTTGCTGGTCCCCTAAATGCATGAGTGATGTAACTTTTAATGGAAAATGACAGCTAAAACATACTATTTATGCGACAAAAGTTACAAAGCAATTGGTCTTTTATTTCTCGAGTAATCCTTAAAAATGTGAATTTTTCAAAGTGTCCCAATACTTTTGGTCATATAGTGTAATTTCGGATACGGTGCTTACGTGAGTGAGGTAAATGCTCCCTTTTTTAACCGACTTCAAAACAGGAGGTTATGATTTTGTATTGCGGCTTTTTATGTGTGTTTTCGAATTATTCCAGCACTACTGGACCGATTTGAATTTTTTTTTTGTTTGGAAGGGTATACTTCCAGGATGGTCCCATTGTAATTTGGTCTGGATCTGATAAGGGGTCCCAGAGAAATCCAAGAAACTTTAAATTTCATACGTCATGGTCACGTGGTGTTGCTGTAATCGGTGTATTTTCACACCTAAGGTTTTGTCTTTCTCTTGAACGATATTTAATTCTCGCGGCACACGGATGATTAATTTTCTCAACGCTGCGCCGCATGGTAATTTTTTATTATAATTGTTACTAATGTATTTATTACTGCGTAGCAAAGCAGTAAATTAAATATATTTTGGTACTTTAATAGTTGAATTAATTACCTTAATATTTTATTTACTAATAAATAAATTTATTTGGGCACTAAAATATAAAGTTCCTTATTTAATATTCCAATTTTTAAATACATTTAGTGTTCAATTGAGGGGGAATTGAATACAGAACACCCCTCCCCCACGACTTAATTTATATTCTTTAATAATATACATTATAACTGTGTATGATTTCTGAAGTTTGACCAATATTCTAGATTTACTATTTTACGTTGCTGCCAGTTCAGTTTGAATTAAGCTTATATTAATTAGCAGGCTTCAAAAAAAGGGGGAGGTTCTGAACTCGTCGGATTTGTTTTTCCTTTGCACAATGTTCCATAAATACTCGAAGAGACCTGTACCCAGGGGCGTGCACAGCGAGGGGAGAGGGACACCTGTTGGCCCGGGCCCGAGCCTGGAGGAGGCCCAATATTTTTGTAACTAACGGTGAAATATAGGGGTAAACAATATGGAGAGGGGTCCGGAAATGTCATTTGTGATGGGCTCCAAAATTTCTGTGCACGCCCCTGCCTGTACCAATAAGGAAAAGTCTTTTTTTGTTTGAAACAGCATAGTTCCTCGGTGGTCTAATGTTAATCAAGTTCAGGTTTGATGAAATTGAGGGAGCTCTTCAAATACCATACTCACATTTAAATCGATTTGTACTTTATAAACTTTGTATATCGTCTCACTTAGTGAACCAGTTTTTATGCTTTTTTTTGCTTTGTTGTGGTTTTGTTTAGGGGTGGTCTAACTTAGGTTCCAAATCTTTGATTTACCCTATTTGTTCTTTAAGGAAAAGTTAAGGGTAAAACAATAAATTTCATGAAATTTCCCTCACAAACGATTAAATGTAAAACCCATTGATAAACAAAGGCCATAAAACAAAGGTTTATACTTTCTTTACCTATAGTTAAAGAAAGTACTAAAAATATATATTATTAAGAGTAATGATAATGAAAATTTTGAATTAATTATTCTCTGAAGAAAACATAAAATTCATTCTAGTGGAATTTTTAATCTTCATCTATAGTGGGGCCATGTGAAGAAAATGCGACTTTTATCACGAGTTACATGACACTAATTGCGAAACATAAATAACAATTTACAATATCACAATTCTAAAATTTAAAATTTAAAATTTAAACATAAAGCAATTTCGTGGTTTTTTTTTTTTTTTTTTTTTTTTTTTTTTTTTTTTTTTTTAGGGACTCGTGCATTTGCTTTCAGAAAGCAAACTTTGATAAAGTTGAACAAATGATGAAGACAATTTTTTTGTACATAGTTACGCATTTGAAAAAGCCTTTCTTCACAGTCGTTGGAAGTCTCCGAGACGCTCGCCGTGTTATTTACACCACTAAAAAGCAAACAATAAACTACTTTCAAATAAAAAAAAAACACCTTCAAAAAATACCCAGGAACTAAAAAGCAAAAAAAACTGATTACACTTACATTCTATTTCCTACCCAAACATAGAAATGAAATTTATTTTAATATTCCAGTACAAAAATCAACTAAACACCGAATTATAAAATGCAGTGCAGGATTCGGTGAGTTGTCAGTTACGTTATGTAGTTGTTTATAGGAGGCCCCGACTTCAAAAGGTTATTAAAAATTAAGAGATCGTATATAATTAGTTACGTATTTAAAATAATTCATCGTATAGTAATTTAAATCAGTGTTCATTTTATAATTCGGTGTTTAGTTTAGTTGATTTTTGTACTGGAATTGTAAAATAAATTTCATTTCTATGTTTGGGTAGGAAATAGAATGTAAGTGTAATCAGTTATTTTTTGCTTTTTAGTTCCTGGGTATTTTTCGAAGCCGGTTTTTTTTTTATTTAAAAGTAATTTATTTTACAGTAAAAAATAAATGAAACATTTAAGAAATAAAAAATTAATAAAAATATTTTTAGAGATATTTTTTATACATTAGTTAAATCCCCTCAAGACTCCCAACTTGCTACAAATATTTAAAATTTTCACATGTCCCGTCCTTCAGCAGAAATTCAACTAATAAATAGCTCTCAGTCCTTTTTGAAATGATAAAGCATGGCAATAAAGCTATCCTAAAATATAAAACATGGGAGAGATGCGTCTGCGAAAAGTGGTGAGAAATGGAAGGAAACGGTGGTCACATATTCCGATTCAAAATCAAGATATCTTTTTGCAGCACAGATTTATTCACAGTGCTTGTTTCCTTTACATTTCCTAAAACTACATTTAGAAATTTCTATCTTCTATGTTGAACTGCTGCAAGTCATCACAACCCATAAAGGATCTACTAAATACGTAAATGATCATCGTTGGAGATTTAAGTCCTTGTATATTCTTTCTCATAAATTCCTCTCATATATATATATTACAATAGTATTCAATGATATAGATATTACAATATATATATATATATATATATATATATTACAATAGTATTCAATAGATATTACAATATATATATATTACAATAGTATTCAATGTAATATTAACTAATATTAAGGAAAATTAACCTTATATGAAAGTTAGGTAGCAGATAAGACATGTCAATAGGTGGAACACTTTAATCACCGAATTAATATAATGCCTTATTTTATGTGTTTATTGAAATAATAAATGGTTATCCGATTTTTTTATTTCCAACTGTGTTTGTTATTTCTGTCGTATGCTGCATAACAGTTTGTGCCCATTACAAGCCCGCGTCGAAGTTCTTCTATTTGTGAGAAAGGAACAGCATAACGAAACTGCTTCACAGGACAATCCATCATACATAAATCTTTAGACTTTTGGTCTTAAACTACAGAGCAACGAGAAATGTGTTCCTTGAGTTTGGCGTACAAAAGTATATCAACATGTTCTGACAAAGGCAGGTAGATGACAGTAACTGCTGAAATGAGTTTCCGAGATATTTGAAAAAACGCATTTTGGATCCTATACTAACAACAGGGAAATGTTAGAATTCGCCGTTATTTTCGCACATTTTTTCAGCGGGAACCAAATAAGTCAGATTGAACAATAAAGCCAATGTACAAAAGATGACGAAAATGCAAAAAGAAAAAAAAATTGAAAATGAAAAAAAAAAAAAAAAATGCAGTTACTGCCCTTTACATGCCCACGGCAATATTCTTTCCAAAACGTGAAACGAACGAAACGTTTCTGAAAATTTGAACTTTCGTCATTAGCGTGTAAAACTCTTCTATCCTTCACCTAAGCTCACACTCACTAGTATAAAAGAAAACAAGAAGTAATAAACCAACTTTGCAGCTCTAGACGAAAGAATTCAGCTCTCGCAATGCCCCTGAGATACCGATTCGTTCGTCATAGTATACCAAGAAAACCGATTGATGGAGTTACGGAAATTTTCTATTAGAATTTCATTACTGAGATTTTTGAGAATTGTAGGCAAAACTAATGTAGTACCAGAAGCTAACGTGACCCAAGAGATTCTCGTATAAGAGAAAACGAGCTATGCTCGCGGCCTGTAGAGTCTGGGGACGACGCCCGGGATTGAGATGCTTTCGGCGATGACCAACGAAAAGGAAACTCTTAATCCCTGTTATTAGCTCAAACTCCGGAAGCCTCAAATGTAACCGAATTATTTACGAGACTGCTACCTATGAATACATAATGTATGCACTAGTGTAATAAAGCTCCGAGCAAAGTGGCATCGCATAATTAATAGGTGTTCGCTGGCTTTAATCTGAATTTCAATGTTACTGGAAACAGGTGAGGCGAAGAATGCAATCGATACACCCGCGAGTGAGCAATATTTTGACACCCGACAACGCAGGTTCTTTGTCAAATTTCTAATTTTAAAAACTCAAGAGCCGGGTGAAGTTGGCAGCGAGGAATTTCCTGCAACAATGAGATCATTCTGATGCTAAAAAAAAAAAAAAAAAAAAAAAAAAAAAAAAATCTGAATGGAATTTACGCAATGAAAATTTGCCAATTGTATTGAGACGGAATTAATAATTCAAATCTGTAGAAAAGAGTTGCTAACGAAGTAATATAAGTATGCTGTATATTGGATAATGTGTTAAGTAATTATTTATTTCTTCATTAAAAATAATGAAATATTTTAATCCATGATTGAGAAATTCGTTAATGCTAGGTTATTTTCTTAAATTGTTGCTTTTAACTTAGTAATTAAAGCAAAACTTTGTCTTAATTTAAGAGTTTAACACTTTGATAGACAATCAATTTATTAATGGATCATATTTATCATTATTTTAGAATACATATATTATACATTTTTCATATTTCTTTCATAAAATTTTAATAACTTTTTTTTCGACTAACTCATTTTATAAAAAGCATTTTTACGAAACGACTAGGGGAGGGTGGGGCACAATTAGACATGCGGTACAATGAGATAGGGCCATTTTTTCGATTTTTATTTATAATCGGTAAATGGCCAGGTACCCATGAATCTGCAGCAACTGGCCAGGTCGATTCTGAGATATGAAGTTCTTGCTAGTGATTGCAATCAAATGATCGTTATTTTTCTGATTTTAGTCAAGCAAAGTTTTTTATTTGACTATTATATGCATCGATTTTAAACATTTCCTTTTATGAATAAAAACTAGCTATTTGATTACATTCATTGTTGTACTTATGTTGCTAATTATCATTGAAAACATTTAGTACATGCTTTAAGCGAACTCTTTAAAATGTTAAATTAGAAGAAAAAGGCGAAGTGGGGTACATTGAGACAGTCGTAGTTGGGTCAGTGTGATACAGTCTCACTGGGCCCCATCCTGAATTTTGATTCAAAAGGGATATTTTTAAATGTATTTTATGATCTAAGAGTTTTCAACTTGCTGTTTATTCACATTACAGGCATTTTTACCTCATTAAAAATGAGAATTTAATCCAAACATTTAATTTGATACAATGCAGCACTTTTGCTCCAGTGTAGCAGTGAATGTTTTCTTAGGTTCTAAAAGTTTCAGAGGATATCAAAAAACAGAGAAGGGGGGGTAAAAAAGGTAAAAAGGGTAAAAGTATCATTGCAAGTGATACTCCTGGCAAACAATTTTAGAAGAAGAAATCATAAATACTAGAGAAATTAAAAAGAAAAAAAAACAATCAAAAATGTAGAAAAAGTGTAGACTTATTTCACGCATCTCACGAGGTACAAAAAAGCAAATTAGGGATCTGATATTCTATCTGACCATATTGACATCTGTGAAAATCCACTTTCTGGGTTTGAAGAGCTAGATCACTAGACACTTGAAGGAGACTTTGTTCTGATAGAATTTGCCATCAAACAGAAATTCTTTTATGTTTGAAATGTTCTAATGGTAGCTGATAACGATGGAGACTGTGCATTAGTTTTTTGCGCAAAAGTAAAACCATTCTGAGTTTTTATTTGACCATCTGTACCAGATGTTACATCCGTTCCAAACATTTTTTTCAACTGTTGATAACAGCTTCTACGAAAAGAAACGATACAAATCGAAATCAATCTTTTTTTGTGGTTTTAAAATTAAATTCTTATTTAGATGTACGATGAAACTTGAATCTTTTTTACTTCCTTTTACAAAAAAGGAAATATTGTATTCGCAAAAAAATTCACTCAAAAATCGGCCTTAATTTCCATTTTGCTCGCCCCCGAATGAATATTGATTTTTTTTTTCAACCCGACCACACGTAGATACATGCCTAAGAACGTATAGATACCTGAAGAATCCATTCTAACGCTTCCCGAGTTAATTACAACGAGTTTTCTCGTGACATCCGTATATACGTATGTATGTGCGTATGTGTGTATGTATCTCGCATAACTGAAGAACGGTATGTCCTAGAAAGTTGAAATTTGGCACATAGACTCCAAGTGGGGTCTAGTTGTGCATCTTCTCCTTTGGTTGCATTCGGATGTTTTAAAGGGGATCTGTTACACCTTTTTGGGGTAAAATCATTGTTAATTTCAATGTAAACTCAAGTGGTGCTATAATTTGGCAAACACTTGGCAATATATCGCCAAGCTTTTGATCGCCAAGTTTTGTCGCAAGATTGGCGACGGCTTTGGCGGGCTTTCTTTTTAATCTGGTTTCAATTTGGCCATGTTTAGAGAGTTAACTATTGAATCACATTAAAACTGCCAATATTGGGAAAATTTATCTGTATAAAACGTTTTCTTTGCTTCGGTTCGCAACAGACGTGGAATGAAAGTATTTAAAGTGTTTTTTTGCTCACTCCGAGGTACTATTATCTTTAAATTGGAGTAAAAGGAAGTCATGTGATACGCACATCAGCTCGTTTCATTATGATTTAATTTTGATTATAAACGTTGAACAGATTATGATTTACTCACCTTATATGCTGTGTCTTGTATGCTGTGTCATTGTGCCCCGTATGCTGTTTCACTGTACCCCATGTATGGGGTACAGTGAGACAAAGTGTTACGTTCCCTTTTTGTATATTATCTCAAAAATTTTAAATAGTAATGAAATTTTTACGTCTCGAAAGTTTGTATACTTAAGCTGCATTACATATCCACTTTAAAAATATTCTTATAGAATCAAAATTTCCAAACTTCTTGAACGTCTCTTGAACGATTTTTCGCCTCACTGTGCCCCACCCTCCTCTATTACATTTGATTTGATTTATCAGTATATTCCTCGTTTGTTGTGATTGCACTTTACGGAGAAAATACTTGAAACTCAAGAGCTTTTAATTTGCAGCCATAAATAAAAGCATTTCTGCCTATTTATATACTGTTATATATAAAAACAAAGATTTTTTGAAGAAAAATATGCATCGTTCACTATGTTTTAAACTTGCATATATTCCACGTTTTTCCAGCATCAAAAAGAAAACAATGCTACAAAACAAATTATATCAATGATAGAAATAGAGCAAATATTTTATTATATAACAAAATATAATTCAAACAGTCCTTTTTATATCAAGAGCAACTCCAAGAGCATTTTTCCTTTTTGTTTTGTTACATAATGATAATTACATGGACAAATGTATTGTAGCCAGAGTACTATTGGGACCCCATACTTTAAATTAATGTAAAAACACGGTGAGGCTGGAGCGGACTAGGTCTATAATATGTTTTGGCCGTTTTTTTAATCCAAGGAGAGATAATGAAAGCTGTTGATTCTGAAACTGTGGAATATTTCTTTACATTTGCATAAATTGCCCAAACCAGTAAGTTTCAAATGCTTTCCATCGAGTTTAAATTAGGAGAAACAGATGGCCACGTAGTTTAATGTTCACCTTCATTTAGAAACCGTTCCCAAGTGCTATTTTACGTTTGCATTGATGCATTCTCCTATTGGAGCATCTAGAAAGGTTCACTTGGACAACTGACAGTAAATGTTCTTGCAGTAGATCTTCTAAGATTATTACAGATTGGTTCTGAGGGAAACCCGATGTCGACTTTACCACGAAATTCAAGCAATGTCGAATAATATCAAGCGCATTCCATACCATGAGTGATCCCCCACCTTGCTGCTGTTTTGAAAGAGTTTCAGGTTCTAAGCGTAGATCATTCAAATAAAAAGAAAGATCGTCAGTTGACCTAAGACCTAAGTTGCTTTTTTTTTCAGCGTAAAATATTATTCTTTTATGTTCTAAATTTAAGAAAATGTGATCTTTCTCCCATTTCTGGCGGTTCTGCTGGTGTTCTTTACTCATACGTGATTACTATTTTCTTTTCTTGTACTTCGGCACATATTATATGCCGGACGCATTTAAACAACCCTTACTCTGTCAGGAGACCATGTTAAAGTTTTGAGGCCCCTGATTGGCCAAAGTGAATGACTAGCGCGCACATACGGCGGCCATGTTTTTTCGTTCGTTCAACGCATATGAACAAATTTCGTTTTAATTCAATTCACGCGTGAATGTATCTATTTTCCTTTTCCATTTCGAACAATGATTACCTGTTTGTTCTTTCAACTCTGTAATTTATTTCTGCATTTCATTAAATACTACTCATTAAAAAAAGTTTCTATCGATTGTACTTTGCTGATTTTTTGAATTGAAAAAAGGGGATGAATTTTATGTGCTGCCATCTATATTTACATTGTAGTATTATATACTCCTTTAAACTCATTTTTGGTATATATTTAAAGCATTAAATTTTAATTTGTTTCTTGTATAAAAGATTTTCTTCCACAAAATAATTTTGAACTAGTTTTTGTATTGTTTGGTAATAATGTTTAGTGGTTTCAATAAGATTAGAAAACACAATATATAATATGCATGTGTTTTTAAAGCTAAAATTTTAAAAAGCGTAGTTTTAAATTTAGTTTCGTGATTTTACATTTTGATTAAAAAAGTCTTTTTTTTTAATCAATAATTAAATACACATCAAAAATAAGTACAGTAGACCCTCGTTTTACGCGGGTTTATTTTACACGGTTTCGATTATACGCGGTTTAAGATTTGCCACCATTATTTTATTTTACGCGGATGAGTTTCGGTTTTACGCGGATGCGGCAATGCAAACAGATAAACTTTTTTCCTCTTTCAAAATCTAAACTCCTAAAGATTACAGATTATGCGTAATCAACTGCATTTTGGGGTGACGTGTTAATAATCGAGCTTGGACCACTGGAGAAATTTTATGCGATTCGTTCCAGAGCTTTATCCAGAAGTAAAGTTATTAAACTCACACAGTTCAGAACTCACTGGAAGAAGAGTTTTTAGGAGTAACACAGGAAGCCAAAACCAACGAGGATACCGACGTCGATGACGAACAACCAAAAACGTTCACACATTGAAAATTTATAGCCATTTCTAGACAATAGAAATGATCTTTCTGATTTGTTAGTGAAGGAAGATTCTATCATGGAAATGACGCAAGTGATCATGGATGCGTTAATGCTCTGCAAAGAATTACAGAGAAAAATTCTTAATGACTGCCAAAAGACTATCATAGCCAGTTCCTCTTTATAAACAGAACACGAAATTAATTTATGTTTTCTTTATGCATGTTGCTTATAAAAGTCGATAAAAGTACACATTCAGCTTATCATAGAATTAGTCATCACTAGCATGAAGTATTTTGTTGTCTGCCGAACCAAACCCCTATTTTAACACTATTATTAGGTCTCAATTTACGCGGTTTCGATTTACGCGGCATTTCCGTGGAACGTAATCCCCGCGTAAAACGAGGGTCTACTGTATTCTAATGCACTTTAGGTGTTTTAATCGTTACTTTTTTCTTATGAGGAAAATAAACGTACGAGATATAAAAGTAAGAGACAACATTAATTTTTAAATTTAGTGGAAGTCTTTTTCTTCAAAGCAGCATTTAGCGTAAATTAAATAGAAAAATTTTAACAGAAAAAAAATTCTTGCTCAGTTTTAAAAATTTATCTTTAAATGTGCTATTTCAAATTGATTAGCATGTTTTGCTCAGCTTCAGGAAAGTCTCTTGAAATGAAAAAAAAAAAAAAATGAAAGAATGACTTCAAAGCAACTTTTATTTTAGTTGCATTACAAATATATAATTGACAGAGTGTCTTTCTGGTTTAATTTTAATGCATTTCTAAAATTTTCACATATCAGATACATAGATAGATGACAGCACTGTAGAACGAATAAATGAATTGGTAATTTTATCAGAGTTTACGTAAACAATATTTATTAGAATATAAACACAAAGAAAAAATTAGTACTAACGAACACCATAATTCTCTTTCCCTGAGGAACTGAAGACCTTGAATTCCATTTTAGTATCTGTCTGAAATCCAAATACTTTCACCCATTTATTGCACTGCTTCACATTTTTTATGTCGCTGTGTATAGTAATAATATTTCACTTCCTATTTATAATGCAGTTACTAAAAGAAGGGGGAAGTTTCATTTCCAAACAAGATTCGGTAGCCATTATTCAAAACTGAAAAAGAAAATGTATCCATTCAAGCGTGAATTAAATGAAAACGAAATTTGTTCATACGCGTTGGATGAAAGAAAAAACATGGTAGCCGTATGTGCGCGCTAGTCATTTCGCTTTAGCCAATCAGGGGCCTCAAAACTTTTACATGGTCCCCTGACAGAGTAAGGCTTGTTTAAATGCGTACCGGACTAACCTACTTTTTGACACCTCTATCGCTGGATCTTTCTTAAGTTCACCTAAAGTTGTGTTCTCACTGCTCATTCTTTTTGCTATCACAAAATTACTAGGTCTTCATATTTGGAAACTCAGTGCAGTATTTTTATTTAGTAAAACCCTTCGATGAATTGCCTTCATAATAATAGCAGTAATAAAAGCTTAACGCAGTCAATCAAATGCAAAGGAAAAAAAATGCTTTGAAGCATTTTTTATAAATTGCCAAGTTATCAATAAATCCCTTAACCACTTGATTGTTTTATTGTTAACAAAAATAAACAAATCAAGACGTCTACAAGACTGCGACTTGAGAAAAACTGCAAGTAAAAAATGAGGAAAAAACGGACAAATCAGTGGGTACAATGCTCAATCGGTGCGCGGGGCATGTCAAAAAATTTCCCCCTTACGCGGTTTCCTCTCACCGTTTACGGCAAACATTAAAATTACGGGCAATACGTTTAAAAATAATAATAATGTATTTCTGTTTTACAAAAGTAGTTATATATTTTTGGCATGGAATTACGTGTACCGTAGAAACTACATACCCTAGATATTTTAGCAATTACTTAAGACACTATATGACTCTGAAACCCATTTAAAAAGTATGTGAAAATTTCGCTTAGTTTGACACGTAATCGAACGCAGAACATTTAGTAGAGACTTGTAAGTAGGACATACGAGGTCTGTAAATTAAGTAATGAGACTGATTTTTTTAAAATTTTTTATTCAAAAAGAATTACAATTCTATATTGTCACCTTCAAAATAACTTCCTTCTGAGGCCACACAGCGCTGGAGACGTTTCTTCCACTCCTCATAGCAGTGCTGGAACTCCGATACTGGAATAAGCTTCAGCTGGTCGGTTACAGCCGTTTGAATGTTTTCGACTGTCTCAAAATGATTTCTCTTGAGGTGAGTTTTCAACTTTGGGAAGAGAAAAAAGTCACAAGGACTCAAGTCAGGCGAATAAGGAGGCTGAGGAGCCACAGGAATGTTTTTACTGGCCAAAAACTCGTTTATTAAAATTGCTGTGTGACAAGGAGCATTATCGTGATGCAACACCCACTTGTTCTTGATGTTTGGTCTCACACGAATGACCCTTTTTCGAAGTCTTTCAAGAACCTCTCGGTAAAAGTGTCGGTTGACCGTTTGACCTTGTGGTAGAAACTCTTTGTGGACCATTCCGTGAGTATCAAAAAAAAAAAAAAAAAAAACAAATCAGCATGCATTTGATCTTTGACTTCGCCATCCTTGCCTTTTTTGGCCTCGGAGAGGTTGAAGTGTGCCACTCCATGCTCTGGCGCTTGGTTTCTGGATCGTACTCAAACACCCAAGACTCGTCACCAGTAATGACACGTTCCAGAAAATGGGGGTCATTTTCAATTGAATTCAAAAAGTCAAGGCACCTTTCCTTCCTGATGTTCTTCTGGTCTTGCAAAAGGTTTTTTGGAACCATTTTTGCACAGATTTTTCTCATCCCCAATTCATTGGTCAAAATTTGATGAACGGTGGTGTGAGTCAAATTTAACTCTTCCCCGATTATTCTGACTGTCAACCGACGATCTGAACGCACAAGATCCCGGATTCTGTTGACATTTTCATCGGTTCTTGAAGATGAAGGCCTTCCGCTTCGTGGTTCATCCTCAATCGACTCTCTTCCTTCTGAAAATGCCTTAAACCACCGAAAAACCTGGGCTCTTGACAAAACACTATCTCCGTAGGCCTGCTGAAGTTTAAGAAGAGTTTCCGTTGCACTGTGCACAAGTCTGAAACAAAACCTGATAGCACACAGTTGCTCGAAATTGATGTCATTCATTTTTAGAACACAATAGAAAAAACTGTTTCAAAAAAACAATCGCTACGCACAACCAAATGACTCGAGCGAGGTCAAACTCGTACTGAAGGTGGATAACATGTTCCTCTGTCGCCCCACCAAGCCCCGCGCTTCCAGTGTTGCCAGATCAAACGCAACATTGCCAGTCTCATTACTTAATTTACAGACCTCGTACATGTTCACCCAGTGAATAAGTCACACCTGCTTTGCAACTGTGAAAGCTACAGATAAATGGACAAACTTCTTGAAAATCAGTTCGTTGCACCTCAGAGATGTTATTCCTTTCGTAATCTACTGGATCCATCTTTTGGTGCAATTGTTCAATGTATTAGCTGAAGCACTGAGACAACGTTATAAGCCGAATCATAGTACGATCCCGAAGGACCCAATATCACATTTGTTGCAATAACTGAGAAGCTCGAATGTGCAATAAATAAAACACACTTGCGGTCGTTAACAAGATAAACATTTCCGACTGCAAGGCAAAATGGCGAATGCAATGAAACAGAGTTCATTGCTAATACAGATCCCTTTCAATTCGAAGGACGTTTCAGACTTTTAGAATTTCAATGAAATTGCTTAAAAACAACCTGTAAGGTTCAGGATATTTCTTTGTAAGTACCAGCTTAACGTATGTGCTTTAACTAGTGCACTAAAATAATAAAATAATAATAATTTGAATTTTGACATCTGGAATTCAAATTATGTTTTTCGCAATCACGAGTGTGTTTGTGTATGTAGGCGTGTGTGTTTGTGTCTGTGTGCAGGCATGAGTGTGTGGGTATGTGGGTGTTTATGTATGTGTGTAGGTGTGTGTATGTGTGTAGGTGTGTGTGTGGGTAGATGTGTGGGTGTGCAGGTGTGTGTGTGGGGGTAGGTGTGTGTGTGTGTGTGTGTGTGTGTGTGTGTGTGTGCAGGTGTGTCTGTATGTGAATGTGTGTGCAGGGTATAGACGCAACCTGGAGACTGCTCGCTGGAGGAGCAGCATCGGGAGGGGCCGGTCGGCGGTGGTGCTGCAGAGGGAGGCGGGGGAAATAAAATCATAGGAACATCAAAACAGTCAAATGAGAACAATAGGCAATGTGATTGCTCAAAAAAAAAAAAAACTAATTTATTATCATAAAAAATCTTCCAAATATTTTAGCTTTTCTCGGCTACATGTTTGCATTAAGGTGGCGTTAAATGTAGTTTTTCGCTAACACCAATCAAATCAATTCATCCAGAAATAAAGATTTAAGTTGATAAATGATAATCTACACGAAGGGAATGTTTTATGTCCGAGTTCTCGCATTTTGCTTTTCATATTACGACTAGGCTAGTTCCGCTCTTGCACCGAAGATAAATGTAAACAAAACACGCACTTTATATAGCAAATGTTTCATTGTAATAGATAAATTTAAATTTTCAATCCACTGAGATTGCGTTTAGTTTGTTCTTATTATGTTTAAGGTAGGACAAATTTCCTACCTCAATCTTCCTTTCTTCTCTCAAAAATTGCGGACTTCATTATAATGTAAAATATTTGCTCACTAATTATATAAAATTTTTACTCCTGTTCTACACAAGTTAATTCGATTAAAATAAACATAAGCAAAATAAATGGGATTTATTAAATGAATGGTTTGTCTGGGAAAATTTGTCACCTTTAATAACGGAAAATACTTTGAATTCCGAAAATTCTGAGAAAGCAGAAAAATCGTTATTAAGAGTCATTTTTTTTAAAGCTGGACAAAGTGAATGGGAGCCTGATAGTTGACACCTTCGATTTTCCTGAAACTTTCAGAATATGTTGCTAGTATTGTGATAAGACAAAGTGTAGCTTCTTTCTTCTCAAATTTGACTTGTTGGCAATTCAGTGGAGGTCAAAATTTAAGGACGTGAGAAAAAAGAGCTTAATATATGATTCCTTTGCTTCAAAACCAATGAGTGTACCAAGCCAATTTTTTTTTTGTGGATACTACTTGATACTAGGTACATGCTAGCCGAAATATTTTGGTCGCTCATTCATGGCTTTGAGGGCAAAGGTCAATTGAAAATGCTATTTTTTTTACTTTTTTTGCCTTGTTTGGGTCCGGATATCTGCTAAAGCCGTGAGTAACCCTCGGAAATAAGTATATACCTAACTACTCACCACAGTATAGTACTAAGAAAAACATGAAATATCATGGGTTACTCTTTGCTTTAGTAGTTAAACGGTCTCAAAGTCGATGATTTTTTAAAAATAGCCAAGTTTAGACGTCAATAACTCTGATCGCGACGCATCAACAACTTCGGGACACAGCTGTAGTTATAGTCCAAGTGGTCTATTTTAAGGTCCAGGTTAGAAACCCATGGCAACTAATAAACCTTTTTAGTTATACGGCCTCAAAGTTGAAAATTTGAGCTATAATTTCATTTTTTTTTTTTTCAATTACTCTATGATTGGTGAGTTAGTAACTTAGAAAAACATCTGTAATTACATTCAAAGTGATATAGTTTTAGACTCAGGCCAGAAAACTTTGGGATCTAATCATCTTGCTTAATTAAACGGTCTCACAAAAATGATAATTTTAACATAAAGTGTCAAGTTTCAACTAAGCTAATCCACGAAAACAAGACTTTCAGACACAGCTGTAATTGTGCTCCAAGTGATGTAGTTTTAGAATCTGCTTCATACCCATGACACTTTTAAAATTTCAAAAAAATATATTTTTAATTCGAACTTTTACTTGTTCAATATAGTTAATAGCACGTGTTGAGTTTTCTCCCTTTTCAAAATGTATTTCTGAATTTTTTAAAAGTTTCGTGCTTTATTTTATAGATGGCAGCATTAAATTATATGTAAAACCTATAAAACCGGATAGTAGTGGCTGATGTAGCCATTTTAAACAAACAACACTGAACCGAAGCTTTGAAAGGCGGAGCATTCAAAACAAAATCTATCAACAACCAGCTTTTTTTAAATTTTTAGCAGAGAGAATGTTGGCCAGATATTATGTAAAGGTAAGGTACTGCTTTTTTTATGTTAACCAACTATTTTTTCATTTAAGTAGTTTACAAGTACTAGTGTTCAAATAGTTGTACTATTTTAATGAGACTTAACACGTGGTTTAGTAACAAACTGTATATAGTTTAACAAAATATGTTCAATTGAAAGTAAGGTAGACAAAAATTGATTCAAGTTTCAAAAAAAAAAATCAATATAATTTTTTTCTCGTTAGTCAAATAAAATATTTTCTGAAAATTGTGGGCAAAGAATAAAGGTAGAAAATGTTTGAGACCTATTTTCGTGTTGATTTACTTTTTTTCTTTTTTAACAGAAAAAAAAAACCACTGTATTAGTGGACCGCTATTGTTCAGGTCTGATATTTTACTTTACCCCTAAGTTGCATATGAGAAGTACAAAAAATATGCTTAGTGCACCAAACAAGGCTATCCTAAGTTCGTGACCTCAGTTATGATCGACTACTCCAACTTTTGCACATTCATTAGATAACATATTTCCATGGAAAAAATATAATTTTCAATTACGTTTTCCTACACTGTTCTAAAAAAGAAAGGCAAATTGGCTAAACTAGGAACATTGGTCTCCAACTCTGAAAAAAAAAAAACCTCCGAAAAGAAACCATTCTCTGTTGCCAATAGGATAGCATATTAAAACACATTTGACACGTCCCATGGGTATATAATCTGGGTCAAAAACTGAATGTTGGGGACTGAAGCTGTAATTACAGCTGTGTCTCAAAATTTTGACTCGTGGATTAGCGTAGTTGAAACGACATTTTATGGGTAAATTATCATTTTTGAAACCGTTTCATTAAGCAAGATGATTAAATCTCATGGTTTTCTCACCTGAGTCTAAAACTACATCACTTAGGGTATGATTACAACTGTTTCTCGAAGTTACTAACTCATCAGTCATAGAGTAATTGAAAAAAAAATAATAAGTTGAAATTATAGATCAAATTTTCAACTTTGAGACCGTGTAACTAAAAAAGTTTATTAGTTGCCATGGGTTTCTAACCTGGACCTCAAAATAGACCACTTCGACTATAACTACAGCTGTGTCCCAAAGTTGTTGATGCGTCGCGATCAGAGTTATTGACGTCTAAACTTGGCTATTTTTAAAAAATCATCGACTTTGAGACCGTTTAACTGCTAAAGCAAAGAGTAACCCATGCTATTTCATGTTTTTCTTAGTACTATACTGTGATGAGTAGTTAGGTATATACTTATTTTCGAGGGTTACTCACGGCTTTAGCAGATATCCAGGCCCAAACAGGGCAAAAAAAGTTTAAAAAATAGCATTTTCAATTGACCTTTGCCCTCAAAGCCATGAATGAGCGACCAAAATATTTCGGCTAGCATGTACCTAGTATCAAGTAGTATCCACATAAAAAAAATTGGCTTGCTACACCCATTGGTTTTGAAGCAAAGCAATCATATAATAAGTTTTTTTTTTCTCACGTTCTTAAACTTTGACCTCTACTCAAGGGCAAACAAATCAGTTTTTAAAAAAAATAAACTTCACTATTTCTTATCATAGTACCACTAACACATCCTGAAATTTTTACGAAAATCGAAGACATCAACTATCAAAAGTGTCCAAGCTTAAAAAAAATGACTCTTAAACAGCAGCTTTTGAGGAAAGTATCATTTTTTAAATTTATTGTTCTCAAGGAATACGTCTTAATGAAAAATCAAACAATAAATGTTAATTCAAAATTAAAATTTCAGTTGAAATCAAGTTTTTTTTTTTTTTTTGCATTTGCTTTAATTGATTACCCTATTTATTTCAAATTGTATTCAAAGCTTCAATTTACTGCAAATAGAAGTTGACCTTTTCCTAAGAGCGATACATTAACCTGTAGTTATTTTCATTCTACCAACACGTTTCTAGAAATAAAATAAAGTTAACATTTTTCGTAAATTGTTGCTATAAAAGTAAGGGAGAAAATAAAATTATTGATTGTAATTTTTTATGGGGCTATTTTATTATTTAGTATTTGATTGCTTGCACCGTGCACCGTCTAAGCAGCCACCACTAGCAGCTGCTTACATCTAAGCAGGCACCATTAGCAGCTGCTTAGCATTAAGAGAAAATTTCACCGTAGATTGATAACATCTCGCTTCAATCGACACCAATGTGTCAAATTCATAAAAATCAACTTTTGTATAAAATTTCAAAATTAGTGTGAGAAACACAAAACTTGCTCCATTTCCAAACTTTATTTCATTAGGCTAAAGATAAGATTTCTTACACTCCGGATGAAAAAAATTCTTTGGTGCAATCATTTCGGGTATGGAAGGAAAAAAGGGTTCAAAACTACTTTAAACATGAAGTAACATTAAAAAAAATCAAAGTATCAACAATAGTGTGGGTAGAAAAAGACTTTTTTTTCTAATCTAATTTCTAATAGCGCGGAAAACTTGCGTATTGACATCCTAAAATAACGGGAAAAATAATTAAAAGCTTCTTTAATAACTTCTGAAATCGCGCAAAAGCCCTCAAGTTGGGAAAAAAATGGAAAAAATCGCAATTTTTAAAGACTTATATTTTTTTCAAAAAATAATTTTATATATTTCTAATAGTACAAAAATACACTTTGTAGTTACCAAAATGTATAGAAAAAACTCGGGGCCAGATTGTCGATCATTTGAATTCGCGCAGAAATCCTTAAAATACCATTTTTAAAGAAAAAATTATATTATTTCAAAAACTCTTACGCTGACATAAAGCAATAGAAATATACTATTAAACATCCGTTTTAATGTTTTACATACATTTCTCTTATACTGAAATGACTCAGGACTCACCAAGTGCAGGCCCGTCATTTCAAATTTTTCCGGAAGGGGGGGGGGGGGGGGGTCACAAGGTGCAAATTCAATGAAAGTTTCAAAGGAAAACTGCAAAAATCACGCCCACTCAAATGTAAATGCATTTCTTAAAGCCGTGGAGGGGAACAATGGACCACCACCTGACCCCCTAAATGATGGGCCTTATCAGGTGGTGGTGGCAGCAAGTCGAGCCTCCCCTCCTTTCACCACCCTACCCAGTCAACCAACCAATTTGATGTGATTCATTATGCTGAAGTTCTTTAAATTCTGGATTCGTATCAAACGCTCTTGATCTGATTTTTTTTTTTTTTTTTTACTATGAAAACCTTCTTGGTTTCACGCTTGGGTCATTTCCTTCGCTTATGTCACAAGTTTTGCTTATCTCTCTACCGCTTGAGTGTGGTATCAAATATTCAAGTTATGACAGGCCTTTGGCTTTCAATGAATAGTAAACATCCGTTTAATTCTTTACTTGTTTTTCTATTAGGTTAAATTGACTCAGAACTCACCACGTAGAGGTAGCATCAAGTCGAGTTCTCCCCCCGCCCCACATACTACCAAACAACCAACCAATTTGTGTGTGATTTTTCTGTTGAAGTTTTTTAAACTTTGACTTAGTTTCAATTCATCTGAATATGGTCTACTTAATAAAACCATTTGGGTTTTCATACTAGCAAACTTTGCCACCAGTCTGTGTCACAAGTTTTACACATCTCTCTATTGACTGAGTATGGCACGGAAATTTCACCTTTTCGTTGAAAATTTCCAAACCCCAAGTACAGAAATTATTTCAACAAGTGATCCAGAATTAGCTGTTAAGAATCCCAGACCCCTCAGCTATTCCCAACGGTTAATTGTGCTAACTGGGTGCTAGGAATTTATGTTTCTCAAATTAGTCCGACAAGCGTAATGCAGATACTGGAAAAATTATATTAAGGACCTATGCTCCCTTTGGGTTTGATATTAAGATGCATTACACAGTGAAAGACGGTCCGGTCGTTCAAACAAGACATTTACCAAACAACATTAAAAGAAATCCTTGATCCCGAGTCCCGAAACTCGTTCTTTTAAGTCGTCTATAGAATATAATGTGGCGATGATAATGGGCTACACACAACACATTCGGGAATTAGGCTACAGGAGAATACTGAAAGTCTGAAATGAGCCGCCAGTAGTACGTTAGATTCTTCTAGTTTTCATTAATTAATTTTCAAACCGCAGATTATTCTGAACTTATTGATCGACTTAAGTGTAAACTGATACCACAACCATGGTTGTCAAATGTGGCAAAAGAAGACTTTGAACTTCAAGTCCTGTCATAACTTCAATACTCGTATTTGACACCACACCAATCGGTAGAGATAGTATGTGCAAAACTTGTGACAGAGGCTGCGATAAACTGTTGCAAGCAGGAGAACCCAGCAGGTTTTCACAGTAAATAACAATCAGACCAAGAACATCTGATACGAAGTCAGAATTTAAAGAACTTCAGCATAATGAATTGGTAAATTGGGTAGAGTGGTGAGTTGGACTCGACTTAGTGCTACCGCCACCTGTTTCGGCTCATCATTTAGGGGTAAGGGAACGGTCCATTGCCCCCCCCCCCTCCACCATGGCTTTGAGAAATAAATGTATTTACATTTGGGTGGGCGTGATTTTTGCTGCTTTCCGTTGAAACTTCCATTGAATTTGCACCTTTTGACCCCCCCCCCCCCCCGGGAAAATTTGAAATGACGGGCCTGCACGTGGTGAGTACTAAGTCGTTTCAGTATAAGATAAATGCATGTAAAATATTAAAACGGATGTTTTATAGTATATTTTTATTGCTTTATATCAACTTAAGAATTTTTGAAATAAATATAACTTTTACTTTAAAACTGGTACTTTAAGGCTTTCTGCGCCAATTCAAATGATCGAAAATGAGCCTCCAAGTATTTTCTATAACTTTCGGTAATTACAAGGTGTATTTTTTTGTATTAGAAATGAAGTTAATTATTTTTTAATTAAACTATACATCTATGAAAAAAAATCGGCAATTTTTAAATTGCCGATTTTCCCCCCTCAACTTGAGGGCTTTTGCGCGATTTCAAAAAAAATTTTGAAAGGTAGAATCCATGTCAATTCTACAAGTGTTTTCTGGCCACTAGTTGGGGAAATTTTTTTTGAATTTTCAGGTCTACAATTATGTAAAGAGTTCCTTAAAAACCCTCATTTTTCCAAATGCCTCTAAAATCTGTTAAATGAAAAAGTGGAAGCTCTCCTTTTAAGGGAACGTAGTTCTCAGTGGTACTTATAAACTGTAAAAAAAAGAAAATTTTTGAAATTGACATAGTTGAGAAAAATCAAAAACATTATTTTAAACTTTTTTTTTTCAAAAGACTGTGGAATAAAAAACTAAAGCACACATTTCAAAACGCAGCATATGTTTTTAAACAAGAAAAATTATCCTTTTAAATGAAACAAATCGCAAAAAAATATGTTCTACCGTTCTTGAGATAATGCACTTCAAAGATTTTGACGAAAATCCCAAGTGAGAAATCATGACAGGACCGCCATCTTTGGCGGCCTGTATCTCGGCCCAGAACTTTTTTTTTTTGAGGGGGGGGGGCGTACTTCTTAATTTTTTATGAATTTTAACATCTGTTAAATTCAAAAAAATCCAAGACCATCATATTACAGCCCTTGTTGAATTGACATAGATTCCACCTTAAAGTATTTTTATCGTTATGAGAATGCCAATGCGTAAGTTTTCCGCGCCAAGAAATTGATTAGAAAAAAAAAGTGTTTTTCGACCCACCCTAATCAACAAGCTTCGTCTGAGGTGTACAACGTCGTCAAAAACTACAATGCAAAATTTCGTGCTTTTAAGCCTGACTGATTTCCGGTACCTTCGTTATAAATACACAAATAGTCACCTTATTCTATGTTATATGTATTAAATAGCCGACTGCGCGTCTAGACTTGCCAGATTTGGCGTCCCACAGAGTAAGAATTTCATTAAAATTATGTTTTAAGCATTTTTTTTTTTACAAAGAAGCTCAATTAAACAAAAATCCATCAAATTTAAAACTCTATTTTCTGCAATCAGGAAGGGAAATTTTTAGTTCAACGGTTCATCAGGTGAAAACTTGGTTCATATAATCGAATAAAAGGTCAAATAACTTTTTCAAAATTAATATCAAAAAGTTGGCCTCAAAGTGTACAGCTTCACAAACTTATACATCCGTATGGCACATTTCACGTTTGAAGGCCAGATTTTTCCAGATACGCGTGCAACAAAGGAAAATAAACAATAAATTAAATTGGAATTTTAATAATAGGTTTTTCTTGGATATACTCGCATGAGACTCTTTTTGCTTCATTCATAGCAAAAAGGCTTGATATTAAGCTTTTTAAGTATTCGCGCAGAAAAGAACAGAACTTGTAATCTTTCGCAATAAATAAATAAATAAATAAATAAAAAGAAAAAAAAATTAATTTGAATTTTGACATCTTGAATTCAAATTATGTTTTTCGCAATTACGAGTGTGTGTATGTAGGCGTGTGTGTTTGTGTGTGGGGGAATGTGTTTGTGTGCACGGGTTATGTGTATGTGTGTGTAGGCATGTGTGTTTGTGTCTGTGGGGGGGGGGGGGTATGTGTATGTGTGTGTAGGCATATGTGTTTGTGTCTGTGTGCAAGCATGAATGTGTGGGTAGTTGTGCGTATCTGTGTGTGTATTTTTTTGTGTGTGTATGGGTGGGTGTCTGTATGTATGCGTGTGTGTAGGTGTGTGTAGGTGTATGTTTGTGTCTGTGGGGGGGGGGAGGGTATGTGTATGTGTGTGTAGGCATATGCGTTTGTGTCTGTGTGCATGCATGAATGTGTGTGGTAGTTGTGCGTGTGTGTGTGTGTGTATGTGTGGGTGTCTGTATGTATGCATGTCTGTATGTGTGTATGTGCTTGTGTATGTGTGTGTAGGTGTATGTGTGTATGTGTTTGTGTGTGTGTGTGTAGTTGTGTATGTATGCGCGTGTGTGTAGGACATGGATGCAACCTGGAGACGGCTTTCGCTAGAGGTGCAGCATCGTGAGGAGCCCGTCGACGGTGATGGTGCGGAGGGTGGCGGTGGAAAAAATCAAAGGAACGTCAAAAACAGTCAAGTGAGAACAATAAGCAATCGTGATTGCTCAAAAAAACCCAGAAAAATTGTATTTAAAATGTTAGAAATTGATTTTGAAACAAAAATAAAATGAAAGGATATTCCTTTGAGAACGTATAACGGATAAGTGCGAACAGAGAGTTAGCGATTCAAAGAGGCTTCGGCACGTAGCATAGAATTGTAATTAAATTTACATACATCAATCTTAAGGGAACGCGAAGAAGAGAAGTATTCAACGAATGAATGAAACACCTCTTCAAATTAATTACTTAATTTGAAACAAAATGACAAAGAAATTTGGGTTATTTTTTCTTCGGTGATTTTAATTAGAACTTAATGCCCCCCCCCCCTCCCTTTCTTCATGTTCAAACAAGAATGAAATATGAAGAGAAAGCATTTTTAGTCTACTTTTAAAACAGTTTTTATTTGAAAAGTGCCAAACACTTGCCAAATTTTGCAGGTTAGTGCAATTTATTAAGTGTCAAACAAGAATCGTTTAGGCATAAATATACTTAACGCAACATGAAATTAATAATACAGTTGAACATAATGTATAATACGGAAAAACCAACAATATTTCAAGATTGAATGAATGACTTAAAACACAGTTGTTGTTCTGAAACTACCAAAGTTGCCTTGGAAAAATTTATGTTTTGTGTGAAATACCTCATGATGCGTCATTTAAGAAAGAATGCAGAATATCATTGTTAGTACACCAAAATATAAAGATAAAAAGATCGTCAGCTAAATGTAACTAGTATGTTGTGGCCATCACGAAACTTTCTTCTATATCTTTCTTATAATTTTGATCCCTCCCCATGCTTGACGAAGAAGCAATATTCCCAACAAAAACAAAATTAAACACGCCAAAACTTGACGACCATCCCTATTCCCCCTTTATCTCAAAAGCAAAGCAAAGAATGAAAATTGAAAATTCTTTTAAAAGCCTTGCTTAAAATAATTACAAACATTTATTTGTTAACAAACACGACATGGCAACAGTTAAAAAGTTTAAATCATCGCGATCTTCTGGTTATTTTCTAACAGTTTAAATCACACGAAATACGCAGACGACAGTCTATTACAATTTATCTTTCTTATTGTTGCATTTATAAAGCTATTTTTATTCACACAAAAAAAAAAATCAGCCCCCCATGGAGCGATTGGCGCCAAAATTAAACCAACGACTATTTACAAATGGATTCACATTTATTCCATACTAGCCGCCTGCGGCGACCAGCTGGTCCGCCTTTTTACGCCATTCGCCTTTTTGCGCCAGAGTTGCCGCCTTCGGCGGCTGCTTAGACAATTTAGCGACGGTATTAATCAACGTTTTTCTCTTTTTTCTCAATATTATCATTCGCCTTTTTACACCGATGTTGCCGCCTTCGGCGGCTGCTTAAACAAATTTCGTGGCGGTATCAATCAATCTATATCTATTTATATCATTAGTAGTTTGAATAAAATATTTTCTGGATCTATCTCCAGTTCCGTCGTTTGGAATATTTTTAAAGGAGGGGGTACGACGTACTCTTCATGCAAATTTTGTCGAAAAATAACAAAAAGCACTTTAACTTTTATGTGAAAGCATTGTTTTTTCAAAGTCATGGTGTGTGTGGGGAGGGGGGCACTGACACCCCGTTGAAATTCCTTAAATGATGGACATGCCTCTTTCTTGCTGTCAATCTGCTATATCGAACTCTATATTTGTCTATCTATCAATCTATACGATCTGCGCATATCTACCTCCTGACAGTACAATCTTTTTTTATTTATATAAGTATTAATTCGAAAACAAAAACATTTTTTGTCCACTCAACCTCTATCTATCTCTGTATCTACCTAACCTAACCGCTAATTCGTAACAGAAACGAAGATCATGCAAAAAATTGCGGACTTTATTTATTTAATCAAAATAGCCCTCAAAAATAAAAGCTCTTTGTTCCCCGTAGTGTTCAAAAAGTAGCGCTTGCAAAAAAAAAAAAGAAAGGTGAAGAGAAGGCAAACGATTTCAGTTGGATCACGTGATGAGGTAAACTCGGAACTCAGCCGGCAAGCGAACAGCGCGCGTTGTGTTCTGCCATTAAAAAAATTGTAAAAAAAAAACTATTGCGTATTTTTCAAAACTTTTTTCTTCTGAAGAGGGCGGAATGTTTTTACTATTACCAACTAAAATTTTAGAATTGAGGGTTCAATACTTGTCGCAGGATGGGTTTCGAAAAAAACTAAACCCAGAAAAAAATGTAAAATAAAGGTTTTTTCAAAAATCAATAAAAAATACAAAAATTGCTCTATCTTCAAAATTTTTTCAATCGTCATATTTAAAACTAAATTTCCTACATTATAGTACAAAAAATATTTGTGTGGTGCGATTGGTTCGGGGTCTGTGAGGTAAAAAGTACTAAAAAGTGCAAAAAAAACGCATAAAACATTAAATAACTTTTTTCTAATAAAAATATCAAAAATCGAAGCCCGAGGTGCACTTTTTCAGCAAAAACTGCACCTGTATACCAAATTTCATCTTTCTAGGCCTTACCGTTTTCCTGGGATGCGCGCCACAAACACACACACACACACACACACACACACACACACACAAACATCTTATTTTATTATATGTATAGATTTCGTCCAGAACGTAGCATTATTTCTTGAGACATGGCATTCACAATGAAAAAAAAAGAACGTTAGATAATGCCACCCCCTTTTCAGCTATTGACACCAAAATAGAATCAGCTCTTATACCCTCTAGAGGCTACTTGTCGATAAATTTTTGTTTGATTCTGTTCATTATTTCTTGAGATACAGCAGTCACAATTGACAACAAAAAATGTTCTATAGCTCAACCCCGTTTGAGCTATTGACACCAAAATTAAATCAACACCTGTACCTGTTTGGGGCAACATTTGGACCGAATTTTGTTTGATTCCGCCTGTTACTTGCTGTAAAATAGCAGGCACTTATAACTCAAAAGACGTCCCATTGCTCCACCCCCTTTGGAGGAATTCGCGCCAAAAATCAATGGGCACAAGTTCCCATAGCGGCACATATGTGTACCAAATTTCGTTCGATTTCATGCGGTAGTTTTTGCTGTAGAACGGCCACAAAAAACTGGTCACACACAGACGTGATACACACACACACAGACAGACAGACATTTTCCAAAAATGGTTGGAATGGACTCAGCACACCTCAAAACGCTCAAATCCGTCGAAATTCGAAAATTTGCACGAACCCAATACTTTCTTCTATATATTAGCTATAGAAGAAAGTAAAAATGACGCAATAACTTAGCCTCAGAGAGAGAGAATTACAATTGTTTTCCATTTGAAATGAATTTTTTACCCTTTTTCTTGCCATTGCCTTGTAGTTTGAGACAATCGAATGCACTAACAATATAAAATAAAATCCCTCTCCCCTATTTACTGACAAAAGACATCAAATGGTATGGAAGGGCAAAATTTGTGCCAAAGCTTCAAATTCTAAAGCAAACGCTTTTTTGCAGTTTTTAAGCAAGTTAAATCAAATTCAGAATTTTTCCAGATCCGTTACTCTCAAGGTTGTGCCGTTTTGACCAGACTGGCTTCCAGGATTCGAGAATTGCTATGGCGTTTTCATTGGTCTTTGAAGTTTTGCCACAATATTTGCTCTCTCAAGTTACTTGCTGCCTCTTGTCAGTACAGCTCGAGGAAAGGGGAATGTATTATATATTGTGAATGGATTCAGTTGGTTCTCATTGCAATACAATAACAAGAAAAGGGTAAAACAATTTTAATTAAAAAAATGCGCATTGCTTTTCTTGGATTACACTAACAACTTTGGATCACAATTTCAACCTAAGTTGGGCGTATGTAGTCGAACCGCTTTATCTGAGTTCATATCTAATGCGGATCGAAATAAATGCATAATTTTGCTCAGTTCCACGACCCTCAAGGTCATGCCGTTTGATAGTTGATACATAGTAATTAAATACACACACACACTTTACCATACGAAGGACAAAAAAATTCATTTAGTGTTCTGATGATATATTAAGGCATTAGACATATATGTGTGTGAGTTCATAGCACTTCTTATTGTTTCATTAAAGTAATCCTAAGTTTTCGAGTGTGATTAACAATAGAATAATGATTTGAAATGTACAGGAGAGTTAAAAATTCTTTCTCATTTTTGGGAAAATTTATAAAACTGATCGTAAATTTTATAGTTCATATTCATCCTTAAATGCGGGAAATCAATCCTACTTTAAGGTGAATAGAGCCGTGGGCCATAATCGTTTATAAACACTTGAAGAAAATGCTTTGTCCATAAGTATTGTGTAAATATAAATAAGCTTATAAAAAACAATAAATAATTCCAAAACAAATGTGGGAACTATAAAACAATCAAAAACTGTTCCTTATGAATTTTTCTACCATGTGTCTCGGGGCTAAAACTCCACGATCATTCAATTTAAGCGTCCCCTCGCCAATTATATTTCTTCAATGCCCTTAAAGCGTTTTCTATTATATTTTATTAAATGCCACATTTCTGCCGAAGGGCACACGTAATTCATTTTCGAGCTTAAAACCAAACATTGTTTTTGCTTTCTTCTGATAACTTTTCAGCTTTTCCTTCATTTTTTTTCTTCAAAAGATGCGTTTCTAGATGCACATAAATGACGAAGGGAAGTACTGAATTATTCACCGGGCAGAATGTTTTAAAATTACGCGAAATTGCATTTTCAAAGACTTGAAAAAAATTGTACGCATCAAATTAAATGCCTTCCAAAACGAAATAACGATTTATTAAAAACAACTGATTAAATTAAATGCTCTTTTTGCCAAAGGCGAAATAAATGTAAGCATCAGAGACACTAGGAAATGATGAATTCTATAACGCTATTTCTCTTTTTTCAAAAACGTAATGCCTATAAATAAAATCGAATCATAGTATACCTTGCTCTCAACAAAGGGAAACAATAAATGCTCGAATGAAGGCAGAGTATAGACAGTAGACTTTTCTTTAAAGAAAGATAAATGCACAGTTTTCATTTATTTGAAACCGATATGTATTTAATTTTTATTTGTAATAATTATCATTTTTGTGCAACAATATCGTATCGCAAATGATTAGAGCTGCCAGGAATGCAAAAATGCTAATGAAATGGTCCATATTTATGCACTAAAACACTGCTCTACTCCCAAAATATATCCTTGTAAAAAATGGTAATTCCTAAATTCATTATGACATAAATGAACATGATATTTAAAATACAGTGATCACCGCTTATTTGAATCATGTTTGTTTTGAACAATTTTGAATCAATAATGCGATTGATTCAATAAAGCAAAAATGCGTAATTATTTTTAAATGGGAAATTCTACATACAATTTAAGAGAACTTCATTCAATTTTCAGTTAAACAAGATAAAGTGTTCATTATTTCACACACAAGTGTTCATACATTCACACACATCATTTGTATGTGAATTAAAAGTTACTCAGATATTCATTCTTTGATTATTAAAAGAATTTTATAAAAAATTATATAAATAATAAAATTCTTTTAATAATGTTTTATTAAAATAATTTTATCATAAAACAGTATTAAAAAGCAATTACACAATTCAAATTTGAACTTAGTTGTTTCAAAAAATGTTCTGATGTTGACAGCTAAAAACAGATCTTAATTACTTTAGACACTTAAAAAAAAAAAAAAAAAAAAAAACTATAGTCTTCAAAATACGCACCTATTTGCGCCAATGTGTTACTGGTGCAAAAGTCGCAGAAATCCCGTCGACACCATATCGTCGTCTCACAGCAACAGTAATACATCTAATCCCAGGAATAACAGTAAGATATCTTACTGTTGCTCTGAGGCGACGATATATCTCTCCATCTCGAGGGTTTTGTTTGACTTTTCCCGAGAAAACTGTCACTAAAAAGTCTATACGTCTGCTGTCATTAAATAATCCCCCCCCTCACCCTCTTTACATTATTTACAAAAAATAAATAATTAAGTGAAATATAATAAAAGAATATAAAAAAAGAAGGAAAAGAACCTCATTTTCTACAAGAAAGTAAAGAAAAAAAACGCGTGATTCATTTAGGCGGCGTGTTTGATTCAAAAACCTGGTAGGTTTTTAATGGCAAAGCTGGATTTCGTTCTGTTTGTATGGGTTTGATTCATTAAAGCGGCTGATTCAAGTAACTACTCATTCAGTTATCCGGCGTTCACTGTACTCTCATTTCCTTGATTAACTGAGATTAATTTTATAATAGTGAGAACACTTTGCAACGTTGGTACTTCAGATACCAACCAACTAACATACCAACAGCTAAGCTATATGTCGCTCAAGATACTTTTTGAACTCGCATCTCAGCTTCTTTCTAAGCTATTGTGACGCTATAAGTGACGAACACGGAGAGAGTTTCTATCAAGACATTCAGCAATAGAAAAATCGTATCAGGGTGCAGGGAACTAGTTTATGATTGCAGACAATTGCTGGAATGCCATAATAGATGCCCTAGAAGTACAGGGTGTTTCAAAATGAATAGCGGGGTTTTAACATGTTATAATATTTATTACACCAAACTTACAGCCACAAGTGATATATCAAATGAAAGAGAAACTAAAACAGTTTTATATACTAGCCTACAAGTGTTCAATGTGAACACCATTCGTCACTCGGCACACGTCAAGACGATATGCGAGTTCTTCCCAAACTTTGATGAGTGTCTCATTAGTAATTGCTGCAACAGCTGTTTCAATCCTGTTCCTTAATTCGGGAAGGTCGGCTGGCAGTGGAGGCACATACACACGGTCCTTAATAAATCCCCAAAGATAGAAATCATACATCGTTAGGTCGGGTGACCGTGGAGGCCATGGGAAACAAACCCTGTCATTAGGCCCCTTACGGCCAATCCAGCGGTCGGGTAAAGTTAGGTTAAGTCAATCGCGTACCTCATTATGCCAGTGAGGCGACGCACCATCTTGCTGACAGATGAAGTTTTCTGGTTCATCTTGTGTCAGTTGAGGGAAGAGCCATAGCTGTAAAGTATCCAGATAAGAAGTACCAGTTACAGATAAGAAGTACCAGTTAGAATGCGCACTGATGCCAACAAACAAAACTGTTTGAGTTTCTCTTTCATTTGATATATCACTTGTGGCTGTAAGTTTGGTGTAATAAATATTATAATATGTTAAAACCCCACCATTCATTTTGAAACACCCTGTATTTAAATATTTGTAAGATGCAAACAGATTGAAATTTCAAACACGAGAAGCAATTTTTTGCGAAGTCTGAGTTTGTTCAACGTTGGCATGTTTAACATAAAATAAATTTATTTGTTTTTTATTAAAATTGATCAAAAAATATACTAATCTGTGGTAGCATATGCGAAAATAACATTTGATTAGCCAAAATATTTAAATATTAACAGGATGCAAAAAGATTGAAATTTCAAACACAAGAGCAACTTTCCGCGAAACCCGAGTAAGTTCAATATTGTCATGGTTTCCAAATTATTCCTTTGTTAATTAATGAAGTTAAACAAAAAATAAATTAATCTAAGGTACCATATGTCAAAACATCTTCGGTTGTAAAAAACATCAAAATATTTATAAGATGCAAAAGGATTGAAATCCCAAACACGGAAGCAATTTTTCGCGATGTTGCATATTGATAAGTATCCAGATATAAAGTACCAGTTACAGATAAGAAGCACCAGTTAGGATGCGCACTGATGCCAACAAATAAAACTGTTTGAGTTTCTTTTTCATTTGATATATCACTTGTGACTCTAAGTTCGGTGTAATAAATATTATAACATGTTAAAACCCCGCTATTCATTTTGAAACACCCTGAGCGGTCATTCCAAGCTCGTCAGCTTGCGAGATCGAGATTTTCGCTCAAGTGATTGGTTGTGACGTAGAAATGTCACAAAGTAGTATTCTAATCTACTCGAACCCAGCCACAAGCAAACTGACGAGCTTGGAATGACCGCCCTGTATTTATAAACAGGAAAAAAAGAAGCGCTCAGAAGGAATACTTAAATATGCAGCGTGCTCCGTTTAGCTTGCAAGAGCTCTCTTTTCTTAACCGTTAGTCTTAGATACATGCTTCGAATTGCAAAAATGGTTAAATAGGAGATAATATTTTGAAAGTTTGACGTGATAAAAAGAAATTAGTGAAAAAATACTAATCTAGGTTTTTATATGGCCCCTGGGTCCCTAAAGTTATATTTAAGAAAAATCATAAGTACAAAAAAGTAATAATAACAAAAAAAATGTCTTGAGTATGACCAATATTCACTGAAATACGAAACGATGCACATCGGGTATTATCCACTGTACACTCCTTGTTTTCAGGGGTCATATAGCGGGTTAATTTAAGTGTTTTTTTCTTCCTCTCAAATTGTAAGAGCTTTTGTAGAGTACTTTTACGTATCAAAGTTTATGTATTATTTCCATTTATTTTTCAGTAGCAATAAAAGGAATAAATATGTTTTTTTTTTGCTTCAATAATTAAAATAATAAGTGTCCTTTTGGAAGGGCTTTTTTGTCTAAATTTGCTTGCATAAATTCAATTCATAGTTCTTGTATATTAGGCGAAATATCTGTTAAATTTTGAAATGACATATCAGGCACAAACTTCTTCTTGTCAGGGTTGTGTAGAATGCTGAAAAGATAAAAGATGAATAATTTTGTCAAAAAGTAGCAGGTTTACCATAGATTATACAAAGTTTAGTTTTCTTTTGTTAAGAAATAAATTTATGCAATTCCCATTGAAAACCAGCATTTTAAATTACTTTGAAAAAATTTCAATCTTACTCGAAAACATTAGGCATCAAAAGTAAAACTTGTTTTTTGGATTTGGCTTGCCTTGTAAATTAAATGTTTGTCAATAATGTACATTTGTGATTTTAAACACTATGTAACGAAATACACGCGTTTATATTCAATCTTGGCTTATACAGCAGAGCCTTACGCATTTCAAACAACCACTATTAGTTAAACGACGTTACGTACAAATGAGGGAGTGAGAAGCAAAGGGATGTAAGTGGCAAAATTAAAAATTTGGAGATAACCAGTACATATGGTTAGGTGAACCTCTCCTCTGTCTTGGGGCAAGAGATGGAACTAGTGGCCCTGGTAGTTGCTGCTATACAGCGTGATTTAGAAAAAAAATCAATGAAAACCTACCTAGGATGTTATCTTTAAACACGTTTTACTCAAATCTTGAAAATGTTCACTTACATCCCTTTGCTTCTCACTGCTTCAAATGATATATGATAAATATGCATTTTAGAGGCGTTAAATTTTTTTTTACGTTTAGCTTGTCAAAAACTTGGTATAATGTGGACTGAATAGTAGTCAAGTTTTTGTAAACGGGACTGTCGCATAACAAGTTTTTTTGAGCGGCTTTTTTTCTTTTTGCCATGATGTGGCCAATTTTTCTGGATTTGACAAAGTTTTCGAATGTTGACTTTTCAGAGCGCTACTGTGCAACTAACTAGATAAATACGCGCTTGATTTGAAATTTTCCTATGCTTCAATGTTGTATAACCGTTAACTTCCTCTTAGTACTATAGATTGGATGTCACTTTTCCACGTGCATAATTACTGTCCATGTATTAATGTACTACAGATTTATGTTAACTCATTATTAATTTACCATTCAGTGTAAGCTTATAAATATGAGTATGTAAAAAGTCATATTCAAGTATTTGGAATGGCTTTTATTCCAAAAATAGAAACGACTGCATATGATGTACATTAGGGTGGAACGAAAATGACCTTAAATTTTTGTTATAATTTTTTTGGTTTGCCGTAGGGGGGAAAAGTTGTCATTTAAGTTTAAAAAGAAGCAGAAGAAATTTCATTGCTTTACTACAACATCTTTAGGTGCCGCAACGAGCTTAAAGTTTGATAATAACCGAAATTCCCATTTAACAATGAAATTCCTTTTATGCTTTCCTACTGTCTATAACGGCACATAATATGACAGTAAATACATTTTTAAGCATTGCATTAGGAAAGAAATACTAATTACAAAATACAGTTTTTAAAAAAATCATAATCTTTACTAATAATAAAGCTGAAAACCTGCCTGGAGATCTAGATCTCTGTCTGGATCTCTGTGACAGGTATAGCGCCTAAACCGTTCGTCCGATTTTCATGAAATTTGGCACAAAGTTAGTTGTATCATGGGGGGGAGGGGGGTGCACCTCGAAGCGATTTTTCGAAAACTCGATTTTGTTCTTTTTCTATTCCAATTTTAATCACATTTACCCGATCAAAATTATAAGATGGGCGAGTAAATTATCAAATTTTCATAACGTTTAACCGTAATATGGGCAAGCCAATTGGCGAGAAATTCTTACATTATTTGTAAATATTCAAGCAAACCAAATGACCTTTTAATTTTTCTACAACGGGCAAAGCCATGCGGCTATCACTAGTATATTATAAAAGACATTAACAATTCAATTTTTACCATTTAATGTATTCTTAATGATTGTAAATAAATTGTTAAACCCAACAGGATTGTTAAACCTGTATGAAGTTTGTGTCTACTTCTTTGACACATTAAAGCGTTTTTATTTATTTATTTATTTATTTATTTATTTATTTATTTATTTATTTTGGTACCAAATAATTCTTTTTTCCAAATAACTCTTCAGTCAATTTTTCGTCTCCTGCGACTGAACCATACTTTTTAAGAGCCGCTTAGGGGTTACAAGTTTCACTTTGAGGGATTCACTAGACAAATGTTTTACCAAGGGGGGTTTGGTTATTTCATTTTCACCCCATGAGATCAAATCGATGTAATCTTTGGCAGCAAAAATTATTTGTTGAACTTTAAACTTCTTAACCCCGCCTCTACTTTGTGTTCTTGCATTCAACACACGTCGTAATCCAAGTTCTCTTACATTTCACCGCTCTTTGCATAACATAGCCAAATGGATATTTTCTGTTGCATCAAAATACCCATTTCTTTATATAACCCGGTCTATAATGTTCTTAAAATCATGAGAGATATCGTGAATGTAAGATACGTTCAAATAAATGTTTAGAGCCGTAAGTACGAGAAGGTTTTAACTTGATGTTACCACACAGGAGCATACGCATTGCCCACTTGATCCGTACAAGAAATGGATCCTTTCTTGAAAATGTATGAATGAATAATGATTACTATTAATATATTTCGGTATTATTATTTGTTTCAAACAATTTTAGTGAAATGCCACGCCCATATAAAGGAAACTATACTTTACTACACTTTAACAATGTACTGAGTCAGAGTCTTGATCTTCATTCGGATTTTTAGTTGCCACGTACAATCGAAATATACGGTTTGCAAATGTAAATCATCTGGAGTGGGGACGTTTTCCTAGGTACCTTGAAGATAAATCTAGTGAGCAAGTTCCACTTGATATAGTGACACACATATCCAATACATATTTGTGATCGGTACTTATGTCCTGTATGTACTCAAAAAGAAGGTTATTTTCAATAGGTAAGGAAGTAACCACAGGAAGATTAGAACAGGTTTCCAGCTGTTGACATATTTTGTCTTTAAATTCGTTTGATTATTTTGTTTTACCATCTAAGAATCCATTAGGCTTCTATTCCTGCTGTCTCAAAGAAGCTCTTGACCAAATGTAATCTATTCTCGAAACTAAAAAGTCACATATATTTCACTTACAGAAAGATCTTTTTCAGCCGCACTTTTTAGGCCGTGTCCAATAAAACAGTAGCATTTCATTACATCTTCGTAAGTAGGTAGTAAAACTTCATTGAAATCGCTAAAGATTCCAAAAATAGGACATTCTGATGTTTGTCTCGTCTGGACTTGTTTAGACTGAGCCATTGCAACTCACAACAATGAAGTATCTTACCAACTAACGAAATTACGTTACTCACTAACTCAACTCGACAAAGAAATTGACACCTGATCTGAGCTTAGCCCCACTCACACAAATCACTGCTGACCAGCCCCGTCCCATTTAAACATCCGCTGCTGCAATGACTCAAGCTCCCAGATGCAAGTTCATTCGGCAAAAAGTGCGTTTTTGCGAAACTTACTTCGCTCTTGCGGCACCTCAAGACACAATCCGAACAACAAAAAAAAAGTTATTGTGCGACCTGTTGAGCATAAAAATTGCTTTTCGACAGCATTTGAAGCATAAAGATAAATTTGAAATTTCTTTCAAAAAATTTAAAATGTAGCAAAAATTGCAATTTTGCAAAACTTCATGCTCTTTGCGGCACCTCAAGACTTGCTTCAATATTTTTCATATTTTTTTTTACATCTTGTTTGCATGAAAAGGCAACTTTTCCGCACTACGGCAAATTGAAAATCAAAAACTTTTTTTTTCGTTCCACCCTAATGTACATCAAGGGAAAATGAGGAGGGGGGAGAAAAAAGACGAGAGAAGGGTAAAAAATCTAGTTTATAAAATTTTACCAAATGAATTATCATGTAAAAGCAACATGCGGACGGGAAGGACAATTTAATCCATCACGCTATTCAGACCAGAACAGAGAAAGTATTTTGCCATTATGCGTGGACATTGAATTTTAAAAGTACAGCAGCCTAGGCGGAATTAATCTAATGAGTGTGACAGCGTGTTCGTTCAAAATGACAAGACACCATCGTTGGCTTTCACTCCGCCCCGAAACGCAATATTAATGCCCATAATTAAACTTTTCGAAACTTTCAGCCTAAAGGAAAATTAATGAAATCTTTGAACTGCGAAAAGAGTTTATAATGTTAGAACAATGCCCTCTCAATGACTGTGCCGTGAATAGAAACTCCTAGCTTAGTTTAGAAAAGGCAACTCGAGTAAAAATATGCTCCACAATTAAGAGGCTATCCGTAATGCATTCCGCGGCTACCTTCTGTTCCTTATTTGAGCAAATATGTTTTAAAACTTTTAAACCTAAAAGATTCAACTTGAAAATATAAAACAGGAGTGTTGTTTATAATATATTACAATGATATTACATTGGGTTGCATATATACAACTAATCTTGAAAAATAAAAGTTTAAACCTTTGATACAATTTTTAAATTTTTAAACAAATTTCAAAACTCTTTGCGTTTATTTTAGCATTAGTTCCCCCCCCCTCCCATTAAAACAAAGTTAGTTGACTAGAAATGATTTAATAACAGCGGACGTTTTATTTGCACTCCATTAGCTCTTTCTAAAGTTCATGTAGCGTAAATAGTTACTTACTGTTTAACTCTTTAGATTTATTATTTTCTTGTACATTTAATAATTTATTGATTTTAATATTTTAAAGCATATTGTTAAAAAAATGTATTTTTTCCCTATAATGTATCTACAAAAATAAAAAAAATGACTTTATACATAAAAATATATTCTTTGCTTATTATTTTTACAATATAATTTTTTTTCTCCCATAAGTCTCCTTTAAACATTTTCCCTTATGACAATACTGTCTTGTTCTACATTAAAAACAACTGTTATATGAGGAATATATTTTTCCAGCAGAGTTTAAACTAGAAACAATGGTTGTTTTAAAGTAGGTTTTAAATATTAAAAATAGGGCTTTACTCTTTGTAACCAGTTCTGACCTCAAAAACCTGTTTCGATGAAAAATAGTTGGATGTCAAGCGTTTAAATTTAGGGCAAAACAACATTTTGTTCAACTTTAATTTCCGTGAGAGCTGAACTCTATACAAAGCATCAGAAGCACTTAGATTCATTCGGAATTGAAACGGGATTACGAGCCAAGAAACACCCGGAATGAACTGTAAAGTAAGTAATACTTATTTTTTCATTGTATGTACGAGCTATATTGAACTTCTTTTAGATTAGTAGGGGAATGTGGGGTAAAGTGAAATGGTTAAGATAACTTACTTTTTTCAAAATAAACAATTTAGAAATTTGTCCTGAAAATTGCGGTGCATATAGAAAGAACAAAAAATTTATCATATAACTTGCATTGAAACATTATTTTTTATTTTTGGCAGTAAATTTGTACCTCGAAAAAAACGTGGAAATTTTTCACTTCTTTATTTCACGGAGCAAAGGGAAAAAAGAAATATTTTTGTAATGAAATACTTTCTATTCGATTACTAAAGATATATTTGGTTGAATAAGGGAGTAAATAAAATAAAAAAGGAATAAATGAAAAGAAACTGAAACAATAAAAGAATACATAAATAAATTAGCAAGTTAATAAATGATAAAAAAAATTATCAGTTATTAAAAATAGTGAATGAATAAGAAAATAAGTGAATGAATCAGTAAACAAAAAAAAAAAAAAAAATAAATGATGGAATGTAAATGAAAGAATTAATAAATGAATAAGTAAGTCATTTAATAAAAGATGGAATAAGTAAATGAAATGAATTATTTCACTTTGCCCCATCCACTTTGCCCCACATGCACTTGACTAACTCTACAAATCATTTACAATACAAATAAGCTCAATATTAAACAAATAAATACTGCACTGAATATTGATAGATCTCAATTAATATTTTGAATGTTAATCCCAAGACCCGTTATGATTTAATAATAACTAAAATACTTTTTGACTTACAACAAAATATTACAGTACGAGTATCAATTTTTGAAAATTGCTTGTATTATAATATTCTATGATTTCCAGAGGTAATAATTTCTTGACTGGGATAGACTACATCTATTGCTACATAGCCAAAATATTGCTAGATAGGTGGTGCTAAAAGCGGAGTAAACATTTCACCATTTCACTTTGCCCCACATTCCCCTATAATTTTTTACATCCATTTTAACTAAAAATTTTTTGGAGAAAATTAGTCCATACTATATATATATATATATATATATATATATATATATATATATATATATATATATAATATATATATATATATATATATATATATATATATATATATATATATATATATATAATGTGTGTGTGTGCTCGTCTCTATGTGAATGTGTGTCTGTGAGTCTGAAACCATATCTTCTCCAGACGTTCAATGTCTATCAGGTCAATACTGGTACCGTTCGAAACAGGACTTCCAAAGGAAGACATTCCGTCCTATCTCACTCTTCTAAACCATAAGGGGCCTTAGATCGGAGTTGATCAAAACAGTCTACAGGTCATCGTTGATAACTACAGGACATATGAGCCGATAAAAAGTCTACAGAACATCGAGGATAACTACAGAACATCTAGGGGGGGGGGGGACATTAAAAACGTCAATTGTCATCCTCCGCAGGTGACGAGCGGTGGGTTGGCGATTGAAGTGAGCAGGAGAGGAGTCCCTTAGTTTAACACGAAAACTTTAATAAGTCGAATATTTTGCAGAAACCTAACACTAACTATTACTATTTGTTGTTTTTAGTGTTATGGTGTCAGCAAAAGTACATGATATGCTTTTAGTTGTGAATGTTATAAAGTAATTAGTTTAAAAAATGTTTTAAACTTGAGTGCGAATAATGTGCTATTTCCAGGCAATACACTCTTAAGGCCTTTATTGTTTGTTTTTGCATCATATTTTACTTTCCCATTTTCAATTTAAATTCAGCTGCGAAAACTCAAGTGAAGACCTGTGTACCTAGAGCCTCCCGACTCTATTTGAAGTATATGAAGCTCTAAATTTTATTATTCAGTTAGTTAAAAATTTATTTACGTGAATCAGCTCAGATGATTGCTTGAAAACAGGATGAGGATACATTAGTTTTGTTTAAGGGCAGACGGAAAACTCCAATTTAATTGTAAAGGATTGTCTTCCAGGAAGTAATTGAGTTACATTTTATTGAACAGCAAAACGTTTTAGTTTAGTGTTATTTCTCCAGGAAAAATTGTTGTTCTTATATACTTTCATTAAAATTTTGGTTCTAAAATCGAAACAATTATGCTTAAAAATTAGTTGAGATAAATTTTACATTAAATAGCTACAGCAAAATGTATTATTATACTTTTAAGATAACTTTTAAAGCAAGGGAAAAAGTTTATAAAAATTGTTTAGTGTCTTGAAATTTAAAAGAAAAAAAAGTTGATTAATTGCTAAAAAAGGTGGTTATCAAATCAGTTAATTTAATACATTTTTTCCTTCTTTCACAAGTTAATTAAAATACTTGCTGTGCCAATTTTAAAGATTCTTTTCTGAGTCGATTTTGGATTACTTAGTGTTTCCTCTTTAGGAAAATAGCATAAATTTGAAAGGCTTACTTTGATATTCCTTAAAAGAAAGGTTAAGAGGAAAGTGATTGTTTAAAATATTACGTTTAATTAAAATAGTAATTTTACTAATAATAAGTTCTGAAACAAAGGATTCCCTAAAATGAAAATAAAATTCAATCAGTCCATTTACTCTAGTGAAAGGTTTAATCAACTTTAAAAAGATGAATTTGTGTGTGTACTGATTAAGTTAGTTTGTTTATAATCTCAGAGTGATCCTATTTTCTACTTACGTAATAAATGAAACAAGAGTTCACATTAAATTTGGTCATAAAGACAAGAACTGTAGACAAGAACTATGACTCAGGAGAGCTTGATTTGCTTACGAAAATGAATTGGTCAGTCTTATTGACACCAATTTTTGTGTTAAATGCTACCTGAACTAAATCATTTTTAGCGTTTTTGTATTTGAAATGCAGTTGTATTTTTACTATGTGCATTCGTTAAGAAGTGAGCACATATTTGTGAAATTTTCCCTCATCTAGTTTATACAATCACAACTTTTAAAGATTTAATTTTCTACATTTGCATGTGTGTACGTTAGTACTAATAAATAAGGGGTGTACATTCCACCCAAGAGCAAGAACACTCACCCTAAATACCACAAAGCCCCCCTACATCGGGCTAACCCCCCAAACTACCTAAAACACCTCCACCCAAATTTCCATTTCGCACTCCCGCTATGAACCCTCCCTCTAGGTGGGCCCCCCTAAATAAATATTACACATTTCGCTCACCTGTGACATTAGTGACACTCTCTCTGTTCTGTACTTTGTCTCTCCTCCTACTTGCGGAAGGTTTTAATTCATTTAAATGTCTTTTAACTGTAACATTTTTCTTAGTATTTTTCTTCCCAGCTTCCTTTTCCTTCTGCTGGTCTTTAAGAGGAGTGATTATGAAAATTTCTGCCCTATGAGTTTTTTTTTTTCTTGTTTTGATGGTTACAATTTCAAATCATGATCGAATGGCAATTTGAGTCAGGGAGCCAGCTACAGATTGCATTTCCGACGCTTTCATTTTTAGCTTGGGAGTTTTTCATTATGTGTGTGTGTGTGTGTGAGAGTGGGTGGATGTGTGGGTGTTAAATAATACTTACCTTTACCTGGAGGATAATAGTAAGCAGATAGAGTAAACTCTTTTAACATAAATTCTGTGAATTGTCGTTGACATTGCATTCAAACATTGCCTACACCGATTCAAACCAAATACGGTTTTATTATATCAATAATCAGATTCTCGTATACTAATTGAAATAGGAATACAGCTAGGCAGTGATTACTGATTGCTGTTGATCGTAGAAAAAAGGAAATTGTTTTGTGTGTCCGTGTGTGTTTTGTGAGTTTATTTGGTATTACATACCCAAATGCATAATTTTGTACGAATTAGAAACTTTACCAATTTTGCCATCTTTTCGGATTCACACTATAATTTCTCTTTTTCGTTGGAAACTGAAGGTAAGACCATGCTAGCCATAATGTCTTTATATAGTATTGCATGTAGTTATTGCCCATGAGTTGTTTCTTGTTCTAATGATAGTAGGGTAGACCGGAGCACGTTTACGCATTGGGTACGTTTGCGCGTGCCCTTTTTTCAAAACGAGTTATAAATGGAGAACCAACAGTCATACCAGATTGATGCTACTCCCTAGCAAATATTCTCACAAGTTTTTGAGCATCAGTAGAGCTTTGGTTTAGCATGCGGATAGCAAAATCTGTTTTCTATCGAGCCGAGTAAATTTTGCGTTGAACGTTTTGAAGTTTATTGTGAAGAAGTAATATTTTGTTAAAAACAAATAAATAGATAAAAAATAGCAGAATTTTGTACTTTTTTTGAAAATTGTATTTATATGTGCAGAAAATTTATTAAATTTTGTTGCACGTTAAAAATAAATCCAAACTTGCCGACGGGGGCACGTTTACGAATTTCCATCGGGTAAACGGGCCCGAACGCTTTTTTCGCTTTGTACTGTCTCAAACCTTTAGTATTTTCCGGTTATTTAGTTTTGAAAATCACCATTCATTTTTAATTAAGTTACAGATTCGTATCTTATAGCTTACAATCATATAGTGTTGTCTTCATGCCTGTTCAGTTTTAACTTTATACACTACTCAGCCTGTAATACAATTTCTTTATTTTAGCGATGGTAAGACATTACGTTCAAAACACTAACAGAACCACGTTAGATGTCAAAATAATCGATATATACTCAAAACATATCAATATATCGATAATCCAAGTATTTCTCCTACTAGGCCTTCCGCATCGTTACATATGGACTACTCCAACTGAGGCCATTTGAAATAGTAGAACCAAAGCTCAGGAACCAGGAAAGAATTGATAGCATTCTCTTTTTTTCCTAACTGATATTCCGATTAAAGAAGCCCTCTGACAGGAGCACTTAGAAGTTACAAAGAAAAAAACAAAATTAGCAGAACAAAAAAAAGAGAAATTACTTTAAAATTTACAAGTTTCTATTGAAGAAGAAATAGAAGCAGAAATTCATTAAAAAAACCTCTTAAATGTGCCCGGGTCTACCCTATATCACTTGGACCTTTAGATCCGTGATCCTTGTTGAAAGGTTGTGTAAAGCAGAGATTCAGACAGCTGAACATAAACAAATACGTTTAATACGAAACATGGGGACACACATACAGCAAGACATAGAGGAAAGTAGTGAAGCCCGATAAACAAGACTGCGGCTCTTTAAATAGAATAGTGGGCAGATTTTCAGTATCAAATGATGTTTCTCAAATAGCAATAAGCTTTCTCCAAAGTCCGATGGTGGATTAAAGAAGAGATTTTGCGAACTCCGTGGAAAGCTGCAAATGTCTCTTCCAATAAGAAATAAGCACAGTTCTTTCTTTTAAACCAATAGAGAAAGCGATTACATTCAACACCCGCCCTTAATCGCTTATTACTAAACAACACAATGACATAAGTTCATGCAATTTAAATTTAGGAAGAGCCTTAGTAAACATATCAGCAATTTGTTTATCAGTAGAAACATATTCAATAAGGTCCTTTGAAGATAGTTCCTTCCTCAAAGTCAGCTGGAGTTGACTTTGCTTCTAAAAGTGTTGCACTCGGCTTGCACTCACTCATGTTAAATCTCTTCAATAGTTTAAGAATATACTCCTTTTGATCTAGCACTAATTTAGTAGAAGTAAATTCCATACGAATTCCTAAAAATTCAGAAGCTGGTTCGAGTTTGGACATCTGAAATTCATTTTGAAGAAGTTTAATCACAATCATTATTTCTGAAACATCTGATCCAGCAATAAGAATATCATCAACATATAAACAAATTATTATTTTTTCTGCCATTCACAATTCTGATGAAAATACACGGTTCCGAGTTTAACTGCTTAAAATTAATTTTTAACATAAATTGCGAAAATCTGAAGAACCATTGTCTAGGAGCTTGTTTTAATCCGTATAAACTTTTATTTAATTTGCATACTCTGCCAGATGAATCGTTGAATCCTTGCGGTTGTTCCATAAAAACAATTTCTTGCAACTCACCATTCAGAAAAGCTGTTTTCACATCCATCACATAAGCCTTTAAATCCTCTTGAAGAATCGAAACAAGAACTAATCGTAAACAAGGCATCCCAATGACTGGCGAATAAGTTTCTACGTATTCCTTCTGCTGGTCGCCCCTTGCGCAAAATCTGGCCTTGAGAGTTCTGTCTGTTTTCTTCCTAAACACCAACTTACACTTTATGGGGGTCGCGTTATCAGGGAGATCTACCAGTTCCCAAGTTTTGTTTATCTGGATGGAGCGCAATTCTTCCCCCATCGCGACTTTCCACTGGGCTTGTTGTTCTTCCGGTAGTTTTGAGATGACATAAAAGGTCAATGTCTCTTCTGACGTGTACATTGCTTCATATCGTTCTAATTTTTTACTTTTTCTTTCTGATCGTCGGGGTGCAGCTGCGGGCGTTTTGGTTTCGTTTTCTCCTAACTCTTTATTTACATTTCTGTCGTGTTTTTCCTCGTCTTTTTCTAAACTTTTCGGGAGCTCGTCTGGTGAATTACTTCTATCTTGCACATATACTTTATTTTCATTGAAGCGAACATTACGTGACACAATAACTCTGTGCGTATCAGGATCCATTAATCGATATCCCATGCTAGAATATCCAATGAAGATCATTCGTTTAGATTTCGGATTTAATTTTTGTCTGCGAGTATCAGGAATTTTGGCATAAGCATCACAACCAAATAATTTAATTTGATTTAAATCCGGTTTCTGGGAATATTTTAGTTCAAAGGGTGACATATCATTTATGCTTGAACTAGGGATTCTGTTATGAATATATGCTGCAACTTGAATGGCATATCCCCAACAGTTCTTAGATAAATTTGCATCATATAAAAGTGCACGGGCTTTATCAAAAAGTGATCTGTTCATCCGCTCTGAAATTCCGTTCAATTCGTGAGTATAAGGGGGGCAGGGATCTATCGTAACTCCAAGTTTATTTGCTATCACTTTAAGTTCACCTGAAACATATTCCTGGGCATTATCACAACGAATTTTTCGAACGCTTTCATTCAATTTGAGAAACTTTTTGATTTCCACGGGAACATCAGTTTTCTTTTTAAGAAGACGAACTTCACAAAAACGAGAATAATCATCAACTAATGTTAACACATACCTTTCACCCGTTTGAGTTGGTGGGTTGACCGGACCGCATAGGTCAGAATGGATTGTCATCATGGGAGCTTTTTCTCTTCTTCGGTTTCCTATTCCTATAGGGTTCGCGGACTGCTTCGCTAACACACAGTTTTCACATAATTTTTCGCTTATTGGTAATCCTAGTTTGTTCAGAACATGGTTTCCGGAGTGTCCTAACCTACGATGCCACAGTTCACCTCAATCTTTTTCTGCAACAAAGGAATTTGAAATGAAGGGAACAAAATCACTTACATATTGACCTTTTGAATTCAGCTTGCACAAAACGAAGTTTGTACTTCCCTTTTCAATGACTGCTTCGTCATTTTTGAAGCTCAAAGTGTATCCAGCTTTTTGCATCTGTTTCACTGAAATGAGGTTTCCATTTAGTTCTGGAACATATAACACATCTTTCAGTAAGATTTCTTGCACACCGTAACCTAATACACCACGAATAGTTCCTATTCCTTTTACTTCCAGTTTACTGGCTTTTGCAGCGCATGACACAGTTCCTGAGGATGGTTTTAACTCCTCAAACCATTCCCGATGTGCACACATATGAGCTGTAGATCCGCTATCCACTATAAATGATCGATGTTCTACTTCGCCAACAACGAAAGTCACTGCAACTGCTCCATCCTTTGATGATGTATTTTTTCTGTCTGGACTGTGCAATTCCTCTTAAAATGTCCTTTTCTTCCGCACTGGTAGCAAACTATGTTACTTCTACAAAATTTCGCACTGTGCCCTGTTTTGCGACACTTGTTACACACTACGCGATGATTTGTAGAAAAGGCTGCACCATTCGATGACTCTGTTTTCCACGATTTGGGCTCCGAGACTCGACGATCTCTCATCAGCGCTTCAGCATCCAGAAGACGACCGCAAACAAACTCTAAAGTCAAGTTCTCCGAAGGCTGATTTTCTATTGCAGATTTCGATGCGTCATACTCTGCTGGAAGAGACATCAAAAGATAGACAATACTGTCCATGTCACTCACTTTCATGCCACACGATTTCAGTTGGGTAACGAGCCTGTTGACTTCATCAATATGCTCCTGCATGGATGAGTCCTTTTTCATTTTCAAAGTTGAAAGTCTCTTTCTAACCAATATCTGACTGACCGCTCCTTCTCGAACATAGATCGATTTCAATTTTGCAATTACTTCAGCACAAGTCTTTTCTTCCGAAAGCGAAACTAAAACTTTATCACTAAGAAATGATAACATCAGGGCATAGGCCTTCTTACTCGCTAAAAGTTCATTAGCTTTTGAAAAATCCGCTTCACGTTCCAAATACACCTCTAAATTCTGTGCTGCGAAAACCGCTTCCATTCTCCTGCACCACAGAGAGAAATTTCTTCCGTCAAAAGGCTCAACGGAATATTTTATCTCGTCCCCCATGTTACTCCGCTACTGCAGTGATTTAGTAGCTGGGTGAAACTTAGAACTAACCACGCTCTGCTGTTGAAAGGTTGTGTAAAGCAGAGATTCAGACAGCTGAACATAAACAAATACGTTTAATACGAAACATGGGGACACACATACAGCAAGGCATAGAGGAAAGTAGTGAAGCCCGATAAACAAGACTGCGGCTCTTTAAATAGAATCGTGGGCAGATTTTCAGTATCCAATGATGTTTCTCAAATAGCAATAAGCTTTCTCCAAAGTCCGATGGTGGATTAAAGAAGAGATTTTGCGAACTTCATGGAAAGCTGCAAATGTCTCTTCCAATAAGAAATAAGCACAGTTCTTTCTTTTAAACCAATAGAGAAAGCGATTACATTCAACAATCCTCAACCTTTTCACTACTGAGGACCACTTGGTACACTTTCGAATCGTAAGTGGATCCCATCCGATACAGTATGTTCACAAAAAATATATATTAGGTGAAATGAGATGAATTCAAACCTTTTCTTTAGTAAATTTAATTGCAACTGCAAAACTTATGTGGATAAAGTTTCACCAGTTATATGCGGAACATATTTCATAAGGTCCGCATACAACTGGTGAAAATTGCTTGTGGACCACAGGTGGAAAACCACTGCTTTAGATTGCATTAGATTTTCATTTTTTATGTTTTCTTTCTCCAATGAAGAAGTTAAAATTTCTCCTTTAGTAAGGTAATTGCGCCAAATAATGCCATCTTAAGGTGTATGACCTAATATCTCGTTAATTTATTATTCAATTGACTTCAACTTTTGCTCATTCACCACATATGACTCAAAAAAGTAGAAAAAATTGCTCCATGTGAAAGTTTTAAGCTACAATATTGTTTTTCAGCAATTTTAACTTAGAAAGGAGATTTGGCCTTATTAAGAACATGAGTCCCATATACGGTCATCCCTGAAACAAAAGCCAAAAAGTATTATCAAACAGAAATAAATTAAAGGCTTCTTTTGGGTCAAAAGAAAAACATATTAAACAACATTTGCTAACTTTAAAAACATTATCAAATTCTCCATATTAGCTTCAATGAAAAAGAGAAAGATTAATCACCTTATTTTGGGCACTGATAAATCGCTGTTTTCTGCTTTTTGGTCACTTCTGCGCACAATTAATGCACATGAGCATTTCAAAATCATTAATTCAGATTATGTTTTTTGGAATCACGAATTGCGATAGGACCCTACTCATTAGGTTTCTTGTTTCTAGTAATGACTTTTATGCCATCCATAATTTGAATTCAAGGCGTCAGAATTAAAATAAATGCAAGGGGCTGGATGCTAGATGTTATGTGCTGGATGCTGGATACTGTTTTCGCGTAAAAAGGATTGCGTCAAGTCGAGAAGGTTGTTTATAACTAATTCGATTCCGAGGTCTATGAACGCCTGCATTATAAGCATAAAAAAATGAAAATCCAAGGACACGGACATCATTCAACGGTCAAGTGAAATCAATAAGCAATTCGTGATTACTAAAACATAGATGGAACTTTACTCAAACAATAATGCAAGATTCTTCCAACAATTTGAGTTTTTAAAGCAAGGCGTACTGCATATTCGAGAATTCGTGTAACGTTACACGCATTAATACTGTTAACCTTATAAAACATTTTTAATGTTTTAGGATTATATGTGTAGGGTGTAATAATGTGTTAGTGTTAGCTGCTCTGTATTTGCTTGTAATTCTGCCTTATCTATGACTATGTTTGCTAAAATGCTTTAGAAGCCTTCCTGGTAAATCAGGAAGGTGCCAGGCAATTACTGTAAACATATCTAGGTTTTCTTGAAAGGTTCCTGATTTATTCCAGAAATATGACTGAATTATATTGGAAAGCTTTTTGAATTCTTCAGGAAGATTCCAGGATAAGTTTAGACAAGTTAATGGCTTTGTGTGGGAAATTTTCCAGTTTTTTTGCCGGATATACTACTGACAGAAAATAGACATACTAGCTGCCCATTGTTTTCCAGAAACATTCTTTAATTTTTTTACAGTGTAAGAGCCCGGTTATATTTTTTCTGCTGTGTTTGTGAAATATATTTCTAATTCAGATATCTTTCTGATTAAGCCGCAATGAGCCCAGCCGTAAAATCTGTTTATTGGATCAGTTTCTGGTTACAAAAAACAAGAATTTGAAGCAATTTTACCTATAATAAGCTTTATCTCTAATATGTCTAAAAGACCTATTTTTTAAGCTACATTTATAAGAAGAGAAATAAAAGGAACTAAAGAAAATATATCGCACATTCTTTGAGGAGTAATGTAAAGGATTTTCATTTTGATATCTCTATCCGTACCTATATTTTTAATGTTTCGTTTTATTTTTGTTTAATTACAGAAGAAATTTGAGGTATGTCTTACTGTTTAAAGATAACTTTAGCTAATGGAGAATAATGAATACAGTTTTATGTTGATTTGTTTTCTCTCTTTCAGAAATATATTATAAGTATGCTATGCATTTCTTCACTTGGAGTTAAAGTCCTTCCACAAGATGCGTTTCCTAATATTGAACATTGGTCGACATTCGCAAATTACAGGGAGCCCTATTCATTGAGAAACGCCGGATTTGATAGCTACGAACTCGACCTCACTGGAGCTTCTCACATCGCTTCAGCGAATATTCCACCTGATGTATCTGTGTTAAAAAATATTAAACGTCCTTACACGTTTAGAGGAATTCTACGGCAAAACTTGATCAATTTGTTTGGAAGCAAGAGACGACAAGGAGTTCAGAGCACCCCGGAGTGGATGCATTTTTCCTCATATCTCGAGTTTCCGTTTAGAAACACCACAGCAATTTTACATTTTAGGCCCAACCCATCTTTTGGAAATTTTGCTAATAAGAAACCAAATAATCAGTCATTTACCCATTTATCAAGCATTGAAGGAAACAGTGCTACAGAAAGAGGAAAAGGTTCGCCACTAGTTCAAGTATTTGTGATTAACGGTGGAAGCGGTATTTCTCATTCATCCACAGGTGGTGGGTATCCGAGTCAAGAAAATGACCAACGGTTTAAAGTGACCCATGTCAACCATACTTTTTTGGATGATCTTGATTTTTCTGAAGGCAAGAATCTTTCACATTTAGTATCGGATGAGCAAGTAATTATTTACTTCAATCACAAGAAAAAGAAAGAAACAGGCACAAATGCTCATTTTGACGATGATCTAAACAAAGAAAAAGATAATAACCATCGAGTTTTTTTCCCGCATCAAGATCCTAGGTCAATTTTGCCGAACTATGATGACTCTTCTGACAATGTTAGCGTAACCGAAATGTCTCCATATTACCCTGCTGTATGGGTGCTGAAGAAAGGAGTAAAAAAAATGCCCAAACAAAAGTAACAACGATACAGTTTCTCTAAAACATATAATTAACTTAAAGTTGGTGCTTAAAGTAAAATTAATATACTTGTATTTTACTGTTCAGCTGTTTAAGAAATGATAATAAAGTTTAGAATTTTAATATTCTACTGTTTTAGAAATAATAACTAAATTAGACAACTTAGAAATAATAACTAAATTAGATGATCAATGCTCAGCAGTATCATCTCTGAATGGTCGGATCCTGGTCAAGATAAAAATATTGCAATGTCGATAGAGTTTCGATATTTAGTGTGTTGTCCCACTGGCGCTTGTTAAACCAAAGCTGCCTTCTTTTGTTTTACACATAATCTCATGCTCTGGTTCAATTTCCATTATCAATGCCTAACTTAGCGAAGTCACATAGGCTTCTAGCATGTACATAATTCGGAATCTGTACATCAGCGAAAACGCTTCGTTCATGAATATAAATGTATGATTTAAAAATGTCATGTATTTCAATAGAATAAGTATAACTTTAAAAAGTTATTTTTTAGGATGGCAATTAATTAGTCTATTAATTTAATCAGTTATTTTTTTATGTTTTATGAACAAACGTGCTGACTTAAAATTGGATAAGTACAACTTTTTTATATATTTTTTATAATGACAGGTAGCTAGTCAATTATTTTAATCATTTATAACTTCATATTTGATTGGCAAATGTACCAAATCACAATTAGTTAAGCTTACTCGCTTTGGGCCCCCTGGTAGGGCAAAGCGGGTTTTTCAAGTGTTTGTAATATTTGGTAATAAATAGTTATTGGGTTTGAAATAATACAAGAATAATTTTTTTATTTTAAAGTTCAAGAGCACTCGTAGGAAATAAAACCAAAATTGTTCAGTAAGTTGCTACTACCTGCCTTGCCTTCCATATTCGAGCTGAACCGAACCATTATTTCGGTTACTCGTCTGGTCAGTGCTAATTCTATATTAGCTACCAGTTTGTTTGGCACTCTAGGCTTCCTTAAGAGGTTTTCCGCCTCCAGCTCAGTCAGTTCTGTGCCGGGCTGATGAGTTCTAATAAGCACGAAACTGCAGTTCTCGGCTGGAATTGACTGAGCTGGCGGTGTATTTCATGTAAAACCAAAATTGTTGCGATAAAAATCCAAAAACTACAATTTTCGAGTGTTCTTCGAAGACCTACCCGCTTTAGGCCATCCTCCCCTATCTCGATTTATCTATCTATATTTGTCTATCCATCTACATTTGTCTACCTATCTATCTATATTTATCTAAATTTATTAATCTATCTTCTATAAATCATATTATATCGTACAAGGTGTCCGAGAAAGATCTTTACCATTCTGCACCTTTATTACAGAAATACTAACAGGTGAAATAAAACTCAGTTTGCTGCAAAAGATGAAGAAACTATGAAATTTTTTTTTTCGTATTAATTGCCTAAAGTACGGGGTACTAGTTGCAAAAAAACAGAGCTAAAAAAAAAGATGGGCATTGCGCAAGAGAAAGTGTAGTGTATTATGGTTACTGCTAACCGGCGTATTACATAGTTAACGGAAACAAATTATCGATAATCGTTTCAAGATATTTTATCCGGACTTATCATAAAGATCCAGCAAATAACACACTTGGTGAATCTTTCTGATAGAAAATCTCTTTGCACGATTATCAGAGATTTTCTTTCGGGTAGTCGTAACACGCACTGCATCACTGCATTATTTTCTTTTTTTAGACCGATCGGTTAGCAACAAGCCGTTCTCTAATTCAGGAAATTAATACCAGAAAAAAACTGAAAAAGAAGTTTTTCATTCTTTTGGAACAAACTGCGTTTCATTTCACCTCTAAGTACTTTTGTTATTTATGTTTAGGATGATAAAGATCTTTCTCGGACACCCTGTATATTTATTTCTAACTTTAACTGATCTCAGGGAAATTCTTAGGGAAACTTTTAGTGTTACAGATTTTAAGCAATGAGAAGGCAAGAAAACTTTCTGGGTTTTAAAGATTATGCCCGTTCTTAAAGTTACGCATAAACAGGTGATATACAGGTTAGACTATTTTTGCAACAATACACGAATGAATAACAAATTAATTAGTTTGGTTACTGTGGGATAAACAGAAAAAATTACCATAAAACATTAATTAACTTTTAACTAATTTATTGAAAATTGGACTTTGAAATGCACATCTTCGAAAAAAGAAAAAAAAAAAGCGGCATCTATAAAAAATTTCACGATCCTATGCCCTACTGTTTTCCCAGGAAGCCCGCAACAAACATTATTTGTTTACATACACAGATGAGAACTAGGGTGAAATTTAACCAAACAAACTAATTCAAAACGCAATGAGATTGATTCCTTTTATGAAATATCTATGTTTTGACACGAGACTAATTATTTGGTAAATGTATGAAAAATACTTTTGATGCGGATATGAAATTAATGACCAGCAATAAACATAATAAGTTAATGCTCTAAGATTCTTCGATTTTTAAGCATTCCCTATTTTTCATTTTGCTTTAAAATTCTAATCTGCTCACAAAATTCTTTTCGTAATAATTGCAAGTCGTTGAAGAAACATATTTCATGTGAATAAATTTTTCAAAATAATGAATCCCAATATATTGAATTCTTCCCAAAAGGGAAGCATTTTAGTTGCTATTTAATTTTTAAGCTCTGCTTTCTATTTATTATGTCTGATAGATTATCATAATGAAGTTGTGAAGAAAAAGTAAGAAGAGCAAGTAATGAGCTCATCGAAAACGATTGTATATCCTTCATGTTTTAGTAGAATAAAAAGTATGCCTCATTGACGTAAGAAGTTTCATTATAATCGAATTCATCATGTCTCGATAATTTTGCATGTATTGGGACTGGAGCTGTTCAAGAAACAACAAAAACGTATTTTGAGAGCTAAACCAGCTATTTTTTTTTAATTTCCTCGATGAAGTATCTGTACAATGTACAAAAATTTGGTGAATTGCAGTTTAAATAATGCATTTTTGTTGGTGATGCATTACATCCGTAGTAATAAAAATGCAAAGAGAGATAAAACCTCTACTGACTGCAGTTTTGAAAAGTAATGTATAGGGTTTCGAATTTTTTGGTCCCAAACGAAAAATTAATTATTTTTATTTTAAGAGAACTAAGTCCAAATATAAAACTTGTTGACTAAAATACAACTTTAACACAGCGCTGTTTCCTACTGGCTGAATAGCAATGTTAAACATTTATAAATGTACGGTCTATCAGTGAGGAACTCTTTCACTCGTATGGAATATTTTTCAAGAGGAACTGTTCAATGGGGAGACAAGCAGGAAGCAACTCTTCATCCTAACAGTGTTTAACGAATTCCATTGGGGTGATGCCGGAAAATATACTGAATAATTCATTCTGATAATATTCTATCATTAAGAAAGTCGTTCGCGAGCTCATTACCATGTGGTCAGAAGTAATCTTTTAAAAGATATAATACTCGATTTCTTCTAAGCCGTCAGAAACTAATATATCGTCCCCTCAGAGCAGCAGTAAGACATCTAAACGGAGGAATAACAATGATATAGCCTACTGTTGCTTTGAGGCGACGATAAGTGGATGCTTGAGCTGCCTATGCTGGAGATTACACGCGAGGTCAACTCTAACTGTTACGAGTACTCTTTGCACAAATGTAGGAATTAATTCTCTAGCACCCGGCTGTTGTAAGCAGGGCTGCGGAGTCGGAAGGAAAATGGCCGACTCCGACTCCTGGATTTTGAAACGCCCGACTCCGACTCCAACTCCGACTCCAACTCCGTATTTATTTTATATTTTCAATTTCATTTTTTCAACTCCCTCTCTCCCTTCAGGGGAAGGGGACAAACCTCTAAAAAGAGATTTAAATATTAATTCCTTTTTATGAAAATTTCGCATTTTGTTTTTTATTGTAAACCTAAGACGCATACAACGTTAGAAATTCAATTTAAAAATCAAATTTTCCAATAGTTACGAGTTAAAAAGTGAGATGACTTAAAAATTCCTTTTAAAAAATTTGAAAAGGATTATCTGTAATTTGCCCCCCCCCCTTTAATGTTTAACAAATTGATATTGATCAAATCGTGTGCTTTCAATTTTTGAAAGCTGTAACTTGAGAGAAAAAAAACTCTTTTTCTAAATCCCAGTTCTTGAGAGGGCGTGGTTGCCCCGGGTGACACCCATCTGGTAGATGACACCACAAGTTAATTTCAGAGTTTATAAAAAAAATAAAAAATATATAAATATTTTAATTCTGAAAATTTTCGCGAATATATTTTAAATTATATTTCATCAATAAAATTTCAGCGAAAATAGGGCACATATACGTCAGGAGCTAATTTTACACAAAATACGGGGGTATACAAATTTATACGAATAGCTTTTACTATACCTATATTTCTTCTTCGCTAAATTTTTAATTTAAATTTTATTGGCTGCTTTAGAATTAACCTTAATATGAAGATTTTAAGATTAACTGCTATTATTGAGTGTTGTAATCAAGAAATCATTTACACTTATTTTGTTCCATACTTTTTAGTGAGAACCAAGCTTATAGAAAGAGTCTTAAAAAAGAAAAAAAAACATGAGCTTATTTCATCGGATCTTTTGGATTCGTGCTTTCGCGGCATAACTTTTTTGAATTTGCCGATCACCCTTAAACGTTTTAACCTTAGCTACGGGCCTCGACTTACTAATTTGTTACATTTCTTTTACTATTTTATAACTGAGATCGAACAAAACACTGTATTTCTATTTTTATTTGAAAGTGATTAATTGAAAATGTTAGGCAACAAAATCGTTTGCTGACAGTTGCTATTAGTTAAGTTCAAAAGCAAGCAAACTAGGGGACGGCTACAGAAAGTTCGGTAAGCACTCAAGCTAGCTGATTGCCATAACGGCTGTTATTTTCACATTAGTATCTTTTTATACATGTAATCGAACCAATTGGTAGTCAGTTTTTAAAAAATGCAAGAAGAATCAGTGAAAAGGAAAGAAAATAAGAAGCCTGGAATCGGAGTCGGAGTCGGCATGTTTTTGAACAACTCCGACTCCTTTACTTCAAAATCTATTCGACTCCGACTCCACAGCCCTGGTTGTAAGAATGCACTGCATATAGATAACCATTTTGTTTTCATTTCACACCCTTATACAGTGTGTAATGTCACTCTTTATGGTTAGTGCTTGGTGTGTACATATACCATTTATCCACAAGTATACGAAAGTTAGGGGGTTCAAATATCGCCCACCGTAGTTTTCTAATGACTAGTGCTACGACATACAAGAAGAACCATGCAAAGTCTTTTTCCGGCAACAGCAGCCAATTGTAAGACTTTGAAAAAGCAAGTATAGTTCATTTCTGTGCTGTGAATTGTTTTGTACTTTCTAATGAAGTGATTTATATAATTATTCTATTAATTATTGGTGTATAGGGTCTGGTGGGGTAAAGTGATCATAAAATCAGTGTTTTTCAACTTAGGTAAATAATAAATACAAAAATTTCCAATTTTATTTTGCTGTTATTTTACATTACATTAAAAATGAACACGATGCACTGAATTTTCGGTAGAAAAAAATATTTAGTTTAATTGCGTTTCATTTTCATATGTTTTATTTACCCGGGCAGGGGTAATGTGGTCATAGTTAAAAAAAAATGATCTAAAACCATTATAAAGAACCATAATTTTTTAATGCTCAACACACTAAGTTCTTTTAAAGAAATTAACTTGCAAATTTTTGATGGTCAACTACGGTCAAAAGTTGGTTCACCAAGAATTTAATCATATTTCACGCTTGGGTTTCATCAATATCATCAGGAAAGATGTGATAATTTGAAATGTTTTCTTTTTTTAGGAATACATTAAAGATAGCGTCTGAATAATGTCTAAATTATTTAATAAGAGAATATTACACCCAAATAGAGTTCTGAAAAAATGTTACTTAATTAAGAAAAAAATGGGAAAAATGATCAAGCTTTATCTATAAATGTATTGTATACGAAATACTTCTAGTTCTAAGTTTCTACTTTTTACTGATATTTTACAGCTACTTTTTTGGAGAGTAGAGGGGGGAAGGGGTGGCATAAATTACTCTACTAGAATAAATTGAAAGCTGTGATTGCAGAAAAAATCCTTTTTTTTTAATTACAATCCTGCTTTAATATGACCAATGTGCTATATCAAATTTAATCTCAGTTGTATTTCATCCATTTTGCCATACAAACAGTACATGTTTAGTAAACTTAATACTTAACTGATATCTGACTCATAAGTGAAGATTTAATGAATTTAGATGAAGGATATATGCCTAATCTAGTACCACTTTACCCCATTTCACTTAAGTTGTTCTAAAATATTACATAAGAGGAATCCAGCTTAGCTGTTCATGCAGACGTATTCTTGAAACATTCGAAAAGGTGTCTGCACAACCAATCGGATAAAAATTTAAAAAGAAAAAAAATACAAAGAAGTTAAAAGAGGTGTTCAGATTTGAAAAAGTTTCATCAATCAACAAAAATATTTTTTTCACGAAATCAAGTATTGCCAGTACTTAAAAACTTACTTCCTAATTGTTAAAATCTAAAACAAAAAAATTACCCTCATTCTTTCATTTATTTAAAATGTATAGCTTTTTATTTCGTTTATAACCACTTTCCGCCACCAGACCCTATAATAGTAGTAATTAGTTTATAGTGCAGTTGGAAGGTTAAAGTGCAATATCTGCAAATTTTTCTTTTCTTTTCTTTTTTCGCGTTTTTGTCAACTATTGCATTTTAGCTTTATTGTACAGGCTTGCTTTTTTGGTTTTCGCTGTAAGTAAAACACGAAAAAAACATCAAATTCCAATGTTTCCCTATTGTTGGTATAAAATCCAAAACGCGTTTCTTCAAATATCTAAAAAACTCATTTTTGCAGATACTCCTCTTTACCTACACAGGGTAGTATTACAGTATTTCACTAACGCTATTTGAAACTACGGGTAATATGCTATTGATTAAGTTGCACTAAATTAGGGTTTACAGTGCAAATTGGTAAACACAATGTTTCCTTGTCAGGTTGTTTCTAGTATCACCAACCAAAGTGATCCAATTATTGCTCAGTAGGCGATACAAATAACGGAGGAACAAAAACAAGAACATTCATTTAAAACTCCTCAGCAACGCCCCAACCCAGGTCTGACTATAATAACATTAACCTATATCAATCCTTCATTACCCTATCCATCAAATTTCTGGGCTGGATCAGCAGCTGTTGTCACCTCTTCTGTAAAAAGACCCTCCAAGAAAAATAAAAAAAATAGGAGAGAAATTAAACATGGAAGACAGCTCCCTTTTTTAACAAGCAAGAAGTTGTGAGTATATATAAAATTACTGCATTAGGTATACTAACAAATTTAACTCTGTGTGACACCAATTTTTTTTTATCAATCCCAGAATTATTTTTGAACAATTTAAAACAAAAAAGTAAAGCTGGCTTCACTTTGATAAGTTTCCTCCAAAAGCTCATATCTTTAGTACCGGGTTTCGAAATTTTCGAACAATATAAAGTTAAAAAATAAAGCTGGCTTCAATTGGATGAGTTTCATCCAAAAGTTTCCATCTTTATTACTAAATGAATGGGTTTCTCGTAACTCGGAAATGCATGCAATAAAATAACTGACTATATATATATATATATATATATATATATATAGTGTGTGTGTGGCTGATGACTCTTTCCTCTATATAAAATTATAGCATTGAGTATACTAAAAAAATTACCTCTGTGTAACATCACTCTTTTATCAATTCCAGAATTATTTTTGAACATTTTAAACTAAAAAAGTAACGTTGACTTCTCTTGGAGGAATTTAATCCAAAAGTTCACATCTTTATTTTCAAACAATTTAAAGCTAAAGCGTAAATCTTGTATGAATTTCAGCCATAAGCTCACATCTTTATGCAGCTGAGAAATGGGTTTCTTGTAACCCCGAAACACATGAATACAATTTCTATTTGACAGTTTGCGTGAAACATAATTATTTTCCTAAATTCAGACATAAAATGGGCCTTAGAAAACTGACGAAAATATCATTAATAGTATCACTTTGAGAGTTCACAGGATACGTATATATCATACCATTATTCTTTTGTTTAGATGATACAAACGAACAAAAATAAAGGTATGTTTAAAAGTTCAAAACATAAACGTGTCGTACACTAAAATTTATTTTGCAATGCATTTGCTGTAAAAGTAGAGAAACCAAATTTTGTCGTAAATTCTGAATTTCATTTCTTGAACAAGAATATATAGCCGTTCTAAACTTAAATAATCTATTCGCTCTTACGCTCTCTTTGGTTGCTTTTCCTTATAGTCGGAAATATTTTGTCACTTTTTGCGTTGAATGCAGCTCAGGCTAAAACTCTTTCCATGTTTACGAAAGATTTTAACAGCACAGTGAGTTGTCTAGGAGGAAAATATATTTTTACCCGTCTTTTCTTCAGTGGAGAGAAAGTAACTTTTTAAAGGAAGGGGAGATTTTTGAGCAATGCTTTGTTTCTATGCGCGTGTATCTAAAGAAGAATTTTATATTACAACAATAGTAAAATGTCCGTCAATAATAGAGAACAGCATATTAAGTATACATTCTTAATGGTCATAATGAAGAAATATTCTGTCACTGAATAAGTCTCTTAGTTAAACGTTTTCGCGAAATAATTTTCTAACTGGAAAAAAGCAAACCCTCTTTAAATAAATGACGCCTACAAAATCGAAAGTAACCGGCATAGAAAAAAAAACATTTCTACTGAAGACATTATTTTTTATCTCTTTCTTGTTCTTGAAGCATGTTCATTCAAATTATTTTCTAAAATAATTAAAAAGAAAAGTAAAAAAAATAGGTAGGAAGATAAAAAATTAACAAAAGAATGAAAGTAGAACCATTTTTCGCAAAGAAAAAAAAATATTTCTTTCATTTTCTTTCTTTCTTTCTTTTTTTTCTTTTTTTTTTTTTGCAAACATTCGAGTAAGCTTTCATTAAAAATTTCAATTTTTGTAAATTACTTTACCTGAATGTGAAAATGTATCCCAATAATATCTTCTCTTACTGCAAGGTGTTTTAATATAACATATCTGCACTGTAAAAACAATTTAGAAACGTTCCTGGAAAATAATGGGCAGCTAATGTGCCTAAATTCTGCCAGTAATGTATTTGGAAAAAGAAAACAAGAAGGTTTCCAGCTAAAATTCAGACTTTCCTGAAAATATTCAGGAATCTTTCTGAGAAATTCATTAACCTTCCGAATAAAAGTGAGTCAAGTTTTTGGAAAAAAAATCAGGATTCTTCCAAGAAACCTTGTATATGTTTATAGTAATCGCTTGACACCATTCTGATTTTCTAGGAAAGCTCCTAAAGCCTTGGAGAAAACATGGCCTAAGCTAGTGCAGAACTGCAAGCAAGCATTTTGCCTATTGTTTGTCTGAACTTGCCGCAAAGCTACGGAATCCGGTGACCGTCTTCGCCCTCTTTTGGAGCTTAGTTAATCCGCACGAACCGTAATGGAGCTGAAACTAAAACACTTAACAAAAACTCTTATAATATTTTGAAACTGGTAGCTGAAACTAGTTTTCACTATAGTGAAGTTCGCATTCATGCAACTTGTAACAATTCAGGAAACCTTTTCGCAAAGATCCTTGTTTCAAACCTGTGAAATCCCAGAATGTTACCTCGAAATAACCTGATACGTTTGGGATTTTTCTCACAGTGTGTATATTTAGAAGTAGGAGATTAAAAATAGCTTTTCGTTTTCAGTTAAGCTTTTTTTAACCTCTGCTGTAACCTCATAGTGATTCATATCAATATGTTACTGTTTTATCGTATATGCTTATTTTGTTTATGTATGTTGTATGGCTATGTAGGATATAAGAAATTGTTTCGATAAATTGAGCTGTATTAACTAAAACTTAAATCGATTTGTCGTTTCCATATACCTTCAACATTAAAAGCGTATGTTATTCAATAATCCTTAGCAAAAGCATAGCTTTTGTCGGTGACTGCCTTTTTTTTTTGAGAGAGAGAGAGACTGCTAGATTACTTTGGTATTTAGATGTTGTTGCTTTTGCTAATTTAAGAACACCTTTACGACTATACGAGAATGCGTCCTGTGCACGAGAATTGCTTGTTTAAGCAAAACGGTCTGGATATGAAATGGTTTTCTCTTCGCTCAGAGTTTCTTTATTTACGAACCTGGAGTTCGTAAGACTTGGAATTACTGAAATATAATGCAAACTGCTTGAAAGCACGAATTTCATATTAACTAACCTCTTTCTTAAAACATGAAAAAATACATAGTTATCTTTCAGAAAATGTTCTAATTGAGAAATGCTCTATAGCTGTTCGATTACTTTTGAGCACATATGCCTAAGTATTAAATAAAGTACTTTATAATATGATTTAGTTCAATTGCCATTTTTTAATTTGTACTTTACGATTAGACCGGAATTATTCGGAACGCTATGTATGCTAATCGTTTTTCTAATAAATTACTTAATCATCACTGTTATTGGGGTGGAGGTGGTACGTAGTTAATATAGTATATAACGTCGCCGCAGAATAACAGTAAAACATCTAATCAAGGAAATAACAGTAAAATACCCTAGTGTTGCTTTCAGCGACGATACATCAAAGTTTTGTTTAATTTTCGATACTAATATAGAATATATATTTTTAATACATCAAGATTAAATCAAAGGAAAAGTTCGTTTTTTAAAAAATATATACACTGTCGGCATTGCCTACACAAATACCGTCGCCGTCAGTTGCAAAGTAAAATATTCGATAAAGCAGGGTATTTGATTATACGGGAAAATGTTATTCACCGTACCAAGATTATAACACTTACCTAAACACGTAACAATAGATCAGTAGCTGTTTGAAAAAGAGTAAATTTATATTTTTAGTAAGACGTTTTTAAATGAACTCATTACACAACAGAATAATTTAATTAAATATTTACGTTATAAGTAGAGGAATGTGGGGCAAAGTGAAAAATCGGAGAAAAGTGAAATGTTGAAACATTTACCATGCTTTTAGCGCCACCTGTCGGGTAATATTTTAACTATATAGTAACACATGTAGTCTATTCCAGTCATGAAAAAAATATCACCGAAGATTAAAGCATATGATAATACATGTAATTTTCACAATCGATGCTTATATTGTTATATTTTGTTGAAGGTCAAACAATTTTTGTTATTATAAAGTGATAAAGTTCTTGTTAAACTTCTAAATTTTTAATTCTAGATTGAGAACTTCCTAATCTTTAAATGAGCCGGATAATAAATGCTAAAATCTTCCCACCCGCATCCGAGTTCGAACCCGAGACCCTAGGGTTGCTGACCGAGAGCTTTACCGACTGAGCTATTCGGGCGAAAAAATTCGAGCTATTGATGCAACAAAAAATGCTTCATGATTATTATTGATTTAATTTTAATTTATTGCTGTTCTACTCCTATTAGTCATAGCGTGATGTTATATAGCCCTCAATAAATGCACAATTCAGCACAAAAAGAATTTGTCAATTAGAACCAGTAATTTCTGAGATTAGCACTTTGAAACAAACAAACTCTTGAGTTTTATATTATTAGTATGGATTTTTTTTTTTTTTTTACTTTTTCGTTTATTGCTTTAGTTTCTGTTCATTCTTTCATGAACCATTTATTTTCTGATTCATTCGATCAAAAATATTTTTTACAGTCGAATGAAAAACATTTCATTAGAACGATATTTTATTTTTCACTTTGCCCCATGAAAAAAAAAAGCAAAAATTTTCCACTTTTTTTTTGAAGGTGCAAATTTACTGCCAAAAATAAAAAATACTGTTTCTATGAAAGTTTTATTATAAAGTACGATGTTCTTTCTTTACGAACTGTAATTTTCAAAACAAATTTCCAATTTGTTCATTTTGAAAAAGCTCAGTCATCTTAACTATTTCACTTTGCCCCACATCCCCCCCCCCCCAATTTAAAGTGTAAGTAACGTAGAACTTATAAAAAATGTTTTTTCGCTTCTGTTAAGTTTTTTTTTTTTTTTTTTTTTTGTAAAGGTCTATAATAGAAGATGCTTGCTCAAAATGTTTTTGAGAACACTTTTGAATCTGTTTTTCCAAAATATGAAGAACATTATAATCTCCACTTAGATTTTTAAAGGGCCTATCATTTTTAAAGGGCCTATCATCATCATCATAGACTATTTTGACTACTGAGATTCTGTTTATCCGTTGCCCGATTAAGCGGGGCTGACAGTATTTGTAACCCTTCTAAATAATTAAGCTAAGCTTTATATATCTCAGAAGCATGAATATTTCGCAAAACAACTTTTTCATTTTCGATCTGAAATAGTCTCTGCAACTGTTATCAAAATTAATTTTCGTGATTAACATACCCCAGTTTTCTCCTTCATACTGTTTTATTGCTAGTCTAACAAATGTTTACAAAACTAAACACTTGGTCAGTTGCAGCATTAGTATCACTTGTTTGTGTCTATCAGAACCATTCGAAAAAAATGGCAACATTTTTGATCCAAAAAAAAGCGAGATGTAACAAATTGGGATAAGACTCAATTTGGAACTGTCCCTGCAAACTCGAGACATATAGTCGACTTAATTTCAGTTTATTTATTTCTCGCGTTTTCAGCAAGATTAAGCCTTGAATGAGATCATTTAGTAAGATCCCTTCTTAACTTTGCGTTAGAAATTGGTATTTTTGTACAAACAAATCTTTGTCTTCTCAATAATAGAGGCAGTGAGTAGCAAAGGGATGTAAGTGGCAAAATTAAAAATTTGGAGATAACCAGTACAAATGGTAGGGGAACCTCTCATCTGTCTTGGGGTAAGAAAAAATACTAGTACCCCTGGTAGGTGCTGCTGTATTGCATGATTTAGAAAAAAAATTCAATGAAAACCTACCTAGGGAGTTATCTTTAAACACGTTTTACTCAAAACTTAAAAATGTCCCTTAGCCCCAGTTACATTCCTTTGCTTCTCACTGTTTCAATTTATCTTTTCCTCAGCATCATTTTCTTACATAAGTTTTACTTACAGATATAATGACAAAATAATCAAAGGAAAACTGATGTAATTATTGAATCTGCAAAATATAAGCCTCAGTCGTGTAACGTTTCGGATTAAATCTCTCAAACATAGTATAAAGGTTGAAAATGGGTTAATTGAGTATATTCTTAGCACTTTGTTCCAAGTTCAGATGTTGCGTTTCAGGAACTAGCAGCACTTCCAGGAGCAAGAGCTAATGGATTTCGCAAAATTGAAGTTCAATTCGAAGAACAGTTTCATAATAGAATTGGTTGTAGCTTAATCAAAGAATGTGGGGTGCTATGTTTAATGGTTTGTGATTAGCTTGAAGTTACACAATCATTTTAAGCGGGTTTTGAAGTCTGTGTACAATTAGCATTACAAAACTGAGTACGATGATGTAATGCCAAAAAGTTCTTATTTTGTTATGTTTAATTAATTAGCTACTTCGTTATTTTTACAATTCTTTCTGTTTTTACCATCATTTTTACTACTAATAACTTCCATTCACTGAAATCCGATTTAACTATTTCCTCGCTTTAACGATATATTTCACTGGTCCTGATTTAACTGTATTGAATGTCTATGCTCCTCGATTTAACAATATCTTTGATTTAACGATAACTTTTTCCAGTCCTTTGACAATCAATAAATTGTGGTTATACTGAAGTATTAAAAATTACATTTGTTCCAAGAAACATTTCAAGCACTATATTTTTGGCTTAAGCAACTAAAAGTTCCGTTAGGTTCAAATATAGTTTTTTAAAGCGTCTTATTAAAATTCAAAAGTAGCAAAGCATTGTGAATTTGAAGTGGATCAATATACAACCAACCAAAGCAGATGATGCCGTTTTAGGATGTATAGACTCGCTTTCCGAAGATATTTTTAATTCAATATTACTTTATCAGTTCATCGCTGTAAAAAAAGACAAGAATTGTCACTTAAAGCTAGCGTAAGTAAACTTTCATACTTATATAAAGCTGCGTCTATAAATTTTGATATAAAACCGATTAAAAATGTTTATGACTTTTTTCCTCTCTTTACAATTAAAATCTCTCATTTGTAAATATCAATTTACGAATTATAAGGGAAAAAATTAGCATCTCCATGGTATGTTGTTGTCGTGTGCCAGCTAGGCTGGCAATTTGGGGTTGCTTGCTTCATTTTTTCAACAGTACCGTAATTTGGTGTAAAGTCCGACTTCAACAGTGCACACATGTCGTAAGGACCCGTTTATAGGGTAGGCAACCATTCACAACCCAACAACACATTCACACAAAGATAGGACAAGGACAAGAGAGAGAAAGTACGTCCATGTCCAAGCCTGGATTTGAACCCGGACCTTCCTGTCGCAGTCAGACTTCTCTGACCACTAGAAAAGACAGGCGGCTCTCCATGGTATATTTCCATAAAATTATAAAATTGGTAAGGGTAACAGAATATTATATTACTGTGAGAAAATTTTACCTCATGATATATTGCGCACAGCCAATTTATAGTTTCTTCTGTTAAAAAGGATAAAGCTTGTTTCAATGCATCTAATAAGTTTTTAAAATTCACTGTCATCTTTCAACACATTGTTTTTTTTTTTTTTTGATAAAGCATTTGTTCCTTAATTTTACATATTTTACAAAAACAAAATGTCTCAAAATTGTTTATAACATTTTTATGTTTTTCCTTACATTTGTTAAATCCTGTTATTAATGAAAAAATGATAGTAATACGAAAAGAACAGTGAGAAGAAAAAAAGTCTTCCATCAGTTACTACAAGTCAAAAAGTTCGTCTCAAAAGTGCATTTTTGATTCGTTAAAGTTCTTATTTCGCCATTGCGAGAACTCTTCGCAATGATCAGCTTAGCATTACTAAAACATAGTTAAAAGAGTTTCTTTGAACTGAGTTTTATCTTCGTATTTTACAACAAAAAGGCACAAAGTCTAATCCCCTTAAAACAGATTTTAGTTTGACGTCATTCGCGCATCAATTTCTAAAGTGGAGTATGAACTTTTACTTCTTACTGTTTTTAGACCATTTTTAATGAATCAGTTCGCAGACCTCTCAGTTTTTTTGACTAATAGTGTTACTTTATGAATTTATTTACACTAAAAGTGAGTTTCCCCCACTAACAATTGTCATTAATTGAACCCTTTCCTTCAAAAACCAGTCAAGGGACAAGCTGTAAAATTTTGAAAAGACATTTTTACAATCATATTAAAATGTAAGCAATAAGTACTACAATATTTTAAACTGAAAAGGATACTTATATAGGTATATTTCTTGTATTAATGATCTTCGAAATCTCTATTGAATAATTTAATATGATGATATAAATGGTTCCTAATATTAGAAAGTTTGGAATTTGATGTATGTTTGTGGGTATGTGTGTATGTTCCTTATACAAATCCACAGTTTTCGTCGGATTTCTTCCAAAATTGGCACAAAGGTAAATTGTTGCTCAGGAATTCATGTAGGCGGGTTTTTGGAATTTTAAAAAGACCCAAAGAGGTCTAATTTCATATTTTGAGTCATAAAATTAATCTTTTCTGCACGAACGAATTTTTGTATAGTTATGAATTTGGTCTGGATGAAAAGCCTGTAAAAAATGAACGAAATGAAGTTTCTTCAAAGTTTAACTGTAATCTTTAATTTTGTGAACCTTGGTTCAATGCAAATGAAAATGGTTAGCAACATATAACCACCAGGAGATATTTTAAATGCAATCGACAAAAAAAGTATCCTCAACACTGGCCGTTCATGTCGATTAGAGACAAGCGTAGAGCATGTTTGGCAAGAAAGCCGAGCGAAAAAGAAATGCTGTCTTTCAGTGGTTCTTAAATTGCATCCTGCAAAGACACAGGGATGCATTTCACCGTCGGTTTGTCTTCAATTTGCTTACTCTTTTCGCTAATAAGTTTACAAGTAATAATACCGTAACAATATTTAACACAAATTTTGATCTGTATTGTCTACATAAACAGCACAGAAAATACCAAAATGTGATAGGTATTAAAAATGCATTCATTATCGAAGTACAATCTTCAACAGTTTTAGCATTACAATATTAAACTTATATTAAAACGATATCCTTGCAACGGAAATTTAATTTAAAATTGTATTATCCTTAAACAAATCAATATGTATATTTTATTTATACTATTCTATGATTTACCTAATTCGGTTCACCTAAGTTTCACAGAAATCACTCCAGGTTATCAAAGATCAGGGGTAAAAATACTAATATGGCTAATGTGTGGCAAAATAAAAGGCTGTGCACCTTTAAACCCGAAACCACACGGAAATTTAATGCGGCGGAATTCATAGTTTTGGGAGGGTAAAAGTTTAAAGTTTGAAAAAATGTAAAGAAATATTAATTTAAATTTAAACTTTTAAAATGCATAAAATGTCTCTATTTTTTATGTAAACAAATTTCTCAATCGTTTAAAATTTTACATTACTTTAACGCTCGAAGCAATAGTACACCTGATGGAGCATCTTCACTGACTAGCAATCATTTTAAACCAGTTAACGGGTACCAGGCAACTTTTGACACGAAAGAGATTGCTACTGAAATGGGCATGATGAAATATTACGCCACATTATAAAAAAAACTTTTCTTTTAGTCTTCATCGTGAAATTAGTTGAGCAAAGCTCCATTTCTAATTACAAGACTCTTAGTTCGATAACTTTTATTGTAAACAATCAAAAAATATTAGTGTTTGTAACTACCACTAAGTAATTCAACCGTCATTGAAAAAATGCTGTAAGATAAAAATGGATACGTATCAGTGTTAAAGAAGCAGGATATAGAAGCAGGACGTATCAGTGGAGGGATAATGTGAAACAATTTATCTCACGTATAACCACTACTCGCAATACATCATTCTTTAAACTTCAAGAAATTAAAATCTGCAGTGAGACTTAGGTTCTGTATCACGATCAATAAGTCAGAAGGGCAGGCGATTAAGTACTTTAAATGCATGTGAAATTTACCTATTTTTCCCATATAGACAGCTTTATGTTGCATGCTTAAGATTGGGTTCACTCAAAAATGTATTTCATTTTGCTGCTGGAAGGGGGACCAAGAATTTATTTAGGAGCAAGATTTGAGTTAAATTTACGAGTTAGAAAATTTTGAATAATTTAACTTTTTAGTATTTGGATTACGTTTCTAAACATGGAAATACATTTCCTTCGTTTTGAAGCTGCGGATATGGAGAGCAGAATGTGCAACAAGCTTTTGTAAAACATAAACAAAAGAATTGTCTATTATACAGTTGTAAGTAGAAACAAGACGGTTTTTTCTTTCTTTTAATTTCAAGGCGTGCAGATAATTAAAAAAAAATGACGCGGATACACTGTTAAAACTACAGGTTGCGTTTGGCACCTTTCAGTGGTGAAACGCTTGTTCACCAGCGACACCCGATAGAGAGCCGAAATTGCCCCTTAGCAAGGGTGAAAAACTGGCTCCCTTCACCCAACGTGCACCGTAGGTGAAAGATGGTACTCTAGGTGAGAAAAATGGCACCTTTATTGCTTCCTAGAGAGATCCCCCCCCCCGTCTTGTTTGCGTTTTTTAATACAATTGTGTTTTATTTATTTTGATTTATATATACGAAGGCATTTGATCACATTTCAACTTTCGAACATAGTTTAGAAGTGTTCATGACTTTAATTTGTCTGTTCGTGTACTAACTTTCTTATATTCACACTTGGATTCCTCAGTAATGAATATGTTGTTGACAACTTTTACTGCATGATCCGTACTGAAAATGAATAGGGAAGGTAGTTATCAATCATTTGTCGGAACAACCAAAAATATTAGGTAACATTAGATTAGATTTATGGGAAAATAAAAGCGTTCATAAACGTTTAAAATTTTAATCGAGCGTAACATATCAATACTTAGTATAAGATTCGATATTTGAGTATCCTTATGCGTACAAGATAAATACTGATTTAAAAGCCCTTCTTTCCAATGTCAAGTTTTCCGTCAGATTAAAAATAAAAACGAGTAGATAACTACATTCGCTTCATGCAATAACGCCTCAGAAAGATACGTTAACCAAAACAGGATGTGAAACTCATGAGTCAAACGCTGAGTGAGAAAGATTTCTTTTCAAGCGGTTTTTTTTTTCCCCGCTTTTTTGCTGCTTTGTTCGTTTCCACTACGTAGTTATTTCATTTGAGAAGAAATAGATATTTGTATATTGGCTGCTCACGTCGATGCATTTTTATTCCGGAATTAGCAATTCAATTATCAGCTGATTTAAACGTTTTTATTTTTAATGTTGTTGTTGTTCAAGATAGTACTGATAGATAGTTTTAGGTAACAGATTTGCAGGATATAAATAGCAAGATATTAAATATTTAATAAGGTAAACGGAACAATAAGCAGTTGTCAACATACTTTAAATATGTTCGAAAGCTCTAAGTGCTACAATATGATCAAATGCCTTTACTTACGCGATATTTCGAAGATTAATCCACGAAATTTTCAGTTTTGTACTTCATTCAATGTGAAAGCAAATTTCGTTGCAACTTCCTTCGTTCGCCATTCAAACTGAAGTTGTCGTTGGACGATTAGTCAGAGCGCATGCGCAATGAGTCGCTCTCCTATTGAATCACTTTTGTTAACGTCGTTCACCCACTGAGGAACCAAAAGCACCTTGACGACACTTCCTAGCCTCCGTTTCACCCCGCGGCACTGTTTTTTCACCCTAGGGTGAAATTCTTTACCCCTGTGGCACTCCTGGTTTTAACAGTGTAGTCACCAAAATGTGCACGCCTATTTCTTTCTCTATAAGGCAGTTCAATTGACGGGTTTTATATAGTTCGTTCCATAAGTTCGCGTCCACGTGCTCCATTTTTAATGCTTTATGTGTAACTTAAAATAATATCTCTAACTATATATATGGTAACTATTATTCATTGGAACCATTTCTACCCTTCATGACGATTGTGCCTCTGTAAATTAAAATTTCGATATTCTTAAAGGAATACTTTAGAGCAGCAAACTTAAATAAGTGCTCTTACCTGCATCAGTTTGAGTTATCATGTACAACATTCACGGCAAGTGTTAGGTTTTAAAAATTTGAAATAAAATTTTAATCTAGACAAATTTTGAATCGTTGCAAGACACCAATATTAATGTCTAACTGTCATTTTTACCTACGAATATAGAAATTTGACATAAATATAAGAAAATAAAATGTAGTTGACGTACGTCTTTTTATGCAACTTACACTTACCTAATTTTACTCCATGGCATGCTTCTAAATCGCCACGGAAAGGGCAAACAGACACATTTTGTGAAGTTATTTATACTAAGTGAACGTTTTCTACGGAATTTGATTACATACCTGAACACTTGCAAAAACTTATAAAATGAGTCTACCTACACATGAAACCTTGAAAGTAAAAACACCGCCAGAAAATCCGTAATGTTAACGGCTATTAATAACAATGACCGAATTCCTTATTTTCTGTACAGTGGATTATCTGTTTAGCTTTTGGGCCATTGAGGATGATTTTCATATCTGAAAATATTGTAACGGTGCCATATTTTGCATATATTTGTAACTGATAAAAACCACTGAATTTTACTAACGACTCTTCCTAGGGAGACATTCAATGATTTTTTTTTCAGAATAAAATGTATGTGAAGTGTACTATAGCATCATGCTAAATGTCTTGAGGTATACAAAACGTTCAAAGGCAGCACAACGGTTTTCGTATTCGAAGCACCACGTAAAAGGTTGTCCCACAAGATATGCAAGACAAATGTACCGCCCGTCTGATTCAACCGCAGACAACGTGCCAGTGGACACGACAGAACCAAAGAATATCGTTGACAGAACCCCCGATAACATACCTCATGATTTTCCGTTTTTACTTGATGCTATTTTTTCTGCAAATGCTCAACTTTCTGTGCTATTTACAGTCTTTTGAAAAATTTGAGCCTAGAGTGGTGTGAATGCAGTTTTTTTACTGTCATTTAGATAGAATTCATCCATTTAATTACCTAAAAGATATGTTGCATTGAGAAGCACCCGGGCAACGCCGGGTAGTAAGCTAGTTATAAATATTTATTCAGTGTTCGTGCTTCAGTCCATTAACTGCAAATTTATACTAAGGTTTTAAATATAATTCATTTAATAATGTGATTTTCATTTTTGTCAAACAGAAAAGTTTGTACAAATGTTTTCAATAAGATTGCAAACAATGGCGGCCAAAATTGTGTAAACTTTAAAAATGTTTTCCACATAGTATGCTTATAGAAAATGTTACATTACACAAAATTCAAACTCATGCATATCATTTTAAAGAAAATTTTATACTGAGTCCAATAAGAAAAACAAAACTCAACTGGTTATAATACAAAACGTTTTCAGCGGCAGCAATTTTAATTGAACTACATAAGAAATTCTTCTTTTGTCAGACCAAAGCTCAATGATGGTTTTTTTAAACTTTAAACATGTCATATTTTGCTGTTAGTTGATTGGCTCCTCAAACAATAACTGTGTGTGGCCACGAAAGATATAAATTCCAAATCACTTTTTAACTGTGTAAGTATAGAACCTTTTGTATTTCAAGCATTTGAATTTTCTTTGCTGCATTGAGTTCAGTATTAAATTCCCTTTAAAATGATATAGTTTGCATTTTGTGAAACGTAATATTTTTACTAAGCGTACGAAGTTTTAAAGAAGCTCCAAAGTGTCCACAATTTCGGCCACCACTGTTCGTTTTGAATGTTTTTTTTTTCCTTAGTAAATTCTTAGTGAAAATAACAAATTGAAAAACAAATTTTTTCAGAAAGAGTGTCAAGAATCAAACCAGTCTGATTTTTTTTGCCATTAAAGTCTGATTTTTATAATGTCATTGAAGTCTAATTTTTAACCGACTTCAAAAAGGAGGCGGTTATCAGTTCATACCGTATGTATGTTTTTTTTTTTTTGTTTGTCCACTCATAGCGTCTCACCTAGTGAACCGATTTTGAAGATTCTTTTTTTAATGGATAGAGGATGGCTTAACTTAGGTCCCATTACTTTGTTTGACCATATTTGTTCTTTAGATAAAAAGTTATTAGCAAAAAACAGTAAATTTCCCTATTAAATGATTAAAATCATATTGTAGCGAAGTTCGCTCTTTTCATCCGTGGATAACGGTGGCTCAGTGGTAGAATTCTCGTCTCCCACACGAGCAACCCGGGTTCAAATCCCGACTAGGACGAAGTGAATTTTACTAAAATTTTGTTTCTACTGTTTCCCGTATTTTCTCGAATGTTCTATTAATTTCTGTATCTTTTCAAGTCTGGAAAGTTCCAGCACTTTTTCAAGTTGTATATAAGGAGATGTAACGTTCATTCGTGGTTCTGAATAAAGATCTCGAGTTGAGACTAAGGAGTATTCGCTTCATTTGGCTTTCACATTGTCTTCGCTATCTTCATCTACGCGACAATATGAAACTCATTGTTATAAAAGTTTGGTGCCATATAACTGTAACATTAATAGTAATTGTAATGATAATTTTGAATAAAGGCTTTTCTAAAGCAATACAGTGATATAGAGCCGCACTTCTTACTAGGTAACTTCTTACTTTTACTGAAATATCTACATTTACACTAAAAAGAATGAAATAAAAAAAATATTGAAAAAAAATAGAACCGACTTCAAAATTGCTCTAAAAAGTGAAAAATAATTTTATTCTTTAAACACCATCGATAATACTTTTGAACATAATTTTTGAAGTTGGCGCAAAAGCAAAAAGTAAAATCCATTGTAACCATGCTTCGTTCACATTTTTATCAAAAAATCATCCAAACTTAGGAACGAAACATTTATATCGTTACTCAAATATGCTGTCATCAATGCGTGAAGAAACTGGACGTGGTTAAATTTATACTTGTAGTTGAGTTATGGCTGTGAATGATTTTATCGATCATTTTTGCGCCAACTTCAAAAATTATGTTTAAAAGTATTATCGATGGTGTTTAAAGAATAAAATTATTTTTCACTTTTTAGAGCAATTTTGAAGTCGGTTCTATTTTTTTTCAAATTTTTTTTTATTATGTCATTTTATTATGTTACGGCCGAAAAGTAGAATCGCATCGCTGAATATATCCTGAAGAGTCCCACCACCGCACATATTTAACTACCATTCCTTCTTCAATCATACTTGAAAAACTTTCCACATATTTCCTTCAAATCTAGTTGGCATGTGAAAGATAAAACATATTTTGATAGATTTCTTTTAGAAATACAGAATAAAGAGAAGTTTTTTATTTAAGAAATCCAAAGGAAAAACAAATTTGTATAAAATTCGTAACCTTTGGGATATGATTGTTTACCTTCGGCAAAATAATTTCTTGGTCCAACTAAAGCTTTTTGATTAGCTCTGCATCTAACAATACAAAACCCTTGAGGTACAACGAAGTTCTGAGCAATAACAACGTTGCGCTGATTGGATGGGGCAGCAAAATGTATTTTAAAATTAGGCCGTAAATCTTCTCGTAATAAAAGGAATGCTCAGAGTAGAAAGTACAAGCAATGAGTTTTTATTTGTTTTATCAAAACGAAATTGCTAACGTTTTCGGACTTAAATCGATTATTCTGAAATACTCGAAGGCGATCGAAGCAGTGAAGAGTTACGACCGCTTCGAAATTTCAAGTCGACATGCTTTATTTATGATGTTATGTCAGTGCCTTACAAGCTGAATCAGATTACCGGCAGTTCTTTCCAATTATTGTTTTATATGGAATATATATGTTCGAACGAACAATGTTAATGTCTGATAGCGTATTAATACTGCCGTGGGGCGGTAAACGGCAGTATCTGCAGAAATGAATTTTCGAGATATTTGAAGAAACGTGTTTGTGGTTCAATACTAACAATAGGGAAATATTGGAACTAGATATCTTTTTCGCGCTTTTTTTCAGCGGAAACCAAATGAGCAAGCTTGTACAAGCCAATGTATAATAAATGGCAAAAATGAAAAAAAAAAAAAAAGAAAAGAAAAGAAAATAAATTAAAATGAAAAATTTGCAGTTACTGCTCTATACCTGCCCACGGCAGAATACATTTTTGATCAACTACGAAGATTGTTTAAAGTCACAGTTAATTTAGTAAAATACATAGAATTATTTAGGTTGACAGTGAGCCCCAATCTCTCTATTTTAAACTGTCTCACTTGTATTTTGATAGTTTTTTTTTTTTGTACTTGTTGGGATGAAGCGGTAGAAACATGCCTACTCTATAACATAGTTATCCAAAATTCTAAGGCCTTTTAAAATGAACAGTAAGCTACCTTGCTTAAAGCTATCCTGCAATTAAGAGCAACTTAAGAGCCACGTCAGAAATGGTATGCAAAATAGATTTTTTAATTTTTAAAAAGTGCAAAGCGTCAATGCAGAAAAATAAGACTTTTAGATGTTGATAATTCGCCCTTAGTCCGGTAGCAAAAACAGTGCGACGCTGCGACGCGCTTTGCAGATTCTTGAGAAAATGCAAACTGTTTCTTAGTTGGGGCTGAAGCACCTAGAAATTTTTAAGGAAACAAAATCTCAACTTTCAACTTACGAAGATTTGTATCATATTTTCAAGGATATAATCAACAATTTGCAGTTATTGCCCTTTACCAGTCCACGACAGAATAGGCCTTAATACTTCTTGTGGGCACACTCATGAAGAAATAGCTTTTTCCAAAACAAGCTTAAAAAAGTCTATTTCTTATTCACGCAGTCTTTTTATATTCAATTTATTACATCAAAAACTCACGTAGCATGCAAACGATTAAGTTTACAGGAATTAGACATGTCGTTCTAGTTTCTAAAGCATCAGGATTACATTATAATGCTAATTTAAAAAAAAAAAAAAAACGTATAATTTAGTTTTGAATTGAGAGTTTGATGTGACATGCATCATATATCTTAAGAAGATTAGCATTGTACTCACTCTATTTTTAAGAAAAAAATTAAAGTTGGAACAGTAGAAATTATTTTAAACTGATTTTTACTATGCCATGTAAACTTCTTATACAAAAAAAAAGATTTGATTTTAAAACTAAAACTTAATTGTTGGGTTAAATAACGGTTCTACCGATAAAAAAACAACATTTTTGTGATAAATAAATATGTATAAAATTCAATGTGGAATTATTTAGATACATATGCCCGACGTGTATAAAGAAAACTTGAACATACCAACTGTTAATCAAATTAGCTAATTATGAAGGTCACTTCAATGTCGAAATCTTCGTTCACTAACAAATGAGAAAGATCATTTGTCATGTTAAGGAATGACTCAAAACTTACAATGGGAAAGCTTTTGTTTGTGTGCCATCGATGTCGGTATTCTCGTTGGTTTCGTAGTCTTTCATTTCTTCCAAAAGCTCTTCGTCAGTGAGCTCTGAAATGTGCATGTTTGATAATTTTTGAAAACAAAAAAGAGTTCTAAAAATCAGTCGCAAAAAATGCCCCTAGTGACTCAAGCGCGCTTGTTAGCACTATAAAATGCAGCTAATTGCATGTTAGTATCTGCAATCTCAGGAATTTGGATTTTGAAACTGGGAAATGTCCTATGTTTGCAATGCCGTTTCCGCGTAAAATCAAAACTCATCCGGGTAAAACAAAATAAAGACATCAAATCTTAAACCGTGTATAATCAAATCCACGTAAAGTGAACCCGCGTAAAATGAGGGTCTACTTTAATACCCAAATGTCAGCACGAGGAAGTTGCTGCTCTTTTGAGCAATGTTATGAATCTGCAACATATTCAAGATAAAACAAAATGCAGCCTTTATCAGTGCAAAAAAGCTCAACACGAAGCAGTAAAGTTGTAAAATATGTGACAAGTATCGCCTCAAAATTTGACACCAGGTAGAAGAGTCTAAAATATCGAATTCAATATAAATTGGGATTTAGAAAACGCGATAAGCAAATAAAGACTTCCACAGCTTATGCATCATAAGGATGCTTGGCACGAGGTTTCAGTTGAAATGCATTTCTTATTGTAAACAAACAATGACGCTTAACGAAAAAAAAAAGCTGCTTTCGCCAACGCTTGATTATACCTATGCTTATCTTCCTTTTAAACGATTTTGAAGTGGACTCGCCCAGAGATAGATGCCAACAATTTAGAAGTACACTGTACCGGAGGAACTGAGAGACACTGCTATTTATACGAAAAACTTTAGGAGTCGATCAATTCGGGCACTAGTGTTACAGGCTCCTTTCGATTGAACATATATTTTTACAGATCTGAAGATTTTTAACATTTCAAATCAGTTTTTAAAATATTCATTGAAAGTGTATTACTGTACTCTTTTTTTTTTTTTTTTTTTTTTGGCTTGCCATTCCAGATTTCTGCAATTAGTTTTTGATTCACAAAAACGAAGCATTTCTACTTAAAAGGCAATGTTGTTTCTCAAATCGATCCTTTCTTCCAAAATTTATTTCCTACCTTTATACTTCCAGATAATGAATAAATGTTAATTATTTCAAATCTGTCACCAACTTTACAATAGTTAATCGTAATCTCAGGACTTATTCCGGATGTTCAGCGGCAACATATCTCTAAAGTGACAACATGATAAACCTGTGCTTTTGATAACCATTCATCCTCTATTGATTACAGATAAAGTATTAACATTTATATGGATAGAATCTTCAACTCCATACAGTTTCCCTCCACAAGGAGCATTGTAATTGAAATAACAGGACAGATTTCTAGAAAATCCATTACAAATGCACAACTTGATTTCGATGATTGATCTTTTCGTTTATGATAAAATGAAATTCACGCAAATGTCAAGCATTACAGTCCTGTTCTCAGTATCTATATCAGAATGTGTTAAAATAGATTTCGCCGAGTGTATATTGTATGAATGAAAGATCAGTTGCTTCTGAACTGAAGTACGTTTTTTCACTAATATATTGTGTTGTTCAAAAAGTAATTTCGTTTTTTCTCGACAGTACTTTAAACCTACGCTTTTCAAATGGTCATAAACAGTTAAATATGAAAAAAAAAAATATTTTAACGATCACTCTGGTGTTGTTATTCACCGTTTTAAAACAATCATTTTCTTTATGGTGTCTTTATTAGCTTCAACGGACCTACCAAAGCGAGGTGTCTTTTCAACATCAAAATTGCCAAATCAAAATTTTGAAAACCAGCTTTGGTACTGGCGTACTGTCAATATCTCTTCTCCCATGTAGTGGAAAGTGGGGTAAAACCGGGACCTTAAGGTTTGCAGGCTTCCAGAAATTACAGTTTTTAGCATAAAGGAACAAAAGTTTACAAAAGTATGCACTACTTACCTATTCATGCAACCACTGTTTGAAAAATACAAGAGTTTTTTTATTTTTAATTTTTATTAATTTTTTTGTAAAAAAGTAATTTTACCCGGTTTTGTATCATTAGTGGGGTAAAACCGGGTAGACATGCTATTGCTATGGGAAAATAAAAATTTTAAAAGTTTCTACAAAATTCAAGTTTTATTTAGTTACATATGTTAACTATTGCCATAATATAATATAATAAGTATAAAAGGACACATATTGATGAGTTGTAAGTAAATTTAGTTGTCTTTACCTTTAATTTTTTGCTGTAATATAAGGCCTATTGACACAAGTCGCAAGTAAAATAGTTATCTTCCTCTACGGCCCCAGAGCAGCTTTCATGAGCCAACGACGACATTGGGTGCATTGAATCCATCCCTCATAACCCTAGGAGTCCGAGTAAAGCTCATTGCAGTAAATGCAGGCAGTATTGTTATCCTCTTCACTGGACTCATCCGTCCTTTGCTCCTTCGGTTTTTCTTTTTTTGGACGCTTTTTATTTTCTGTCTGTTCTGTCTGTCTTCTTTCCATCATTTTTCTTTTTCTTTTCTTCTAATGTTGCCTGAAGATGAAGCTTGTATGGGGAGCCCGACAAAATAACAGTTTTTCCTTTTCTCTTGTCCTCCTTCGGCTGTGTCTTTCTCTCAGTGTATAGGGGTAGTACCCGGTTTTGCCCCTCGGTTAGTAGACGGTTTTAATCCGCACGTACAGCTTTCATAATAAAAACTTTTTAACAAAAAAATTGAACCGCCGAAAAAACTGAAAAGCAAAAAATAATAAACCATTTTAATTAAACCTTAATAACTAAGTTCTTAAACTGATGTAAGTATACCTGAGTATATATTTTTGTAATAATTTAGAGTTTTTAATTAACCTTAATAACTCAGTTCTTAAATTAATGTAAGTATACCTAAGTAGTTTTGAGTCGGTGCCAAACAAGCAAATTAATTATTTTTGTTAAGCGTGAGGCGCAGCGATGGCGTATGGCGACACGCCCCTTCGCCGGAAAATGTCGAGCGTTCACGAAGTTAAACCCGAACGTCGTCGAGTGGTCTCGAAGAAGCATGTGTCGAGTATTTGGCTGCTACTGAGCTTTTGCCTCATATACAACAGACAAAATGTTTATATCATTGTTCATCATACTGAAGAAAGATTTCTTATCTTGTTAAAAGCTCAAATAAATGGTTTTGTGGGTCATAGTATTATTCAGCGTAAGTATGGCATAACAACTGTAGTCGTTAATTGCATACATGATCCTGAAGATTTTTCTCACTGGTTGTTTGCCTCTCTCGTGCGAGGTCCCAAAGGTTTCAAAGCTCCAACGAGAGGTACTTTTTGTTGTATACGATCTACTAGTATTCATGATTTAATGATGGCGTGTGAAGGGAGCATTTTTTGAAACATTTATGTTTATCGCCGGACATTTCACATTACATTGCTAATTTTATTTGGTTATTTCTTTAAATTTAGGTAATTTAGGGATCTTTGTTTATTTATTGTTTGGCACCGACTCAAAACTACTTAGGTATACTTACATTAATTTAAGAACTGAGTTATTAAGGTTAATTAAAAACTCTAAATTATTACAAAAATATATACTCAGGTATACTTACATCAGTTTAAGAACTTAGTTATTAAGGTTTAATTAAAATGGTTTATTATTTTTTGCTTTTCAGTTTTTTCGGCGGTTCAATTTTTTTGTTAAAAAGTTTTTATTTTATAATTTTTTGTGGCTATAAGCTACTAATGTGGCTATAATCTGTATGCTTATATTTTTGATTACTTTCAAAATAGCTACCTACCTTACTTTAGCTATTAACACACACACACACACACATATATATATATTATATATATATATATATATATATATATATATATATATATATATAATCGTATTTTAACAATTATCTGTTGTGTTACATAAATAATTTTAAAAAAGCAGGCTTTATATACTAACATGGGTAGGCCTACAAAAAATGCTGCTCGGATGAGGAAAAGATGTTTAGAAGAATCTATTAATGAGAAAGAAAAAAGGTTGGAAGCAAACAGAAAGATAATTACATTAACACGTTCACAGGAGAGTTTAGGTCAGCGCGAGGAAAGACTGTTGAGAATGAGAAGCTAAAATAACGATAGGTTATTGCAAGAAGGTTATAAGCAGCGCGCTCGTCGTTTAGATATGATAAGAGAGCGACTTTCAAATGAGAGTGAAGAGCAACGCGTTCATCGTTTAGATCTGATAAGAGAGCGACTTTCAAATGAGAGTGAAGAGCAACGCGCTCATCGTTTAGATCTGATAAGAGAGCGAGTTTCAAATGAAATTGAGGACGAACGTTTTTCGAAAAACTGTCGCTTATTTTAAGCTCTTCACCACTCAGAAAAAAAGGATTTGCATTTGCGGTCTTCTGCCAGGAATGTTTAAAAACGAAATTTGGAGTCAACTGTGATGACGTTAGGTAATTTCGTGCACATCTGAGTTCCCCTACCTTAGAATTTTTCTGAAGTTTAAGTTTTAAAAACCCGACTTTAAGCTATTTTGGAGACATTCGCGAAGTTGATGTCCTAAATACACACTTTAGACCATTTTCAATCATTATACAGGAAGGGTCAGGCAGTGGCGCAGCCAGAAAATTTTCCTGGGAGGGGTTTTCAAAATCAAAAATTGTTGCTTTCTTTCCCATTCATTTACAATGCGTAATCAAGGGCGCCCATATAGGGGGTAGGGGCAGCTCAAGCCTCTCCTTAGAAATGAGAACTCCCTTGCTTTTAGTGCTTTTTTCTTTGCAAAAATATATAAAAATTTCTTTTCCAGCCATTAATGAATAATATGAGCCAATAATGAATAAGGTATAAAAAATGTCAAATTTTAACATCTTTAATCTGTACTAAAATCGGTTTCCATGGGGAAAATATTCTGCTAAACCATGGGGAAAATTTTTGAGCCCCCCTCCCCCTTAAAATTTTGCATATGGGTGCCCTTGTGCGTAATTATTCAATATCAAAGAATTTCTACAGATTAGTAATTATTCATTCTAAGTAATTTCTTAAAAACAATTAATAATTCGTATTGATGTCACTATGAAACGAAGAAAGTGGGAAAAGCACAGAATATTTATTATTAGTTTTACTTTAATCTTATATTCATTTTTTGCGTGTTTTTCGCGAGATCACTTAAAAGCTCCTCCTAAAATACATTCATGTATTTTTGAATGTCAAATGCTAGCTAATAACGGTTTCGATCTTTCGATGAGAATTGGTTAAGAGCCTCAGAAAATCGGGTGCGGTAGGCTTCCTCTCACTAGATGTCCCTAAAAAGGAGTTGTGTAGAGATGGAAGTGCTGAGGGACTATGATACTCTGTAGAGCTTTATTGACACCATTTTAGCTATCTTATACCAGGGGGGACGTGGGGTGCTTATCATGAAATACAACTTTTATATTTAAGAATTGAAAAGTAATTTCTGACTGCTTCCCGATTATTAAAAACAGTAAAATATTTTGTTACTGTTATTTAGGTATACTTACATTAATTTAAGAACTGAGTTATTAAGGTTAATTAAAAACTCTAAATTATTACAAAAATATATACTCAGGTATACTTACATCAGTTTAAGAACTTAGTTATTAAGGTTTAATTAAAATGGTTTATTATTTTTTGCTTTTCAGTTTTTTCGGCGGTTCAATTTTTTTGTTAAAAAGTTTTTATTTTATAATTTTTTGTGGCTATAAGCTACTAATGTGGCTATAATCTGTATGCTTATATTTTTGATTACTTTCAAAATAGCTACCTACCTTACTTTAGCTATTAACACACACACACACACACACACATATATATATATATATATATATATATATATATATATATATATATATATATATATATATATATATATATATATATATATATATATATATAATCGTATTTTAACAATTATCTGTTGTGTTACATAAATAATTTTAAAAAAGCAGGCTTTATATACTAACATGGGTAGGCCTACAAAAAATGCTGCTCGGATGAGGAAAAGATGTTTAGAAGAATCTATTAATCAGAAAGAAAAAAGGTTGGAAGCAAACAGAAAGATAATTACATTAACACGTTCACAGGAGAGTTTAGGTCAGCGCGAGGAAAGACTGTTGAGAATGAGAAGCTAAAATAACGATAGGTTATTGCAAGAAGGTTATAAGCAGCGCGCTCGTCGTTTAGATATGATAAGAGAGCGACTTTCAAATGAGAGTGAAGAGCAACGCGTTCATCGTTTAGATCTGATAAGAGAGCGACTTTCAAATGAGAGTGAAGAGCAACGCGCTCATCGTTTAGATCTGATAAGAGAGCGAGTTTCAAATGAAATTGAGGACGAACGTATGCTGCGTTTGGATGCTGCTCGTAACCGTTCAGCAATGGTGGTACTTCACGAATCTTCCGAGGAGAGAAGTAATCGTATGAGCGCCATGCGACAAGCAGCTCGCGAGCAAATAAACCAGTGTAACGCAGAAAACTTTAAGAAATCAATTAATGTTTATGCTGACTTGTCGTGTTCAATATGCAAAAAAAATTTGTATCCTCAGCAACGTAGGAAATTGCAAACTAAAAATTTAGGCTCTATTTTGCCTAACGAACTGGTAGCTTTAGGTAATATAATTACTTGTTCACGATGCTCAAACAATATTAAAAAACATAAAACTCCGCCCCAGGCCTATTGGAACAAAATGTCGGTAGCTGCAATACCTACAGAAATTGATGAGTTATCGGAAATTGAGAAACGTTTTATTTGCAGAGTAGTGCCATTTCTAAAAATAATAAAAGTTCAAAATCGTTTGAGCCAAGACTGGTGCAAAGGGCAGGCAATCCTTTTTGCTCAGGATGTGGTCGAGCTGGCGGAACAACTTCCGCTTGAACCTTATCAAACTGGATTAGTGCTCGTAGTAGAAAGTCGTGAAAATTTAGAACATTCTAGGGAGTTTCAAATTGATATAGGTAAACTTCAAGTGGCATTGCAGTGGCTCCTAAAGAATAATGCACTGTATAAAGATGTTCGTGTGCATTTTCCTACTGTGATCGATATTTCTACGATAACACAAATTGCTGACGAACCCGCACATGTTCATGACAGTGAAGAACCAATTGTTGAACGGTCAACTGTTAATAAAAATAACTATACTGTCTTGCATGCTTCATCTGATCTAGAGCCAAATAAGTTACTACACAAACCTCACGATGAACGAGCTTTAGCAGAAATGCAGAGACTGAGAGCTCTAAATCAAGAGACTGACAAATCTAAAGCTCATTCATCGTGAGTTGTTTTTTTTTTTTTTTTTTGTAATTCACAACTCAGTAATAAAAAACCTGTGAGTGAACAATAACTCACCCCTGTTTTCCATCCTTTAGGATAGGAAATTTTTTTTCCAAATTTATATGGGAACAACTTCTGGGAAAATTCTTTCCAATGAAAAAAGAACTATCAAAATCGGACGAACCTGTGAAAAGTAATGCCTGGTCATACATGAAAAAAAGAACTTATATATACGGGTCGACTTAAGAACCTCCTCCGTTTTTTCGTCGGTTAAAAAACTAATCCTAATTACAAATACCAGAGATTGAGAGGTCTACACTGCCGTGGGCAGGTCAAAGGCAGTAACTGCATTTTTTTTTTTTTTCATTTCTTTTTTTTTTTTTTTTGCATTTTTTTTTTTTTTTTGCATTTTGTCATCTATTGTACGTTAGCTTTGTTGTACAAACTAACTTATTTGGTTTCCGCTGAAAACAATATATAACTCCAACATTTTCTTATTGTTAGTACTACTGAATCCAACACACATTTCTTCAAATATCTCGAAAACTCATTTCTGCAGATACTGCCGCTTACCTGCCCACGGCAGTACACACGAGAGACATCCAGGTCTGAAGCTCATTCATTGTGAGCTTTTTTTTTTTTTTTTTGTAATACCCAACTCAGAATCAAAAAATCTTGGAGTGAACAACTAATCACCCCCTCTCCCCCCCCCCCTTTTGGGTAGGAATTTTTCCCTCAAATTTATAGGGGAATTACTTCAGGCTATACCCTTTCTAATAAAAAAAGAATATTCAAAATCGGACTATTCTGTAAAAAGTTATGTGTGGTCATACATTAAAAAAAAATATATATACGTGTCGATTTGAGAACCTCCTCCGTTTTTTCGTCGGTTAAAAATAGTACGTCACCATCACTTAACTTCGCCCTATTTTTTCATACAAATCCTGAATATAAACGAGCTGATGTGTGCCTCACATGACTTCCTTTTACTCCATTTTAATGTCATTTTCCCATTATTGGCAATTTTAATGTGATTCAATAGTTTAATCTCTAAATATTAAAAACGATGGCCAAATTAAAACCAGATAAAAAAAAATCGCCAAATTTTCCGCCAAGTTGGCGACAAAACTTGGCGACCAAAAGACTGGCGATATATCGCCAAGTGTCCGCCAAATTTTAACACCACTTAAGTTTGCATTGATATTAACAATGATTTCCCCCCAAAAAGGTGCAAAAGACCCCCTTAGGAACATCCGAAAGCAACCAAAAAGGGAGGTGCACAACTAGACCCCACTACGAGTCTATGTACCAAATTTCAACTTTCTAGGACATACCATTTTTGAGTTATGCGAGATACATACGCACATACGCACATACGCACATACACACATACATACAGACGTCACGAGAAAAGTCGTTGTAATTACCTCGGTGATGGTCAAAATGGATATTTCGCGTGTCTATACATTCTTAGGCACTTTTCCGCATGTGGTCGAATCGAAAAAAAAAACTCAACATTCATTTGGGGGTGAGCAAAATGGAAATTAAGGGCGATTTTTGAGTGAAAAATTTTTCGCGAATACAATACTTCCTTTTTTGTAAAAGGAAGTAAAAATGTTTGACGACTGGCACTGAAAACTAACCCTAATCACAAGTACCAGAGATTGAGAGGTCTACACTGCCGTGTGCAGGTAAAGGGCTATAACTGCAATTTTATCTTTTTTTTTTTTTTTTGCATTTTGTCATCATTGTTTGTACGTTAGCTTTGTTGTACAAACTAACTTATTTGGTTTCCGCTAAAAAAAATATAATTCCAACATTTCCCAGTTGATAGTACTGAATCCAGCGCACAGTTCTTCAAATATCTCGAAAACTCATTTCTGCAGATACTGTCGTTTACCTGCTCAAGACAGTACACACGAGAGACATACAAGTCTGCATCTCATTCATTGTGAGGTTTTTTTTTTTTTTTTTTTTTTTTTTTTTTTTTTTTTTTTTTGTTATACCCAATTCAGCATCAAAAAAATCTTAGAGTGAACTACTAATCGCCCCCCTTTCCCCACCCTTAGTTAGGATTTTTCCCCTCAAATTTATATAGGAACAACTTCAGGCTATACTCTTTCCAATAAAAAAAGAATATTCTAAATCGGACTATTCTGTAAAAAGTTATGTGTGGTCATATATAAAAAAATCTGTGAGTGAACAACAATCTCCCCCTTTTCCCACCCTTAGGGTAGGAATTTTTTCTCCAAATTTATATGAAACCAACTTCAGGGTATAACCTTTCCAATAAAAAAAGAATTATCAAAATCGGACTATTTTGTAAAAAGTTATGTGTGGTCATACATTAAAAATTCTGTGAGTGAACAACAAATCAACCCCCTTTTCCCACCCTTAGGGTAGGAATTTTTTTTCAAAATTTTTATGGCACCACCTTCGGGGTATACCCTTTCCAATAAAAAAAGAATTATCAAAATCAGACTGTTCTGTAAAAAGTTATGCGTGGTCATACATTAAAAAAAAAAAAATATACGTGTCGAATTGAGAACCTCCTCCGTTTTTTCGTTGGTTAAAAAAATGCCGTCGTACGATTATACAGAACGCTGCAGAGCATTACTTAGAATGATAATGAAGGTAATTAAATGTTGTACAAAGAGAGAGCTACATACCTTTACTGTTGCAGAAACAGGAACGTAGTACAATCGGTCTAGTTTTGCTCAACATTTTTAAGTAAAAACCTCTCAAACAGAATTTTCTTCACAGGAACGAAAGAAGCGAGTCTTTTGTATTCTAATTTAATGGCCGCTGCTTCTTCATCAATGTGGAAGGTAGTTCCTCTCTTGTCCACGCAATTGCAGCGCTTACAGAGGCTAGAAGGGGGTACCCGGTTTGCTCCCAACTAACCAGTTTTACTCCACTTTCCCCTACACTATTCTTTTATTTCTTGAATAGAAGTTTTACATTTTCGATAGCAAAAAGTAAAATACGCTGAAAATTCTGCTTTCGCACTTCATATTTGAAAAATCACCAACCAAAAAGCCCTGCTTAGATTCAAGTGGACTTTTAAGCCTTGCTACATAAGTTTTCAAAACATATAACGACTATACGACTAAGTGTGAAGTTTGATGTGAAGAAATAGAACGAAATCCTGTCGACGAAAAAAACCGAAATTATTTTCCGAACCACCCAATACTTGTAAGCAGACTTATCGTTTTTCAGAGTTATAGGGGATTTCAGGGAATGCGGCTCACCTAAGCAAAAACATGAATAACTAGTCAAATTTACACTAAAAAATCAATTTTGTTTCGAGGTGTAACTAGAAAGCATCAAGAACCGTTTGAAATGAACTAATTTGCATAAATGCTGTGCTGCAGGGTTTTTTTTTTTTTTTTTTAAATCGATTATTTGCCGACGCAATTGATTGGGCTGTAATGCCTACCATGGTAGGGTAATTGCGCTCTCAAAGTTTGGATGTACCTTTCTGTACGACTCAAGTCACATATGGACGCTTCCCTTGCCAAATCGATTAACTCCAGGAAAAAAAAAGTCGAGAAAAGTGATGAAGAAGATAGCGTTTTACATAGAAGTGAATGGGCCCTCGTGTTACATTTTCTTCCATCGCAGGATCAGAAATGTACTGAACCAAAAGTTTAATATAAATTCACATTCTAAGCTTTGATTAAGCATTGTCAAAGCAGAAATGAGGATTTTTTTAAAAAGTGAAGTTAATCGATTTGGCAACTTAGGAATCCATATGTAGCTGTGTGGGCTGTTCACACTCCCGCATATGTTTGTACCAGTACATAAGACGTTATGCGACCACTTTCCACACATTGCAACTAAATATTGTGTTAGTACAACGAAATCAAGTTTCATTACCTTTCCAGAACTCGCACAAAAAAATAAACAGCAGATTTCTGCCTACATATCCTATTCAACTACAGGAAAATCATGTGGGTCATCATCATTATTTTCAGAAAGCTGAGACTCGTTTTCAATCACAGAAGCTGATATCATATGCTCACCAGCTTACGTGACCCCCTTACACTTCATCGCCAAGTTGGATTTCAATGCACTATAATTGGTATAAAAAAGCACAATCTAAGTAAATAAAACCTTGAACGTCCAGCTTAATATTACATATTTAATAGCCGTAACGAATCAATTAATATTTGAAAATAAGAATATTTACTTTACCTGCAAGATGTTGTAGAATTGTATAATAAAACAACAGCAAACTTGGTATGTGAGGTCACAAAAACTACCTTCCTTGCGACAACGTCTATATCCTTACTTTAAATTTACATTGATGTACACGATATGACGATATCAATTGTGAGTTCTTAATTCCGTTCTATTTAGAGACATTTGGATGAACGGGGTTACCCACTGAGTGTCATTACCCTACTTTGGCCAAAACAATTATAACTGCATCAACTGTTGCGCTGAAGAAATTTGACGCGCCAAAGTTTAAATGTGGCTCTGATCATATTTGTGTCCTATGACGTCAACAATTTTTAGTATTACAGAGCTTGAAATCGCATAAGTGCGCTACATTTGAAAAAAAAAATACAAAAAGGATTAACAAATAGCCGCTGACATACTTTTTGACAATCGTCCATCGCCATTTTACGTATTCGGTTCATGTCTACGCCAAAAAATTTGAAAAATATTTCCAAGAAAAGTTGCATTACAGATGGGACATCGATAACAAAGCATTCATGTTTCGAAACATTTATGTTTCAAATAATTTCTTCAATTAAAACTTTTTTGAACAGATATATACTAATTTAAAATCAAGTACTTTGTGCTGGAAATGTTAAAACAAGTGCAACGTCAGCAGGTGCAAATAAACATTTTAACAACAATTTCTTTTACTTCTCAGCTTGGCACTGATGAAGGGAGCGATTGTCCTAGAAAACTGTTTCACTATTTTAACGTTTTCATTTGCGCCTTTTAAGGTTGCACTTATTTTAACAACTCTATACATACGCTAGTAACGTATAAAAATGTTTCAAAAGGATTCATTGATCTTATTTGGAAGTGTCTGTGTTTATTAATTTATAGAAAAGATAAATGGATTTCTAAAATATTTTCAATAAAACTTATTAGTATTATTGAATTTAAAAAATACTAATGAGTATTTTTAAATGAATTTATAAAAATAAATTATTTTCGAATTATGCAAAAACAAATAAATAAATACCTGATAGATATATTCAAAATATAAAATAAAAAAACTTGAGTTATGTGCTTCATTATTTTGCCTTAATGAAACAAGACTCTGTTCATTGCAATGCTTAAATTTTCCCCTGAACAGTGCAAGAATTAATGATTTTCAACGATTAATTCAAACTAATTGGAGCATTTATGTAAGATTTTCAAAACTAGAAAATATGAAAAATAAAACAAGATAGATCAGTAGGAAGAAATAAGTTCAAAAACATTTCACTTTAAATTAATGCACGGCCAAAAAATATGAACATGCAAACAAAACCTATATCCGAAGATTACACAAATAATGATAACAAACAGGAATATATCCTACTAACAGCATGACGTGTGTTTTAAAAGCAATCATATTTTTAAATCAACAAATTATTATAGACAAAAATATAATACTATAACGTCCATAATTTGCGATTTAAAGTTTGCAGGAATTAAGTTCACTGGATTTGTTGACTGAAATGTAACATTTTGGCAGAAATCTCATTCAGTTATAATCAAGATTGCACTACTAAAACGCAAACAAGAAAAAATTACAATATTTAAAAATGTACTGGAGAGCTTTCACTTAAAAATAAAATTATAATAATTTGAAAAATAGACAACATATTAGTTAGGATAAATAAATACCTTTGTGCTGAATAGTAAAGTCAAACAAAACAACGTAAGTAGAAGCACAAATTTGTAAATTACAGCAGACACGTGTTTCGGCGTTACAGGGAACGCCTTTTTCAATGCAAAAAATAATGAGCTTATGGATGAAAAGACATCCGACAAAAGTCGGACTTTTGTCGGATGTCTTTTCATCCATAAGCTCATTATTTTTTGCATTGAAAAAGGCGTTCCCTGTAACGCCGAAACACGTGTCTGCTGTAATTTACAAATTTGTGCTTCTACTTACGTTGTTTTGTTTGACTTAACATATTAGTTGTTTAAACATCTAAAAAATACAATACTGTCTATAATTGTCTATAAAAATGCCATTTTACGTGTTTTCCAGTTCGAAGCTCCCACTAAATTATTCTCCAATATGTTTGAGGACAAAAATTACTGCAGCATAAAATACGTCGCACCTTGAATAATTGTGTCGAGTGTGCACAGTTTGGTACATTTTTGTCCGCTTTAACTATCTCAAGTGTGCGCAGTTTGGCTGGTTAAGCACACTCGAATTAACTCGGCCGTATATGTCAAACGGTTAGTGAGGAAGGAAATGTTGTCTTGTTTACGGTTTGGAATTTTTTTTTATATCACTTTTAAAATATTCTTTCGGAGGAGAGAAATTCGTACTTCTATTGATTGCAGTGTTGGTATTTGGCGAAATTTATGTGTGAATGTTTTTATTACCGATAGTTTTATTTACAGTTGAAGTTGTTGGATGGCTTACATGAGCATCAAACAGTAAAAGACAACGAAAATGCTGAACTCTCAAGCTTAATATCAAAATCAGAGTTTCTAGAATACAAAACATTCATTATTATGACAACTCTCTGAATAGAATTTCATTTGAAATAAAAACTTACAATTCGATACGTTGTGCAACTAAGCCTAATTTTATACAGATTTCCCTCCGCTGAAAAGTTTTGAACATATTTCATAATACGGAGTTTTCCTTTAATTTTTTGTGAACTGACAAAGACTACCTTCAATCAAACAAATAGTAGCAGCTCAGTAAATGGATTTTTCTCACAACAAGAAGGCTGTGACCGAGCCGATTGTTTCTAAAGTTTTTTTTTTTTTTTTTTTTGATGCAAAATCAATTAAATCCAATAGCAAATATGAGATATATTTTAGTTTTAAAGTGTAACTCCTTATTTTGTTTGCATCACAAGAAATAGAAAACTACCATTTAACCTCACGCACCAATTTATCTCTATAGTCTGGTTCTCATAAGTTAACTTTCCATTGGCTGAAGCCATTCCATTCATTCAAATAGGGTTGAAAAGAGCCAACTTGTTACCAGTAAAGACTATTGGCATTGTGATAATATAAGAATTTCTAGTTTTTCAACTATAACATAAAAGATCTCAGCCCAATATTTTTATTAAAGCCTGAACATACCTAATCCTGCGAACTAAGCAGGGCAGTCATTTATAATTTTTCAGGGTGGGGGGCAAAGAATAAATGCTCAATGTAAATTACACCAAAAAAAAAAAAAAAAACAGAAAACACCACGCTCACTTACATGTAAATAAATCAAGTACTCAATGCCAGGGGAGCAATAGACCCCCTTGACCCCCCCCCCTAAATGACAGGTCTGGAATTAAGTGAACAATTTTACGTACAGGGTGGGTAAAAGATTTTCCACAATTTTTAAGCTTAGAAGCACAGCAAGTTTATAGCAACGAACTAATAAACTGTAAAATAAAAGTGAATGCATACCTCACACACATATAAAATTTAATACAAATATGTACAGTACAACGCCATGTAAACAAAAAGTAACAATAAGCAATAAGTAAGCGAATCATATATATTATCGAACTGTAAACTAAAACTGTATGTGTACGCAGTACGTCAAAAGCAAAAACAGATTTCCAATTTCTCATCGAAGAAGAAAATATTTCAATGATCCCTTTCCATTTGCTATACAGTACCATCTGAGCCAGTAAAAGCAATACAATTTTCTCTCAGAGTTCAATCATGCAAAAGAAAGGCACTTTTCTCTTAGAGTTACAAATCTTCAGTGCAAACCTTGCACTGCCCTCGGTAACTTTCTGGATTAAATTATAAGGAATAAATCTCAGTAATTTAATTTTTAGTTTCTTCCTTGAGTATTTCCGCTCGCTCAAGAAAATCGATTTTTATTCATTTTTAGAGTTCCTTACCTTCTTCCAAAGACTGCTGTTCTTTCTCTACTGACTTATTTATTTCTTAATTTTGTAAACATTTGCATTTATTTTCAACATTTTAAGGTTTGTTAAGAACAAATTGTATACTAACTATCGTTCGAGTATAATGATTACAGAGGTGAATGCGTGTTTTTAATTGCAGCCTCACAAGTTCATTATCCTAGTGTGATATGACTTGATTTAATTTGACGTCTTTTGAAAATTTCAGCCACTACTAAAATATCGTTGAAACATTTCATTAACCCATTAATGCCTAGCGTCCCTTTTTAGGGACGATCCAAAAATTGCGTCTCAATTTCCCAAAAGTAAACATTTCAACTCAATAATTGTGTTCATTTATTACTTTAGTATTGTTTCAATTCGTTACTAGCAGACGGCAGCACATAATCGTTATAAAGTGTGTTGTGTAACCATTTTGTTATGATCTTCGTGAAGAATTTCATTGCTCACAATGACAAGAACAAAAAAGTAAGTTTTCAAAATTTTTAACAAGTAAATCAATTTGTATTTGATACATATGTTACTTTGATCAATATTTCAGTTTACCTTTTCTTGCATTTTTGTAGATTTTAAAAATTTTATGGATTTTATAGCAATTTAAGAGCGTCCCTAAAAAGGGACGCTAGGCAGTAAAGGCTGCATTGTGGAATCGTTGCTAGTTTCTTGCTTAGAATTCATAATTGGCCTCAAAAGAAGTTATTAAATGTTTTTAGACTAAAAAATAGGCAATATGTTTTATTTTTAAAAATTAAAAAGACTAATTAATAATAAAACTACCTTTTTTAAAGATATTTCAGTAACAATTTTTTCTGCAATTTCGAAAAATACTTAGGTAAATTTGAAAAGCTAACTGTTTCAAAAATTAACTTCTTTGAAATCTGAGTTATTTTTTGACATTAATAATCTTCAGTAACTCATTGAGATTTTCTCATTGTTTTGTCTGACTTTGAAGAAGCCTTAGCACTTCTGGAACAGCTCTCTGATGATAAAGAATTCAAGGAGGCTGATATATGCATTTGTCCACCTTCACAAGTTAGTGAAATTACTGACGAATACAGTGGGCTGGATGACTCAGTTGATGTTAATCAATTATCAGGTCAACAGTTGAAATCTTCTGCTACAATGACCATTAGAAAAGTTAATCAGGGTAAGGTAGTATGTGTTGGAGATAGTCAGTCAAGTGACAGTGATGATGTTGAGCAGCATCTTCCAAGCAAACGCAGAAAAATAAAGAAAAAAAATACAGAAAGAAATTGGGTTAAGAAAGATATATCCATCAATAAAAAAAAATACTGTAGGGAATGTGGAAACATCAAGCTTTTTGAATGTTGAATGGACACCAGTGTCAATATTTGAAGAGTTTTTTACAGATGAAATACTGGATGAATTTGTTTTTCAGAGCACCCTCTATGCTCGACAAAAAAAACAATACATACTCTTCTATAACGCGAGAGGAGCTGCGTTTATTCTTGGCTATCCTATTAACAAGTGGATATGCATGCTTGCCCCAGCGGAGACTCTACTGGAGTCCATCAACTGATGTCAACGACATAGCAATTAGTTCTGCAATGAGTAGAAATCGATTTGAGCAAATTATGCAGTATTTACATTTTGCTGACACCAAACTCAACAAAAATGACAAAGTCGGAAAGTTTTTTTTTTTTTTTCAAGTATTAAATCGTCGGCAAAAAAATATTTGTCGTTGAAAAAGCATGTACCCTCTGATGCCTAGCGTCCCTTTTTAGGGACAATTTTTCTGTTATTAATAAAACATTTATTTTTTGCATTAGATTTTTTTAATTATTTTTCCTGTCTATTAAACACTATTTGCAACCCGTAAACAAAAAATCTTTGAAAAAAAAATGTCAGGCATTAATGGGTTAATATTGACCGAATTAAGAAATAATGGAGATTGCATTTGAGGCAGTGAGAAGCAAAGAGATATAAGTGGCAACATTACAAATTTGGAGATAACCAGTACAAATAGAAGGTGAACTACTCCACTGTTTTGGGGAAGAGGTAGTTTAGTAGTCCTGGTACTGGGGGGGGGGGGGGGTTCGACATTTTAACGCGAAACCTTACTCGAATTTGCGCATGCGTCAGGTCTCTTCTGACATTATCAAAACAGCTGTGATAGCAAGAAGGAAGTAACGAGCAAGCAAAAACCGAATGCATTTCAAATTGGAATCGTTTGCAGCTGCTAATCGTGGAGTTCGAGAACAGACAGTAGGTGCTGTTATACAACGTGATGTAGTGGAGCTTTTCAATGAAAACCTACCTAGGACCGGTAGGAAAGGAATGTAAATCGGCGATTTCAAGTTTTGAGTAAAACTTTTCATTGAAAGTCTACCGGTCCTAGGTAGGCTTTCATTGAAAAGTTTTACTCAAAACTTGAAATCGCCGATTTACATTCCCTTGCTTCTCACTGCCCCATACATCGTACTTAGAATGGCAGTGCAAGTAAGTCATCCTAATTTCGTTTCGAGTAATTGAAGTTTTTCAAAAATATCCTCAAAAAAATCCAAACTGCGTAAATTTTTACTTTAAGTATTTGTATTTAAACATATGTATTTTTTTTCCAAAATAACCCATAAACTTTTATCAAAAGTTACTTATAACTTGTTTTAAGGTACTTTAAATGACTTTCACCACTGTCATTCTACATTTATGATTGGTTTACGGAAAGAAAGTGAAATTCATACAAAGAGAGTTATAAATTTTAAAATGTGTAAGCTCAAGTTTGACTCTTGAATAACTTTGGAAGGAATGCTGTTTCGATAATCAGAAGCTGTTTTATAAAATAATGAGTAGCATCAATGTTAGTCAATCTATAACTATCAGAAGTTGGCAAATGAAGTATTTAGTTTTACGAAAAACCTCATGATTACCTATAGTTTGTTAAATGAAAGAACTGTAATATGCGATTTTCTTTAAATATCTTCATTTTCATGCAAATAAATAACGATACAGGTATTCCATTTCTTAAGTTCTGCTATTAAAAATTTTTACCGATTGTTATTTGTGTAGGAATTTATATGAAATAAGCTAGTATTACCTTATAAGATAAATCTTATGTTTTCTAGTTGAGAACTTTTTTTTTTTCGATTTGATGACAGAATTGGAAATACATTCAACAATAAAAACATCTAGTTCAGAAAAATAAATTTTTCAGTTTTGTTAAAGAATGTACCATTTTTTGTTGACATTTCATGTTCTGAAAAATAGAAATACATACATATAGCATAATTATAGGCGAAATGCATCTTTTTTTTTTCTTTTTGTAAATACTTCTCTATTAGAGGAAAAGGTAACATGAAATACTAACAACGAAAGAAGCATCTTTACATAATTTAAGAATAATTCTATCAGAAGAGTTCGTTTTCACGTATTGTGTGTTATTTTTAGGATTATACATCGTTTCAAGCATATGCAGTTAGTATTCTAATTCTGTCATAAAATACAAGTAACCAGTTATTCCGTACATAACCAATTTATAATACTGATCATACCGTATAATCTCTGAGATATGACTCTAACCTGTATCTCTAACGTATAACTCTTTAAAAAGTATATGGATTTATTATTTTCCCTAAATTGTTCAAAAATATTTTATTTGAGCAGTCTCAAAGGAGTCTCACAATGCTCATTCTGGTAAAGCTGAGAATATTTTACTTTCACATTTCTCTGAGGTATGAATCCTACTTGTGTCTCTAATGTATAAGTCTTCAAAAAGTATGTGGCAGTATAATTTTCCATAAACTGTTCAAAATCTTTTATTTGAGCAATCTCAAAGGAGTTTCACAATGCTCATTTAAGTAAAGTTGAGCATATTTTGCTTTCGTGTTTTTCGGTTCAAAACATTCATGTTTAAGTTCAAAGGAAAAGTTATCCTTGTCAAGTAAAAATAAAGGTATTATTTCCTGAACTTTATTATCTCGCGCAGTCAGAGGAATGAGAGTTTCCATTTCCTTCTCCTAATTTTGTTTTAACCACACATGTTATCACACGGACATGAAAATTCGGAAACTCATAGATTTGAGGATTCTTTTGGGAAAGGGGCAGGCCAAGGGACGGATAAGGTGAAGAAGAGGGTTGCTCAAATATTGACTCAGCCTCGGCATTTGCATTCCAAAGCCAGCTCTGACCGAAGTGAATGCTCCAGAACAATATCAGACTTGCAACAATTAAAATTTTCATTACGTCCATTTATTGGATTCCTTATTTGCACACCTCCATCTAATCAGCTTCGCTTTTCATCCAGTGTTTGAACGAATCTCCCACCGACGAAAATCTTGTTTGCTTCCGAGAGCAAAATTGTTTGAGAGCGAGTGGAAAAATCCCTTCGCTACCTGATTTGTCGCTTTTTCCCCTCTTCTTCCTCCGTTTTTTATACCCTTTTAATGTTCGTGTTCCCAGTTTTCCTGGTGATTTTTAAATAACAGTAATGCGTTCCTGCAAAACTCCTTCATCGGGTTCTGTATGACGTTTTTTCCGCACTTGAATCTTTGGCACTCGGTGCTTACATATAAAGCGAGGGAAAAAAATAATAATGTTTTAATTTTATTTACAGACTGTGTTTTATGATGTTCAAAACAGAGCTCCATTTTCTGAGCTAATTAGCTTAATAAGCTTACTGCTTGGAGCCAAATGTTAAACTTAATGGAAGGCGCGTAATGAGCTCGATTATAATTTGCGTCTGAAACTAATAATCATTTAAAAGAACACTCCATAGAAAATGAGAATTACAGAAAGAAAGATTCAAAGATACGAAATGTAAATATTTGCGCTATCATGATTTTGGGACAAAAATGCGCTTCCTTTAAAAACGGATGTTAAACGTTCGCTGCTTCATTTTATGTACTTTTGTTTCGTTTTTCAAAATATCAATTCCTACATTTATCAGTTAATCGAAAGATTTGTATTTTTTAACGTATGTGTTGATATATATTATGTTTTTATCAGGAAAGACCCCATGGGAGGTCACTGTGACCTCCCAAATGTGTCCTTACTCGGCAAATGTTGTCTGACTGCGTTCTGAAAATTTGGAGACATAGTTGCAATATCGTAATTTTTTAATTGCCGAATGTTCCTGGAAGTACATATATGTGTACATCCATATTTTTATCATTCGGCAAAATGTAGAATTCCATTCGGCAAATTAAAAACTTCCGCCCTCTCAAAAATATAAGTTTGGGACGCCCTTAGTCTTCATGTCATCAACTCTATGAATAATTATATGCAACAGTAATAATTTTAAAAAGATCCGAATCAAAACAAGAATTCTTACATATTAAACTTTATCAAAATTTGTGCTGAAACATGAACAAAATGAGTAATCAACAAAAGTGAAGCATATGCATTTTCAAAAACCTATATCAGGAGCATACCCAGTGTGGATCCCTTTCATCAGTTCAAAGAACGAACGCATGGCTTAAATACATGGTGTCCGCTTACCACCCCAATAATTTTTGAACGGCAAGAGCTACCGTCATAAAAGTTAGATATGGTTCAGTAAAGTTGCTATGCGCTGCACAATGAAGCAACTAACAGCGCCACCAGGTGTCAAGCTTCGGAGTAAGTGTTATTATCTTCGAAACGGTAAGAAATACGGGAAAAGATAACTACATCGGATTTAACAAAGTCGCCATTGCCAGCAATGAGTCTCATCTATTTGTACTGCTCAAAATGACGTATTTCTGTAGAAATGCACATTTAGACACGGGATTTCACTTCCCGCTGCACATCATGCAACAAGGCAGGTGACACGCTGGCATAAGCCCACATAATGCGAAACCGAAATTCCTGCAATGTTGGTAGAGAGGGTGCATACACTATTTTTGTATACAACCAGTGTGGAGTTGCCGCATCTACTCAGGTTTTAAATTAGGAAAGTCATAAATTGTTATGTTTCGCACATACACATCAGTGAAAAATTAATAGATTTAAGCTTTAATATTTCATTAAATTTTCAATAGTTGTATTTATCATTTTAGTATTTTATTTTTCTTGTTATGCAGTCAAATTTTCTGAAAATTGGGTACGGGATGACGGAAAACTCTGCGTGCAATAAGCCAAAAATCTTCAAATAAAATTCGCATTTTGAGAAAAAAAATGCTTGTATCTTGGTGAATATAAGTGATACTTTCACGAAAATGTATAAAAAGTGATTTTACATATTTGATAAACTAATTTCTGAAATTTATAGCTTATTCTCAGCTATTTACGATGAAGGCTTATCAAAAAGCTTTTTTTATTTCCTCACTTTGTTGCTGGTCCCCTAAATATACGGTTAATTTAATTATTATTGGAAAAGGACAACTGGAGCATTGCAACATGCATTTTATGTGACAAAAGTTAAAAAGCAAATAATATCTAACTTTCAGAGGAATCCATAAAAAGAGAAATCCCAACACCCCCATGAATTTTTGAAAGTGTCCCAATATTTTGGGTTACATAATGTACATGCATAAGATAAAGCTATTAATATAGTTTCAATTTGAGTACAGAAGGAGGAATAAATCATAACTTGAATGCAAAAAGTATTAACCAATCATAAAATTTCAAATCAGACAAGGTATAAAAAATTGTATAAAGTAATAAATCTTTGTTCACTACTTTTCAAAGACACCTACTTTTAAACAAATAGCATTATAATTTATTACAGTGCTTTAAACTGCAATAATTCATTTGACATTCTAATTATTTGCAGGAAACGAGCCAAAAAACAAAAGTACAAATTTTAAGCTTTGAGGGCTGAAAGAACGTCATAATTTCTCCAGAATAATTTCCGATTAGTGTAGCACTCTTTCTCCTCTTTCCCCATAGAACCTGACGCAACAACTTTTGGAACTGTTCAACATTGAGCCGAGATCAGCCAAATAAAAGACCTATTCATTTCAAACCGATTTATTGCCCCAAAATTTATTGACAAAGATATTTATAGTTTCCCCATTTCATATACACCCTATAACAGAAAAAAAAATCGACGCACCAAGAAGGAGTAGTCAGAATGAAGAGAAATTTTACGCACATGATGCCAACATTGGTATTAGAAGTTAATCAGAAAATGATCATTTATAACTTCAAGAATCCCAAATGAATGGAGGTTTAAGCCCTTGGTTTAAGTGCAATGTTAAACCACCTCTAGGGTGAATGTTCGGGCGATACAGTCCAGCATTGAAGCACGGCAGTCTCGCACGATGTTTTACGTCATCTCGTACCGCAATTACTGTAAAGCGCCACTAATTCCATCAGACTCATAGATTGTCCAATTGATCTCAAGCGATCTCAGTCAGCTCAATTTCTGACAAATTACGTCATTGCACAGTCGAGAGAAGTTGATAATGTAGAAGCGGAAGTCCTCTCTGAGACCCTTGCTGTGTGTGACCGAGCATTGTCCAGTTGAAAAAGGGCTCCTGGGAACTCCGCCATTGGTGTCAACACATGTGACTGAAGCATCACAGAAACACACCATTTGCCTGCCAGAGTGCTGTGTATCAATATTATGGATGACCATGTTTCGTATAAGGTAGCATCCCATAACGTCACTCTAGCTGTGGGTCCGACAAGCCACTGAAAAGCAATGCCTTTCCTAGGGCACATCAGTTACCCTAGATGACGATATTGCTCAATATAGCAATATCATCATATCAAACAGCAATATTTCAATACAGCAATCAAGCAATAAAAAATAATAATAATGAACGTGAACCGCGAATACCTACCTTCAGTTTGACATTTTCATCCGCTTTACTTGAAGCCTACTTACATCCCTTTGCTTCTAACTGCATCATACTTAGTGTATGATACTTAATAAAATCCCTACTTTTTTTTTCCTTAACTGTTTACACGGCGCTAATCGGTTTTCACACGTTAATCCGTTGAAATAATATCATTCGATCGCTTTACTGCTCAGAAAACTCTTCTCTGAATTGTTGAGTTATAAAACTGCTCATCAAATGGAAATCACGAGCTTATAATGGCAATTGCTTTTATGAATTATAAAACTTTATGTCATTTGAAAAAATACACCAAAGACGATAAGTTTGAACTTGCAACATTTTTGTTTTATTTCATATTCTCAAAAAAGCGTTTTTAAGTTTTTTAAGTTTTATAAAATATAACATAGAAACATTTTTATGTAACGACGTTTTCATTAAGAAACACTATAATTTTTGCTATCATATCAAACCAGGAATAAACGTATTATGCAGCTTAGGACAAAATAGTGCTCTAAAAATTTTAATATTCAGAATAATGTTACAACTCATCTTGAAAAACTGATTTTCCACGAATAGAATCAGAGTAAAATCAGATTTTTTCCTTACAAAAAGTGCATACTCAAACCTGTTTTTGTGCAATTTTTTTCTTTTGTGCGGTGCATGAAAATTTCAATCAGATTGGGACTAAATTGACGAAATTATTTATAAAATGAATGCGAGGTAGTATCTTCAAGTGACGACAAGGGTATTCGGGAAATTTTGTCCGACTCTTCGGCAAAACTATCATTACTTGGCTTGTTTTGAATTCGTTTAAAAAAGCAATTCCTAGTTATGTCGTAAGATTTTTGGTTAATTTCTACGTGAGAGTTTTTTTGTGCGGTTCGTGCCCACCGCATAAAAAAATAAAATAAATAACTGTGTTACGAAAACAACGTTTTGTAGCTACTCATGAAGTTTCGAGCATTTTTTTAATGCGATTCTTTTTATGCGGTCCTTAGTCACCGCATAGAAACATGTTCGTGTGTAGTTCCAAAGCTCACTGATAGAGGATCGAAAGAAAAAACTAATAAAATTGATGTACGCATGCTTTATTTTTAAGTGAAGACCGATATATAAGTGGATGGCAAGCATATTCATTTAATTTCCTTTAGGAACAATGGTGAATTTTGCTGGAAAAAAGAGTTTGAGATAACGAAAAAGTACATTTTCATAACCTGGAGTTTTTAAAACTATTCACCTTTTCGAAAATACAGCTCGTTTGGAGTATCATCTACGAGCCACCCTTGACAGAGGAGGACCGCGCTGTCATATCGGCGATATGACAGAGGACACTCACCGGAAACTACTTGTGCTTATAAAATTGAATATTGAATACTGAATAGGCCTCGTTTATCGGCTCGGAGTATCCTTCATGGAAAGTTTCATGTGTATGAGTACGAATTCCAGCCGCTCAATGAGTTAGTACTGGCAAAGGCTGCTTGAAGGATATTGAAATGAGACGTGGTGTGCAATGACCTCATTCGTAGTTAAAGTATAGAGACAAGAAACATTCGCCATGTTGGGCTTAAACATCGATTTTCTTTCTATATCTGTTATGATGAAGTAGCGCATTTCGCTTCATGACAGTGGTTTCTTATTAACTCATCATTATTATATATTTCTAGATTTCTGAAGATTCAACACAGGAGATATAGGAAGAAAGCTGGCATTTAGCCCCATACAGTGGACGATTCCTCATGTTGCTACTTAGGCCACAATCAACAGTCAATGTGTCTACATCATCTTGGTTTATTTTCCTGTGTTATCATTTCTACAATGTTGTATACGAAATAATTTCTCACCTTCAGCAAAACTTGCATGTTTCAAACATTTAGCACTACTTTCTGGAAAAGGATCATGCGTTGCTATTCTCATCGCTTACATTGCTTTTCTTAAACAAATAAGTTACAAATACTTATCTACAGAAAAGGGAGGGTGGCCCAAAGCGGGCAGGTCGCCCAAAGCGGGTATGCCTCCGTATAACCCCCCCCCTTCCGGTGTGTAAGCGGCGATGCATAAGTATGTCGTGTTTACATGAACACCCCCGAATTTTAATCAGCCCCAGCGAAGCAGCACTAAAGCGGCACGGCGCAACCAGGCTTAAAATTAAAAAAATGCTACATTTCTAAAAAATAAAAAATAAATTAATTAAAAAAATGAAGTATTGTAACTTGTGATTAGTCGAAGATCAACTTTTTTTTTTTTTTTTTTTGATTTTCAAGAACAATACGCTAATCTACACTATCCATCTACAAACTACGATAGCCATTTCGTTTGTTTCCTTTTTTAAATTGAAGGTTATAATTATTGAAAAAAAAAAACGTACCTTCGGGCGAAGTGGGTATAAGATTTAATCATATATTTATTTATAATTTTTTAACTCGTGTGCTGACATAAATTTTCAATTTCAATAGGACAAGTAGGTTTTTAAAAAGTTACTTTTTAGGAAGGCAATTAATTTGTCTATTAATGTAATCAGTTATTTCTTTATGTTTTATAAACAAATGTGCTGACTTTAACTTGGATAAGTACAACGTTTTCATACTTTTTTATATAACGCCAGGTAACTAGTAAATTATTTTAATCATTTTTAACTTCATATTTGATTGGCAAATGTACCAAAAATCACAATTAGTTAAGCTTACCCGCTTTGCGCTCCCTGGTAAGGCAAAGCGAGTTTTCCAAATGTTTGTAAAGTTTGAGAATGAATAAATATTGGGTTTGAAATAATACAAAAATATCTTTTTATTCTGAAGTTCAAGAACCCTGCTAAGAAATAAAATCAAAATTGTTGCGATAAAAATCTAAAAGCTACAATTTTCGAGCGTTCTTCGAAAACCTACCCGCTTTGGGCCACTCTCCCCTACATTGGCTTATTTTCCATAATGAGGATTGAAATAATTTTTTAACTTTTCTTCTAAAGGACATAAAGCTCTCGAACAATCAGAGTGCAAATATGAAATGCTTATATCACTCATTAGTTTTTTATGACAAGGTGCACGATTTAATGTATTTATCAAGTAGAATAATTAATAGGTAGAATAGATTAACACACGCAAAGAAATCCTGAAAGGGAGAAAATAGTTCCACTGAAGAAGAAGCGAAAGGAGCAGACCTTTTCCAGAAATGTTATTTTTCTGAGGAATCAACTATTTGAGTTATATTATCACTCTTGCAGATATATTGGATTGAAGTTCCTATGCGTATAAGTATGAATTGGCGGTGTAACAAGTTTGGATCCTAAAGTGGTAGTCAGAATTATAAGGACAGCAGAAAATTGCACAGAAAAAAGTTATTTCTGAAACAATTCAGTGAAATTTATACACAAAGTGCCTTTTTATGCTAGAAATCATTGTGGGAAGCAGAATATTTGAAAATATAAAATATAAATGTTTTGTCGTGATTAATAAAAAAAAAAAAAACAACACTGCTAAAACTGGAAAAAATTGTGAGGACAATGGACAATGTGCATTTTGCCCTGAAAAACCCCAGTAATCAATAATTTCCCCCTTTTTTTTCAATCACTTTCATCAGTCTTGATGTCATGGAAGTTGAAGAACTTTCTTGAAAAATTTTTATCCTGGCTTTTTCGATGGAGAAAATAAGATTTTGCTTGTTTCGACATTGAATGCCATACTTTGGGTACCAGAATGCCTCACAAAGTTACCATTAAACTTAAATCAAGCCTTTTGTCTGTCCAGTAGAGCATTTTCACGGAATAAGCTTTAAACAATGATTTTAAGATTTACGAAACATGCAACTAGGCATTATCCTGCTGGAACAAATTGGTTAAAATAGTAGGGCTATTCCACGGGTAAATGACTAACATTCACAGAGCAAAATGATAAGTATTTTGAACCATAAACCATAAAATATTAATTTTTAAAAATACATTTTCTCCTCGCTTATTGTACTTTCTAAACTGAATTTCATGGTATGATTGAATTTCGAAAATACGTATTGGATGATTTTAGAAGAATTGTTAAAAGCATGGTAACTGACTGATATGAATGCAACCTGTGTGAAAGTAATACAGAGTCAATAAGAGATTTTTCTAAAAGTAAAAGGAATTTTTATTAAGTTCAGATCAGGATCAAAGAACAACGAATAAACTTTAGGCCTAAGGCATTTGAGTTGGAAAATATTGCTACAATAAAGAGTTACAGTAATTAGAACGGCTTCGTAACTGACTAACATCCCGGTAACTGACTGACATTTCTGAAATTTTCTAAATATACTAATGCAAATACTCAAAATTTAGCAGCAAAACTTATAAATAAAAGCTAAGCAATGAAAATACATTTGTTTAATTTAATACAGTGAACGCTTGTTAGTTGAATCAGCTGTTAATTGAATCAACCGCTTTAATGAATCAAATTGTCAAAAACAGAAAAAAAAAAAAAAAAAAATCAAGCTTTATTGAACTAGCCGCTTTATGGAATCAAAATTGTTTAGAACAAACGTGATTCATGTAAGTGGCGGCCACTGTATTGCTAAAATAAATATTTGCATAATTTACGACAAGTTGGTAACTGAATGACATATCGGCAACTGACTGATATTACAAACATGCAACACAAAATATCCATTAAAAAATATTTTCTCCTAATTTATTGATTTCTTCAAGGTGAATTTAATGGTATAATTAAATTTTTAAAATGCATTTTAGATCATTTTTTAAAAAATATTAAAAGCATGGTGACTGACTGACATAAATGCAACCTGCGGGAAAAGTAGTATAGATTGAATAAAATATTCTCCTCTGAAAGCAAAAGGAATTATTCATAAATTTAAATCGGGGAGAAGGAATAATGAATAACCTTTTAGCATATGGCTTTTTATTTCAAAAATATTACTAAAATAACAAAATTACACTAATTAGAACACCCTGGTGAGCTAACTGACTGATATTTCTAAATTTCCTATACACCCTAATGTATAAAAAAAAAAATCAGAATTATGTAGTAAAACAAATAAGTATACACAAAAGAAGAACTTTTTTTGTCATTACGGCTAGACCAGAGGTCCCTAAGCCTATGAGGACCCCCAAAATAATTAGACCATATAGAAAGTTATTGAAAAATATAGTTAAAATTATAGTTATGCTATTTTGTAGTAAGTTACCGCCCTAAAGCCAGGGCTAAGGGCAGAAATACTTAAAATACACCGCCAGCTCAGTTATTCCATCCGAAGACTGCAGTTTCGTGCTTTTTAGCACTCATCAGCCCGGAATAGGAATCACATGAGCTGGGGGCGAAAAATCTCTTAAGGGAGCCAAGAGAGCCAAACAAACTGGTAGCTAATGCAGAATTAGCAAACCAGATGAGCGACCGCAACAATGGTGCGGTTCAACTCAAAGATTGATGGCAAAGCTAAGGTATTTTGTAGTAAGTTACCGCCCTAAAAGGGCCCCCTAATCCCCTTTTAGGGCGGTAACCGCACCATTGTTGCGGTCGCTCATCTGGTTTGCTAATTCTGCATTAGCTACCAGTTTGTTTGGCTCTCTTGGCTCCCTTAAGAGATTTTTCGCCTCCAGCTCATGTGATTCCTATTCTGGACTGATGAGTGCTAAAAAGCCCGAAACTGCAGTCCTCGGATGGAATAACTGAGCTGGCGGTGTATTTTAAGTATTTCTGCCTTAGCCCTGGCTTTACGGCGGTAACTTACTACAAAATACCTTAACTTTGCCATCAATCTTTGAGTTGAACCGTACCATTGTTGCGGTTGCTCATCTGGTTTGCTAATTCTGTATTAGCTACCAGTTTGTTTGGCTCTCTTGGCTCTCTTAAGAGATTTTTCGCCTCCAGCTCATGTGATTCCTATTCCGGGCTGATGAGTGCTAAAAAGCACGAAACTGCAGTCCTCGGATGGAATAACTGAGCTGGCGGTGTATTTTAAGTATAGTTATGCTAATTATGATGTTTAAAAGCAAGGGCGATACAAAACGTATAGAGATTGATTTTTAACACCAAAATAATTTTGTGCTACCTAGTATTTCGTTCAAGTAGTCTACACCCTCAGTGTACCCTAGCTGTAATATATAAAATGACAGAAAGTGTAGGCGCTTGCAAATCTTCAGCAATTCTTTCGATTTTTTTCCCTTTTTGGTAGCATTTATAAATGTCTTTGATCGAATGTCTAACATTTGTAAATAAAACTCTACGCAAAAGAAATGCAATTAAAATAAGATTTAATTTTTTCCTATCGATAACCTCTTTTCCCTCATGGTTTTTTTTTTTTTTTTTTTAATTGCTAGAGGATTTGAAAATCTCTTTTTTTCCTTCGGTATTTTAAAATGGATAACATCCTTGTAAAATTATTGAGCTCTAAAAAGTAAACTATTTCTATTTCCTCTACATCATCTTAGTCACTTATATGACTGAACAATTCCTTTTTTCAAGAATTTTATTTTAGCCTTTTCCCTATTATCATCTTACTACAAAATATTGCAGACCACAAGAAACTCCATAGAAATGTTCTTTACTAGCAGTCACTATCCATATTTCTGAATTACGTCCCCCCTCCCCCTGTGAAAGTTCTGATATTGTAAATTTGTCTTTTGGCTGTACCTGGGAGAACTGTAAAATGCTTTCCTCTTCTGTTTTGAATTGATGTATTTTTCGAATATTAGGCAATTATTTTCGAAATTTAGGCCCAAGAGTTACTAAATTATGTAAGAAAGAATAATAAACGAAATCAATCTATGTATATAAAAATGGATGTATGTTTGTGGGTATGTGTGTATGTTCCTTATACAAATCCAGTTTTCGTCGGATTTCTTCCAAATTTGGCACAAAGGTAAATTGTTGCTCAGGAATTCATATAGGCGGGTTTTTGGAATTTTAAAAAGACCCAAAGAGGTCTAATTTCAAATTTTGAGTCATAAAATTGCTCTTTTCTGCACGAACGAATTTTTGTATAGTTATGAATTTGATCTGGATGAAAAGCCTGTAAAAAATGAACGAAATGAAGTTTCTTCAAAGTTTAACTGTAATCTTTAATTTTGTGAACCTTGGTTCAATGCAAATGAAAATGGTTAGCAACATATAACCACCAGGAGATATTTTAAATGCAATCAACAAAAAAAGTATCCTCAACACTGACCGTTCATGTCGATTAGAGACAAGAGTAGAGCATGTTTGGCAAGAAAGCCGAGCGAAAAATAAATGCTGTCTTTCAGTGGTTCTTAAATTGCACCCTGAAAAGACACAGGGATGCATTTCACCGTCAGTTTGTCTTCAATTTGCTTACTCTTTTCGCTAATAAGTTTACAAGTAATAATACCGTAACAATATTTAACACAAATTTTGATCTGTATTGTCTACATAAACAGCACAGAAAATACCAAAATGAGATAGGTATTAAAAATGCATTCATTATCGAAGTACAATCTTCAACAGTTTTAGCATTACAATATTAAACTTATATTAAAACGATATCCTTGCAACGGAAATTTAATTTAAAATTGTATTATCCTTAAACAAATCAATATGTATATTTTATTTATACTATTCTATGATTTACCTAATTCGGTTCACCTAAGTTTCACAGAAATCACTCCAGGTTATCAAAGATCAGGGGTAAAAATACTAATATGGCTAATGTGTGGCAAAATAAAAGGCTGTGCACCTTTAAACCCGAAACCACACGGAAATTTAATGCGGCGGAATTAATAGTTTTGGGATTGTAAAAGTTTAAAGTTTGAAAAAATGTAAAGAAATATTAATTTAAATTTAAACTTTTAAAATGCATAAAATGTCTCCATTTTTTATGTAAACAAATTTCTCAATCGTTTAAAATTTTACATTACTTTAGCGCTCGAAGCAATAGTACACCTGATGGAGCATCTTCACTGACTAGCAATCATTTTAAACCAGTTAACGGGTACCAGGCAACTTTTGACACGAAAGAGATTGCTACTGAAATGGGCATGATGAAATATTACGCCACATTATAAAAAAAACTTTTCTTTTAGTCTTCATCGTGAAATTAGTTGAGCAAAGCTCCATTTCTAATTACAAGACTCTTAGTTCGATAACTTTTATTGTAAACAATCAAAAAATATTAGTGTTTGTAACTACCACTAAGTAATTCAACCGTCATTGAAAAAATGCTGTAAGATAAAAATGGAGACGTATCAGTGTTATAGAAGCAGGATATAGAAGCAGGACGTATCAGTGGAGGGATAATGTGAAACAATTTATCTCACGTATAACCACTACTCGCAATACATCATTCTTTAAACTTCAAGAAATTAAAATCTGCAGTGAGACTTAAGTTCTGTATCACAATCAATAAGTCAGAAGGGCAGGCGATTAAGTATTTTAAATGCATGTGAAATTTACCTATTTTTCCCATATAGACAGCTTTATGTTGCATGCTTAAGATTGGGTTCACTCAAAAATATATTTCATTTTGCTGCTGGAAGGGGGGACTAAGAATTGTATTTAGGAGCAAGATTTGAGTTAAATTTACGAGTTAGAAAATTTTGAATAATTAAACTTTTTAGTATTTGGATTACGTTTCTAAACGTGGAAATACATTTCCTTCGTTTTGAAGCTGCGGATATGGAGAGCAAAATGTGCAACAAGCTTTTGTAAAACATAAACAAAAGAATTGTCTATTATATAGTTGTAAAGTAAAACAAGACGGTTTTTTCTTTCTTTTAATTTCAAGGCGTGCAGATAATTAAAAAAAAATGACGCGGATAGTCACGAAAATGTGCACGCCTATTTCTTTCTCTATAAGGCAGTTCAATTGACGGGTTTTATATAGTTCGTTCCATAAGTTCGCGTCCACGTACTCCATTTTTAATGCTTTATGTGTAACTTAAAATAATATCTGTAACTATATATATGGTAACTATTATTCAGTGGAACCATTTCTACCCTTCATGACGATTGTGCCTCTGTAAATTAAAATTTCGATATTCTTAAAGGAATATTTTAGAGCAGCAAACTTAAATAAGTGCTCTTACCTGCATCAGTTTGAGTTATCATGTACAACATTCACGGCAAGTGTGAGGTTTTAAAAATTTGAAATAAAATTTTAATCTAGACAAATTTTGAATCGTTGCAAGACACCAATATTAATGTCTAACTGTCATTTTTACCTACGAATATAGAAATTTGACATAAATATAAGAAAATAAAATGTAGTTGACGTACGTCTTTTTATGTAACTTACACTTACCTAATTTTACTCCATGGCATGCTTCTAAATCGCCACGGAAAGGGCAAACAGACACATTTTGTGAAGTTATTTATACTAAGTGAACGTTTTCTACGGAATTTGATTACATACCTGAACACTTACAAAAACTTATAAAATGAGTCTACCTACACATGAAACCTTGAAAGTAAAAACACCGCCAGAAAATCCGTAATGTTAACGGCTATTAATAACAATGACCGAATTCCTTATTTTCTGTACAGTGGATTATCTGTTTAGCTTTTGGGCCATTGAGGATGATTTTCATATCTGAAAATATTGTAACGGTGCCATATTTTGCATATATTTGTAACTGATAAAAACCACTGAATTTTACTAACGACTCTTCCTAGGGAGACATTCAATGATTTTTTTTTCAGAATAAAATGTATGTGAAGTGTACTATAGCATCATGCTAAATGTCTTGAGGTATACAAAACGTTCAAAGGCAGCACAACGGTTTTCGTATTCGAAGCACCACGTAAAAGGTTGTCCCACAAGATATGCAAGACAAATGTACCGCCCGTCTGATTCAACCGCAGACAACGTGCCAGTGGACACGACAGAACCAAAGAATATCGTTGACAGAACCCCGATAACATACCTCATGATTTTCCGTTTTTACTTGATGCTATTTTTTCTGCAAATGCTCAACTTTCTGTGCTATTTACAGTCTTTTGAAAAATTTGAGCCTAGAGTGGTGTGAATGCAGTTTTTTTTACTGTCATTTAGATAGAATTAATCCATTTAATTACCTAAAAGATATGTTGCATTGAGAAGCACCCGGGCAACGCCGGGTAGTAAGCTAGTAAAATATGTTATCATTCTTAAAAAATAAAAGAGTTGGGTTGGTTGATGCTAAAAATAAAATAATTCTGTTTTCAGGAGTATTAAAATAAATACATTGCAGCCATTTTAAAGTTAAACAGAATGTCAGTCAGTTACCGTATCAACTGTGAGTCAGTTACCGAGGTGTTTTCGTTATTCCGGTTGTAAACTTCCAATTCTACTTATTCAGCATTTGAATACTGCTTCTGATGTAGGCAGAGAGTTTGAATTTTAGAATATTTCCACGAATAATTTTCATGCTGAGGGGAAAAAGTTGATTTTTTATGGTAACTGGCTGACCTTTTTCAAAAACTGATTTTCAGATTGTTTCTGAACGAAACACTATAAAGATATTTTTTAGTATAAACTTCCAGTATAAAACTATATTATAAGTATCACAAAATACACTAACATTTTTCCTTTTAGATAGAATTTTTTTTTTTTAGGAAAAAGATTGACTACTACAGACCAAATTTTCTCCAAAAAATCCGATAAGGACATAGACTTCTGTTATGGCTTCTTTTCAATACGAAAAATTATAAATTAAAATTTAACTTGGTAAACTTTAAAAATCTATATTTCAAACTTTTAAATGATATACAATTCTTATAGTTTTGTTAACATTGAAATTTGGGTGCTCGAGTTGACATTTTCGTGGAATTGCATAATAATCAACGGTGTTTTTGGTTTAAAATAATATTGCTCAGTGCATCTACATGACTCTCAGAATTCATTCTGCCATGCACAAAAAACATTGGTACAGTTTCCGTTTTTTGGAGCAAGCTCTTCTCGTTACAATGTATTCACACGTACAGAAACAGAAAATTTCCTACCTGTTCGTCTTTTAGGTCCTCATTTGCGAGATTTTTCAGAAAGCTCTAAATGACCGACCTTTATCTATTCAGATTTGTTTGCCCGTGTAGTTTTTTAAGCAACCAATTTCGTTTTCTAAAATTCTTTAAGTTTAGTACCTAAGAGCATGACTAAAAATAGAATGTGACGTCCCCAATCATTTACTGAGCATTTATACTCTTATATAGTGCAGTGTGCAGAACAATAAACAAGCAAATTTTGCTTTTTAGAACACGCAAATCTAATTGTACTTATAATTTTGTCCCAACAACAGGGATGTATAAATTCCAACTTCATTGTGTGAATACGAAATTTCTAATAAAAGTACTAAATAAAAGTACTAAAAAAGTCTATGTATTTCGAATAAAAGTACTAAAAAAGTGTCTTTTACCATTAGATTCTAGTCATAAAATTTGCATAACTTTCCGACTAAATGCAGCCAAAATCTGGGGATTTTTCTTTTGTCCTTATAATTTTGACCACCACTGTATTAAAAAGGAAAAGTGCCTTAATGCCGACAAACACAGTTCCTAAAGCTGATATCTTTAAACAGAACAAATGTTTGAAGCATTAATTTTTTTTTTAAGTAGTTTGAGATAAAATGAGAGTGAACTTATGAAGAGTTTTCTTTCTTAGGGCACTTATATTTCCCAAAATTTTAAAGAATAAATAGTAGGGTGATGTGAAAAAAAAATTTTTTTAGAGTATCTATAGCGCGGAAAATCTTCGATTGGTGAACACTTAAAGGACAACAAATAAAAAAATAATTACAAAAAAATCAATATGTTTATGTCTCCGATCCCACAATAAGTGAATATTCGAATAAATGGAGAATTTCACCGTTTTTATTTAAATGCTTTCTTACAATATCCGATTTTTAATAGTGAACAACACGGAAATGTTGCGATTAGTGAAGCTTGAAAAACGAAAAAAAAAAAAAAATGATACCGGATAATGTCTTTCAATCTCTCAAGCAGCTTAAAAATTTGAAAAAAGTGGACACTTTTCCGTTTGTTTTTTTATTTTTTTAACTTTGCTCCTATGTTTTTTTTTAATGTTATACGACGGAAAATTTCAATTGTGGATGGGTTTAAAGATGAAATCGGAAAATATCTTCTCACCCCCGACGAGCCTAAAAATTCAAAAAAAAAAAAAAAGAATTTCGTCGTTTTATTATGTTGGTTGTTGTTGTTGTCGTGTGCCAGCCAGGCTGGCAATCCAGGGTGCTCTGCTTCACTTTTCCAACTGTACCGTAATTTGGTGTGAAGTCCGACTTCTACAGTACACACATGCCATAAGGATCCGTTTATAGGGTAGGCAACCATTCACATCGTAACAACACATTCACACAGAGAAAGGACAAGGACAGGAGAGAGAAAGTACGTCCATGCCCAAGCCAGGATTCGAACCCGGATCTTCCTGTCGCGGTCAGACTTCTCTGACAACTAGACAAGGCAGGCGGCGTCGTTTTATTATGATTAAATAGAGAAAAAAAATTGTTTCAGTGTTATATTCAGTAATTTACAGCCCATTAGCCAGGGCTAAAGCAGAATAAATGGAATACACCGCCAGCTCAGTCATTTCCAGCCGAGGACTGCAGTTTCGTGCTTATTAGCACTCATCAGCCCGGCATAGGAAAGTGACTGAGCTGGAGATGGAAAACCTCATAAGGAAGCCAAGAGTGCGAAACAAACTGGTAGCTAATACAGGATTAGCAGACCAGACGAGTGACCGAAGCAATGGTTCGATTCAACTTGAAGATTGAACAATCTTCATCTTCGGTTCAGTCTTCGAGTTGAACCGAACCATTGCTTCGGTCACTCTTCTGGTCTGCTAATCCTGTATTAGCTCCCAGTTTGTTTCGCACTCTTAGCTTCCTTATGAGGTTTTCCATCTCCAGCTCAGTCACTTTCCTATGCCGGGCTGATGAGTGCTAATAAGCACGAAACTGCAGTCGTCGGCTGGAAATGACTGAGCTGGCGGTGTATTCCATTTAATTGTTTCAATGGCTTTTCAGTACTATAGGACAAAAATTGCAGATGGTACTGGTATGCAAGAAAAGTTATTAGTTTCTCTATTACCAGATTACCAGAAGATTGCTCAAATCCCTTAATATTAATGACAATTTCCCCTTTTTCTTGTTCATTTTTCGTATGTTTTACAACACATTTGTGTTAACAACATTTAGAGATCCGTAATGATGACAGTGCAATAATAGTTCTGACTTTCTGTTTAAGAAATAGAGTATATGACGCAGTTTTAGCCTATGTACAAGGGGAACAAGACGACATTTTTATTATAGAGTTGCTATAAAGCGGAAAAGTGGGGCTTGGTCGCAGTTGTATATTTAAAAGAAATATTTAAGCTGGTTTTCTTTTTTTTCCTTTTGCGTGTGTGGTTTCGTTTTCACTGTAATATTTTTTTATTTTATTTTAATATACATATATATATATATATATATACAGGGTGATTATAATTTAAATTCCACTTTCAAAACGCTGTAAAAATAAAACCACTGGTCAGAATGACGTCAAATTTGAACGGAATATTATCGATGACGGGGGGAGGGGGGAACGTATGGCAGAAGAAAAATAATTAGTTGGAATTTTTAGCAATAGATGGCGCTGTAAGCATCATAATTTAATTAAATCGGTTTTTAATTGTTCTGAGGCCGAAAACCGCAGAAAAAGCATCAGTAAAAATCAAATCGGTCTTTAATTTTCGTGAGACTGGCGCAAAAGATATTCAATATACTGTACCATGCCTGTTTTCTGAAACAAGTTGAAATCGAGAAACAGCATGTTCCACAACTAGTCGAAGCGTTTCCGAGGTCACGTTTAGAATGTGTTGCGCTATGCGTGCCTTCAGCTCAGCAAAGTTTGCAATCGGAGCATTGAACACAGCAGCTTTCAGATTACCCCATAGCCAGAAGTCATACGGGTTAAGATCAGGTGATCGGGCCGGCCAGGCTGTAGGGAAATGGCAACTATAATGAGTCGTGCGCATGACAGGTGTTTTGATTTACATATTTTGACACCTGCAGAGCCATCTATTGCTAAAACTTCCAACTATTTATTTTTCTTCTGCCATTCTTTTCCCCCCTTCTTCGATAATATTCTGCTGAAGTTTGACGTCATTCTGACTAGTGGCTTTATTTTTACAGCGTTTTGAAAGTGGAACTTTAATTATAATCACCCTGTATATATTTTTGGGCTACACGCCAAAACGTTGCATAAGTCTACTTCATAAGAAATATATGCATTTAGAAAAGTCTAATTAGAGGACAGTATTTAGTGGACATTTTTCAATCAAACGAAGTTTAATTATTTACAAACAAAAGCCTCTTGCAGGTAATTTTCGTGAAACTTAAAAAAAAAAAAAGTAGTTTAAGTTGTTTTAATTAATTCTATAGTAGGTCAAACAAGTTGGGATTCGTCAATTGCTTCTCAAATTGGTCAGAGGAGTCTGACTGCGATGAGGAGGTCCCGGGTTCGAATGCATGGTAGAATGCATGTTTTCGTTACACGGATGTACTTTCTCTCTTCTGTCCTTGTCATTTCTTTGTGTGAATGTGTTGCTGTATTGTGAATGGTTGCCTACCCTATAAACGGGTCCTTATGGCATGTGTGTATACTGTTGAAGTTGGACTTCACACCAAATTATAGTACAGTTGGAAACGTGAAGCTGCGCACCCCAAATTGCCATCCTAGCTGGCACAAGACAACAGCAACAAGTTCTACCGAGTTTTAGTCATATTAACGTCACTATGGAGTCTTAAAAAATCTTTAAAATGTATTTTAAATTTGAAAAAAAAATGAAAAAAATATATATTTTTCATTAATTTTAGTGATTTAAGAAACCGAAAGGTGATCTGTAAGCAGAAAAATCAATTAATTTTCTTATATAACAGTATCAGTTGAAATGTTTTTGCTCTAAAGCATTTTAAAAAAAAAGTAATTATAGTAAAAAAACCAGAACAGCTGCAATTCTATATATTTTCGCATATTCAGTCTAGTTTCGAGATCGGAAGGTGTTATCCGATTTCAATGTATATAAGTTTTTGCCAATCGCAACTTTTTAGTCGAAAAGCTATAAAAACATTGAAAAGAAACACACACACACACACCATGAGAAACCCAGAAGTTATCCAGTTTTTCGAATTTTAATGCTAGTTGCGTGATTGAAAAGTATTCTGATTTCATTTTTTTTCAGCCTCTACCAAGAGCAACTTTTATGCGCTGTAGTGACTGGAAGATATTTTCTATTTGCAGCTTTTGAGCTACCTTATTAAAAAGCATGAATAACCTGATAAATGAAAGTAGATTAAAAAGGAATTATTAGCGATGTTAACCATACTTGCGTCAAAAGATAAAGCAGGTCTTCCACCATACATTGAATGAAATACGTGAAATAGTCCCTTGCATAATTGGGGGGGGGGGGAGAGGTTAAGCAAAAGTACATTGAAAATAATGCCCCAAGCTATCCGGTTACTATTTCATACGTTGGGTACAAAACCAAAAGTTTTATAGCTGCGTGATTTAGATTTAATTTTCGTACACTAGTGGTTACATATGGTTACAGTGAAGCAGATTATTCTTTGATAGAATTTTTATTTAAATTAAATGAAGTTAGTTACTATGAAAAATAAACTTCATCAAATGAAAGAATGAAACGCATGAATTAATGAATAAATAATGTAGAAATAATCGAATAAATAAAGAAATTAATTAACTAATATATAAGAAAAAAAAACAATGAATAAAATAATTAATGAACGAAAAAAAAGTGAATTAAATAAATAAAGGAAGGTTAATAAATTAAATGATTAATGAATGTATGAGTGAATTAATAAAGAAAGAAATGCGTAAACGAAATGAACTATTTCACTTGACAAATGTTATTAAATCAAAACAAGTACTATAATATTAACTAAATAAGCACTGCACTGAACGTCAGTAGATCTCAATTAATAGTTAGAATGTTAATTGCAGAAACGTTATCATTTTATAATAACAAAAATTATTTTTGATAAAGTACAAAATATTACAAATCTAATTTTTAAAATGACTGGTATAATTATATACTTTGAGCTATGAAACGTGTTTTTTCTGCCTTAAATCAGCTATATGTTTTAGAACATAGTTAAAATATTTTTAGAATGGTGGCGCTGCAAACTGAAAATACTTTACCATTTCACACAGATTTGAGTTATTAAAATTTGACATGTTTTTAACTTATTCATTGAAGTCCGGAGAAGAAATGTTTTTACATTTTTGCGAAGAAAAATTTACTAAAACCAAGGAAGTTCTAATTTCTAAGGGTGGGCTTAAGCCCCACTTGCCCCCCCCCCCCCCATATGGGCGCCCATGCTGTTTCACTACTTTCTACAATTACTTAAGGAAGTTCCTTTAATATTTTCTGGAGACATACATCATCTTCCGAGAACTAACTTCCAGATTATATAATTGTATGATTATATATTGTATGAGTAGCGAGAACAATATGATTCATTAGTAAGCAGTCAAAGATTCAAAGTTAGAGAATTTATTGTAATTTGTAATCGCCGAATAAATAACTCGCTGTGGAACGAAAATCTGAAAAACGAATCTTTATTCAAAATATCGTTTCATAAACGAGTGAAAAAGTTCAGAAATAATTGAAATATTGCTCTTGCTAAAATCTTTCATACCCACACCATCATTAAATTTAAATATGAGTAGAAAAAAAAATTCGAGTCTTTTTTTTATAGGTGTTCCATCAATATTAAGTTTGAACCAGTGCCAATAGATGAAGCCACAATGGAGAAAAAATAGTTTCCAATCCTGAGGCTAGTTCTTATTATATATTTTGTATTCTTTTCTTCGAGTATAAAACTTTCTCAAGTACAATCACATTAGAATTATTCAATATCAGTTATTCACTCATAGTTCATTTAACTTAACTTGAAAAGGAAACTATGTTTTTCTTTTAGGGAAAATGATTATATGGTGAGAAACGGATACATAAAGAATTTAAATAGACAACATGAAATCAAACCCGTTAATAATTAATCCTAAAAATTGAATTTCACCTATTTATGCGAAAGTGTTTCAATTTATACACATCACATTATCTAATGGATACTTCATATGTAGATTCCTAGTAATTTGATAGCTTACTTTATGTATGAAGTAAGATCTTTTGTGTTTTTTAAATGTCAATGCAGTGTGCAAATTTTATAAGTTACAAAAACAAGAAGGAAAGACGAAAACAATGAATATCTGGGTAATTCTCCAAAATCCTAACAATATTATATCCCATGAGCCTAACACAAGGATTGTTTGACCTAGATGTTTTTTCTTTTTTTTTAATAGTTAGAAATAACTATTCCGATGTTATTCCATTCTTATTAAAACAATCTCACTTGTTTTTTCCTACAAAAATTTTTGAATAGCCAGAAAATCACTCATTTGACGTGCCCCCATTCGTTTCTCAAAGATAATTAAAAAAATTTTAAAAATATTATATTAACATTTCACAAATTTATATTGTAGTATTAAATTACGCATACTTAAAGGTGTAAAGACATTCTTCAAAAAATTTAGTTATTTAAATAATCTAGGTACATCATTTTAAAGTTTGTCCCCAGGTTTCATGTCATTCTCCTGTCCTAGGAATGAGTTCAATCATTATAGATTAAAAAAAAGGAATTTTTGATTTACTGTGCTACAACACTGTTCATTATCACCATTTTGTTTGATTTCTTGAGTATTAAGTTAATATGATTTGTCTGGTGTCCTTACTAAAACTTTGAAGTTTAAAAATGGGTACGTATCATTTTTGCTGTCATTCTCCTGTACAAAATTTCTGTGTTAAATAAAAGAAAAATAATAACTCTACTCATAGGGTATAGTTGAATTAAGAGGTTAGAATCGAAAATTAACTTTAGTTACCTTAATTATAATCCTGGGCTTGCGTAACAGGCAAATTACAAGGAAAATGTCATACTCCTGTCGCAAAAAAAGTTCACTCCCCTAGCATTATTTATAACGCAATGCATTTAGTAGAATAGAATTTATTTCTAAAACATTATTTAGAAAATAAGGTTGTGATTTAAAATAAAACTGAATTTGGCAAACGATAAATAAAACATGTAGCACAGAGAAATTCTATTTATTTAATCTTTTTTATTCTGTTCTTTTTTCTTGTTTAGACGAATCTTCCAAACAGAAATTTCTCGGTTATACATTTTTTTTAAATTTTAATGTTTCTCGAAGATGTAAATGAAGTTGCTTTAAATTTCTGACTTAGATAAATTAAAGCACTATTTTCTAGAGTTAGGTGAATACTTTTTTGAACTAGAGCAGTGGAAATAACAAAAACTAGAACTTAATGCGAAAATTGTTATTTATTTGCTGGTTTAGAATTTCAGTAGATTTTTAAGCATTACGGGTGATCTAGTCAGAGCAGCTTATTCCAGTGTTGCAGTCCAGTAATTGTCATCTTGAAGAAGTCTTTTAAGTTGACACGTCTCTTTGAAAGTTGTACATTTGAAAATGCAATTTTAGATTATCATTGTTGATTTGTGATGTTAAGGAAATTAGGAAGGTTTAGATCCTTTCTTTAAAACCTTTTAGGGAAAGAAGTCCTAGAAATACATTTCATGATTTCTTTGATGGTGTAAGAAGAATGGTCAGAACTCAGGAGCTGTTCCAGAACTTTTTTGATATTGAAGTTTAAAAGACGCTATTTTAAGCTGTTTACGTTTGGAAAGGACCCTTCAGAATCTCTCCCTGGAAATCGTTTGAAATTAAAATCTGTCAAATGAGGAGAAAAGGACAGCTAAGCGACTGTTCTCCAGAAATGTTTTGAAAGTGAAGACCCAAAAATGCTGTTTTAAACTATCTTTGGTGACTTTCTGGAGGAAAGTTAAAGTTAAGACTCTCCTCTAGGGAGATACAGTTGTCCCTTCCTGCCCCTCTGGCTACGATCACGCTAAGTAGTGTTTTTTGAGATTTTCTTGGCTTAGTTTCTTTTTAAAATACTTAAAAAGAAATATACTTTTTTTTTTTAATGTTTTGAGTTTCTAAGCTTCTTGCGGACCGAGAAAAATATGCTCGGGTTCCGTATTTGGCCCACGGACCGAAATTTGAAGAGCCCTGATCTTGATGGGGAAAATTATCTACCAGCGTCCACGGCCCAGTAACACGCTGTTTGCGGCCCACTTGTGGGCCGCGGCCCATTGGTTGAAAACCGCTGCAGTCTAACACACATAGCGGGACTTTTTTCTAGAATTAAGAACAAATCAACACATTTTTTAGACTTACGCAACGAATAAACACCGCAGAAATGTTTCTTTTTATTTTGTACAGCTTTATATACTGGAGTAGATTAATTTTTATTGTCCACTTCTTTGCATGTGTGATAAAATCAGTCACATTATTCTTTAAACTAGATTTGTTTTGACATTTTCAGCACGCCTCATTGGTGAAATAAACCAATAAATAAATCAATGAAAATTAATTATGTTCTTGCATAAACGGCTTTTTTTTTTTTTTTTTTTTGTATAATTTTAATAATAGTATGTCAAGTTGATTGAATTTTTCACATTTTGCGATAACGAAATGAATTTAAATCCCATAATGTTTAATGCAGTGCATTTTGTTTACATGGTTTTCATTGATATGGCGCATTATCAAGGTTGACGGTTTACTATATCGCACTGCCAATAAAAAAGAATTCTTAAACTAAAAAGTTAGATGTTTCAGTTGGAATGAAAAATTTGTATCTCAAATAGCACTCCATGATATATCCTAAGGTATATTATTAAGTTCATCATATTTCTAATTAAGTTTGATTTATTTTCCCAAGTCGAGAATAATAAAAGATCAAAAGTAAATGCTTTGCAGCATGCATGTCGAAATAAAAAAAGAGCTGATGTGTGCATCACATGACTTCCTTTTACTCCAATTTAATGTCATTTCCCCATTATTGACAATTTTAATGTGATTCAATTGTTTACTCTCTAAATATCACCAACAGTGGATAAAATTTTAATGAAATTTAAAAAAAATTCAAAGAAAAAAATCGCCAAATTTGCCGCCAAGTTGGCGACAAAATGTGGCGACCAAAAGACTGGCGATATATCGCCAAGTGTCCGACAAATTATAACACAACTGGAGTTTACATCGAAATTAACAATGATTTCCCCCCAAAAAGGGACAAAAGGAACATCCGAATGCAACCAAAAGGGAAGGTGCACAACTAGACACCACTAGGAGTCTACGTACCAAATTTCAACTTTCTAGGACATACCGTTTTTGAGTTATGCGAGATACATAGACACATACGCACATACATACGTACATACGGATGTCACGAGAAAATTCGTTGTAATTAACTCCGGGGTCGTCAAAATGGATATTTCGGGTGTCTGTACGTTCCTAGGCATATATATCCACGTCGGTCGAAAAAAAAAACTCAACATTCATTCGGGGGTGAGAAAGATGGAAATTAAGGCCGATTTTTGAGTGAAATTTTTTTCGCGAATACAATATACATCCTTTTTTGTAAAAGGAAGTAATAAGACTCAATCATCTGAACTGAACAGCACCAACTCGCTTAGCGACGACAACAGTGGCACATCTCAAAAATCAGGAAATACGTAATAATTAATGATTTAATATCTAAATTTAATACTCTTTACTGCCAAAAAACTTGCACAAAGTTATATTACGTAGCTTTTGCGTTATGGCATGTAAATGATATAATCTATTGTGACACAGCATTGAAATTTCATAATTTAGAGGAAATGTTTTCAATTCGTAACCACGCACTATTAACTTAAGTTACGAAGCCTACTTTCAAACATTTTATAATTTTTTTGCACGTGTTGTAGCATGTAAGAACAAATCAGTTAAAAGAAGTATTGCCAGAAATCATGATTTTCTCTCAAATGTATTATTTATTTATTTATTGCAATGTAGCACTTTTGTCACTAGTGAGCGAACCTTACTCTACTTTTGCTTTTAAATTGATTATATACACTCCTCCCCTACCCCCCCTTTATATACTCTCAATATTGAAACAGACCATGTCTCATGTAGCAGTCTGAAATATTCATTTTATTGTACATTTCGTACATCAGATTGAATGACTTCGACAAGTGAATTTTAGCGAAGTCTGCAGGATATAAAACCATGAGAAATGAAGCTTTATCCGAATATATTTGTATGTCTTGTTCATTGCATAAATACAGCTTTTTTTCACAAAAATAAGATCGAAGGAGATAATCCTGTGCCAAAAGGTTTATCTTGATGCATTGTTGCTGTAAGTGGGGTAAGGAATTAACTTATATCTGATAGAACTAACATAGTCATTAGAAACATGCCAAAACAAAGAGGAATTGATGCGCTGGAATGAAATAATACTAATATGCAATTCCATTTTCTACGAAGGAGATATTTAAATACGTTTGCCAAAACGTGGAGGCTGGATGCTTGAGTCACAAAGTGATTACTTCTTTGTTTTTGGAATATTTTGCCATAGTTTTTATAATTAATTAATTTATTGATTAATCAAGATAGATAATTGTTTCCTATTTATTAAGGTAGACGTAAGAATCATTTTTAATTTTATCGCTAATTTATTTTGAAAGGTATGTTAATTTTCAAAGTATATAGAAGATCCTATATGATGTTATTTTATTTGTACTGTATTTACTTAATGCATTTTTACAAAAAGGCTTCTCATTAAAAATCTCAATTTAACTTTTAATTTGTACTGATGATATTAATCTCTACTCTTTAAACGCATTCGTTGAAGTTCTGGGAATTTTTTTGACTTCGTCTTTATCTAATGATATGTCCTACTTAAACTATTACAGAGGTCACCACTTATATGAATCTTGTTTGTTCTAAACAGTTTTGATTCCATTAAGCGGCTGTAATAAAGCAGCTGATTCAATAAAGTGGCTAATTCAATAAAGCGGCTAATTCAATAAAGCTGGCTTTTATTATGTTTTTGGCAATTTGATTCATTAAAGAGGTTGAATCAACTAACCACTGATTCAATAAACCGGCGTCAACTGTAGCACACTCTTCTGTGTTCCCGATTGTCCGTTTTTTCTATAACCCTACCCTATGGGTTAGACCCATTTGGAATAAATACCGGTGTCCAGGTGGTTGCGGTTGTGATCTCTCGCGAAATTCTTGTCGTTTGTTGAACATTTTTGCACTCCATTGTAGCCTTGAAACAACTGTGTAATGTAGTTTCTCGATAATATGTGCATTATTTACGCTTGCTTTTCACTTCAACCAAAGAAATCATTATGTTACTCTGGCACAAGGAGAGGAATGTTTTGAATCAATTAACGCTGCTGAGGGCATTAATTCGTGTAAAACTGCTATTATTGCTAATGGGTAACTGGAAAATATTTACAAGTTTCATGTCTAGCGCTATGAGATTGATTTAAATGAGCTTTTGTAACCAGTGGAGAATGGACAATTTTAAAAAATGTCAATTCACCAGACAAAGAAACGTTTAACATGTGGCTATGCTGCCGATAAAGAAAGAAATACGTTGTTCGAAGAAGTTTTTATTTTTGTAGTAAAAGTGTTCTGTTTCTTTCGTTAAACTTTGACTCTCCGATAAAAAGTACATAATTATAATCTTTTACCTTGGAGAAATTTCGTTTTTCTCTAAGAGCTTGATTTTTTCTTTTACCAATACCGATTTCAGAGCAATTAGTTCTTTCATGCTACGTTAACATTTTCGTAAGTTCAAGAAAGTAGACAAGAAGTGAGTCTAAAAGATGTAAAGTTTGTTGACGTAGTTAGTAGTTGTTTCTTTTAAAAGTTGTGGATGTATTAAGGAGTATTGAGTTGAAAATAACATTTTATAATCCATAAACTGATTTAACTAGAGGAAATCAAGCGTGTCGTCGATAAATCTGCCTGAATATCATTTGCTTAGTTATCTAACGGCTCATATGTACTAAATATGAGCAGATAAAAGCAAAAGTGGTGTAGGTCATTTTTTCCACAATTTGTACTTTCGCCCATCAGAAATTAATTTAAACCTCGATCTGCTTCACGCAGCATGAGTTAAGTCGAGGTCTAAACATGTGCTGATAGACAGTAATCGTAAAAGAACAGCAGTAGTATGTAGTGCAAGAGTGGTTACTAACCCATTCAACTGCTCAAAACCTTGTTTTCTTGACCAAGGCCAATTTTTCTGACATATCATATATTCATTTCCTTTTTTTTTTTTGAAATTATTTCACTGCGTAACGAAGACATTCCCTCCGACCCCCCCCCCCCCCAACACAGTACACTAAAAATTAAACTCTCCTGGAAGCAAAACACCACGTTTTATCTCATAATTTACCTTTTTTAAACAATTGTTAAGAACTTTCAAATAACTCTAAAGATAAAATAGTTGCTTATGAATTACGCAGCGTAATTCAACTTCAAAAAGGATTAGAAGAATATATAACGAAAGAAAAATCAAGCTCCCTTGGGAGCTATGTAGCTTTAAATAAACTACAGCTCCTTAGAAAATAGTTGCGTCAATAATAATATTAATACGTTAAAAATATAAATATTGCTTTCCGTTTGGTATCCGTTGGTTCCGTTGGAATATTGATGCTTATAGGTTGCTAGGGAAAATAACTTTTAAACTTATTTCTCAATTTATGTTATACTAGTGGTACCCGCACAGCTTTGCTCGTAGTGGAAAATTAAACGCCTATATCAGAAATAATGGATGATGAATTTTTCGCCAGTTTGCTATGTTAATTTGCTCGTCCACGTTATGGTAATTTGCTTGTCCACGTTATGGTAATTTGCTTTTCCACGTTATGGTAATTTGCTTGTCCACGTTATGGTAATTTACTCGTCCATGTAATAATAATTTGATCGGTAAAATGTTCTTAAAATTAGAATAGAAAAAGAACAAAATCGAATTTTCGAAAAATCGCTTCGAGATGCACACCCTCATGCTACAAACTAATTTTAGACCAAATTTCATGAAAATCGGCTGAACGGTCTAGGAGCTATGCGCATCCCAGACATCCATGCATCCAGACTGCTAAACATCGAGTCATCCAGACTTCCAGACAGAGATCCAAACTTTCAGCTTTATTATTAGTAAAGACATTATTCTAAGAAAAACTTGTTTCTAACTGACGAAAAAATCAATCTGGGGTGACCTCCAAATTCAGATTAACATTTGTTTCTACTTTTAAAATGCACAACGTTATCTCTCAGTTCTCTTGATTATGCCAATAAATCTAGTTATTTGTGCATCGTAATGAAGTATTAGGCTGAGAACAAGATCTTAACGCATAATCGTTTTCTGTCACATTGGTAATCAGTGTCATGTATATATTTTAAGGCTTTAATAATTTATTTCCTATTGAAACAATGTGAAAAATGAGTAGATTGCATTTGTAAGTAGTATGTAAAGTGAAGAAAAGTATCCTTTATCTTTACCCCAGTAAGTAAGTTAGTGGATGAGCGGAAAATACCTTTTAAAATGACAAAATGAAAGACAGAAAACAATCCTAAAGTGATTTCCAGCTATTCCCATAATGCTTTAATAGTAATTTACGATATGAAAATGCGCTTCGCTGCATCCTAACCATTCCGAATGGTCGTTAGCAAAACAACGGCCAAGAAACCAGGTGTTCAAAATGAATATACGGTAGGGGAATGCATGACTTCTCATCCTCTTTACCTAAAGGGAGAATATGTGAAAGTAATGCATATAAATGTGAAACATCCCTAAATAACCCTCCCAGATTATTTGGGGCATTCAGCTCCATTAAAGCCAAGCAATTCATGCCGCGAAAAGTGAAGATTCCTCTAAATGACATTTCGGAGATTTGTTTCTAAAAATGAAGCTTTGCCTTCCCTCCACCCTGCAGTAATGTCTTCGGCAATTCGAGAACTCAGCTTGCTTTAAAAATCGTAAAACTGTCATAAAACGTGTCAGTCCCTGTGAATAATTTTTCTCGAGAATGCAATGACTTTTTAAGATAAGTACATGGTATCCATGCTATCATTTGGCTCAGTGAAAATAAATCTTATTTTTTATTTAACAGGGGATGTTTTGTTTGCTTGGGAGTATGTGAGACGAATCGAAAGAAGACCACTGCACGCATTATAAGTCATTGCAACTTCTTAATAGAGACACTGTGTAATTTAGTTTTTTGTAATTTAGATCTGATTCAATATAATAGTTGTTCGCTGCTATTTGACAAATGCATAGAAAATTTTGCAATCACTTCAGTTTTATGGATGACTCACGGATCTATATTATGTAATCGTCTGAAAACTACTGCATAAATAGTTATTTCTGAAATAAAATGCTATCAAAAGACCATGCAGAGTCAAGATGAAATATCTAAAATATATATTTCATGTAATCTTTTTTACTTTGGTTGTCGTTCGCTTCCATGTAAACTGCAGCTGAAAACAATGTTTTCGTGGTGGAAATGAGATTTAGTAACCGGAATTCAGGCTATAAGCTGTTTGCATTACCAATTGTATAAAAGTTTCCCTTATAATTTTAGCTCATTATGAATGCAATTATGGTTTTTCGGTTACTTTTTTAGTTCGTCGTATTGAAGGAAAAAGTAAAATACGAATAACAATGATCGCCACATGAGAAAGGGATAAAGTAGGCTTATTTTCAAATGAAATTACTGCTAAAACCTTGAAATCAATAGATTAATATAATAATTTAGTAGATATTAAAATGCAACAATATGAAATAAGGCACATGGATGGAAGGCTATTACGTAATATTATCGCCTCTCATCGTACTTTGGGAGAATAATACCTTGAAGGCCTTGATATAATGTCACAGCCCCCCAAAAATTAATTAGAATTTGTATAATTTATGAATATTTAATCATTGTCAACTCCTTAGATAGCAATAATGATATTGATTGAAATCTATCATCTAATATTTCTGATTGCACTAAAAACCCTTACATGACATTATAAACAAATACATTGTCAATAGCTCAAAGAAAAATAATTTATTTTTATTAATCGCAAATTATATTCTGTGATGTAGACGGAAAAACGAATTCGCTTTAATAAATATCACATTTTCTTCAATATTTGCATTAGAAATTATGTGTTAAGTGTTTTAAAAAAAGGCGAAACAAGTTTAAAAAAATTAAAAATTAAAAAAGGATTTTACTCACTCAGAAGGTTTAGAAATCCTTTGCAACAAATCCATAGTTTTAATCCTCTAATTCTAATAAACAGCAATCCTATTCAACAAAAGTAATCCTCTTGAGTCTGCAATCCTTTTTCATAGAAAATATTTGCTTCATAAACTCAGTGTTTGACATAAACTAATGCTTGAAAATAAAGCAGTGCAACTAATTTTTAAGTAACCATAGTTTTCATGAATTATAGAGAAGCACACTTTTTAAATTAACACGTTCTAAGGATGTTTTAAAAGTCAAACATGAAAGAAAAAAATAATTTGAATAGATGATTTACTCTAAAAATTTGTAATCCGTGTTCATTAGAAGGTATCATTACTTTCAAGATTTTCTTGTTTAGTTTCTCAAAAACCTTATTTTAATGACTTAATTTGACCTTTCAAAATACAAAGCAAATCTTTACGCAGCATAGTTAATTCTTTTTCCCCACTTTAAATCAATAAATATTGCGTTATGGTTATTCAAACGGGAAAGAAAGCTGTTCTGAGTTCATCGCTTTTAAACTAATAGAAGCAAAAACCCCTCGTAGTTTTTGCTCAAAATTACTTTAGTTTGTGAAACTTTACCTGTATGTTTACTTGCCTATTATGAAATATTTAACATTGTGCTTTTAGGATTGTAGTGGCGGATCATGGGATTGTGAGGCCCTAGGCGCAGCCTGATCCCGAGGCCCTCACAACAAAAGCAATAGTCTTATTAATATTAACAATGCAGGAAATCATAACTTTTTTATTTTTTTGGATACACGAACAAGCTTTGTGGGGGGGGAGGGGGTGGACAGTTACATTTTTATTTAACAGGAAAAAAAAACATTTCTGACAAAAAAAATACACATTATAGTGAAAAATTTTGCCTCCTATATTTCTTCGTAATTTAGTCAGGACAGGGGGAGAGATTCTCCGAGCCCCGCTTTCTGGCATTTACAGGGGTCGGAGTGGTGACTTCAAAAATTTCAGGACACAATTTTGATAAAAGCTTAGTAATTTTTAGGACAACAAATATCAAGTTTTTTTTTTTAACTTAAACGTAATTTATAAGCTTGATTTTCGCATTGGCTGATAAAACGTTTCAAATTCAATCTTGAAAATTACAATACAATGCATTCAATCTTTTATTCTTTAACACAGTGACCAGTATGAAGTAAAAATAAATGTACATATGTCCAATTGCTTCTTTACTTTTTTTTGTTGTTGATGAAAAAAATGTCCTTAGTAAGGAGGGACTAAAAATAGAGTGCAAGGTGCAAGTCCAAAATTTATTGCATACTTTTCTTTTTATCCGATAATCTGATACTTTTTAGTATCTCAGAATCATCAAAAATATCCCTGTAAATTCCAGATAAACCATTTGAAGATGCAAATGAATAATTGTCTTTTATGACAACTAAAACTATAAGAAAACCTCCGCTTACGAAATTTTATCTTGGAGTGAATTCGAAATAAAACTTTGGATTGCTTCATCATAACAAATTTGTTTTCAGTTGAAGGCAAAGAACATGGACTTTAAAATACAGTTTGATTTTTCAAGCTACTTGTCAACCTCTTATGTCTCGCCGCATCAGCATCACCTGTGAAAATAAAATGCTTTAAATTCATCCCTTTCTGCATTGCACCATGTGCTAATTTTGCATCTATTTCTGCCTGCTTTTTCAACCACAAGGAAGAGAATTTCGTTTCCCATGGCATTTTAATAAGAAATTACTATTCACATTTTTAAAATAAAAAGTTAGTGACTAAATTTAAAAATTATATATGCAAGAAATTATCCAACTTCGATGAACAGAAACACAAAGCACCAAACTCTTTGTATTGGAAGAACAAGCTAATGCTGAGACTACAACGCAATGTAAGTACTATAAAAATAAATCTTCCCAGTACACCTGGGGACAAACCATGTAACTTTTGTTTTAAATATACTTTTTGAACCAAGTGCTTACATTTGAGTTCTTCTTTTATTTTATAGCTTTTTTGTAGAAGAGGAATGACTGCAAGATTTAGAAAGTATAGATAAAACAGTTTTATATTGAGCATTTGTTTTTGTTAACTGCATCCCCCCCCCCCCCCCGCCTTTCTCTAGAAAAAAAAAGTAGCAGCAGCAAAGGTAAAAGAGCTCTCTTTCTCTAAAAAAAATTTGTTAAGGTCTACGAAGTTTATTTTGTCCTAAAATATAGGCATATCATCATGAAAAGTTTCATTTTTCTGCACAAGTTGGAAATATAGTGTGAACATTATAGACATTTTAGGACAAAACTCGAAATTTTAGGAATTTTAGGAGCAATTCCTACCCCTGGGTATTTAGCAAAATCCCAGTTTTCCAATGCAAGTATAATTTAGTGGTGTCATCAGAAAAAAGTCCAAAAAGGGTGAGGTACTTAGTAAAAAAAAAAAGAGAGAGAGAGAGAGAGAAAACTTCTGATCTGCTAAGGAAAGGGGGGTCCGGGGGTTCTCTCCCGGAAATTTTTTTAACTTGAAGGGTTAAAAATACCATTTTAGACTTTCTTTGCTGATGTTTGGGGGGGGGGGGGGGCAGTTGTCTCAGCGGAAAGTAGTAGAAATTGAAGCCTTAAAAACGCGATTATAGGCCATTTAACGTTAGGGGTAAGGGATGGAGCCCAGGGAGTGCCCCCAATCATTTTTTAAAAATAGATCGAAATCAATTTTTTGCCCCTCCCCCCTTCCCAATTTCAAAATTGAAGTTTCAAAAACGCAATTGCAGACAAAATTTACATGATAAAAAATTTTACGGGAAAGAGGTGCTGGGCTCTTCCGTGAAATTTTTTTTCAAAACTATGGTCTTAAAAGCTTCAGTAATATTTTATATTCAGGGGCTATACCATTTAAATATTTTCTAACTGTTGTTTAAAAATGTTAATTTTTTATGGTATTAAAGAAAAAGAGTCTGTTCGGGGACTCTTGCTCGGGTATTTTCTGAAATTCAAAGATTTCATCGGCCTTCGGAGCCCTCCGGATGGTAATCCTAAGGCGTACGCTAAGAAATAGGGTGATGAGGAAAAAAGTATAATGAGTTCGAGCGCAACTATGATGAATCCAAGTGAAATTCTTACTCTCATATTTTTACTTTCCCTGAAATATTTATATACTTCTGAAATTCAAAATTCATAATTTAATTTCCTTTAATGTTTGAAACTCCTGGTTTTTCAGAAGTTTTCAAGCAATATAATCATTACCATCATTTTTTGTTTTCTTTTTGAAGCTGTGAAACATGTTCTTCAGTACATGGAAAATGTTAATGTACACTCCTGAACTGAAAACACTTCAATAGTTGGGGAGACCCTAAAATGGCAGCATTAAAACTACGCAGATCTTAATTATTGCATTACGACGCTATCAGGTTAGGTTTGTACCAACTACAGTTTTTATATAAAACGTTTGTCTTTAATAAGTAAATCAATCTTAATGAAGTTGAAATTGTAAAATATATAACAAACAAATAGCACCAGTGAAAGAAGGAGCCCAGACAACCATAAATATCTGTTAGACATCCAAAAAGATCCACCACATATCGAGATATCTGCTGGATATTTTAGTTATCTGGCAGACATCCAAGAATATCCAAGTCATGGATTTGGAGTTTCTAATATCTACTAGATATCCAGACTGTTACATGTTTTAGATATGGATATTCGGATATCGACTGGACATCTGGGAATATCCAAATCGTGGATTTGGATCTTTTCCACATCTGTGAGATATCCAGACTTTTACACGTTTCAGATATAGATATTTGGATATCCTGTAGATAACTATTCGATAACCTTCATGTTACATAGCAAATGTCTAGGATATATCTTTTTCAAGATATCTCTTAGATATTTGACTTATAGATATTGTAGGGTTTATTTACATTCAGACATCTGCGTGAAATTGTTTTATTTTCCATGTTTTAGTTAAAAAACAATATTTTTTATTGCATTGAAATGTGTGGCATAGTGTTAATTAACTGTAACTTAAACGCTTGAGGCCTCGTGCTCTCCACATTTTACAAAACGTGGTTAATCAGTCCGAATCGAGCAGCCACGCTACTTCTCTGGCTTTTTGTGTTCTGTTTTGAACGCAAACGATCGCTGTGCTCGATACTTTGAGTTTGTATTATGTATTAATTTGTATTAGTTTATTTCTTCATGTTATCGTGCATATATTTTTGATACACGTTGGTTTAATTTGCATTTTAATTATTTTGAATTTTAGCTGTGATTTTATGCTTTGCTTTGCTTAATAATTCGTATTAATAAAATTTGTAGGTGAACAATTATTTAGCATCATTTCTTTTCAACCGTTATAGTATGTTTTGACATAACTATGTTCTTTTTTTAGCAAAACTAACATAATGGTTTAACGGTTGAAATTTTTTTCTAGCATAAACTTGTTTATTTTTGTATCATAACTAGCTAATTTCATGCGCCATGCGAAGGCAAGGCATAATTCAAAGATGGCTGGTCAAAGATCAGCTGTAGATACTAGTCTTCCCAATCCATTTTTTTTTTTTTTTTATGTACAGTACTTGTTTATGTGTATGTAAATAAAGATCTTTGAGCTATTTCTGTCGGTTTCTCTAAATTTTTAATAAAAGGATTCATTTCACTAAAATATTTGTCATAAGATATAATTTTTATATATTATAAAATTGTTATACGATATAATTTTTCAGCTTCTCAAAAAGTAGAATGAAGTCAAGATTACAGTTCCAAACACAATGTACATAATTTGATTATACAGGGTTAGAGAAACCTGAAAAAGCACGGAGAGTACAGGAAATTCAAAAGTCCTGGAAATTTTAATAATCTTTTTACAACTCTGGAAAATGCAGGGAATTTTTATTAAATTGAAGTTGCAAAAACCAATGGCCAAATATGTAAACTTCCAAAACGGAAAATAATAATTGAAAAAAGAGTTATCTCAAGAACAAAATAAAATTAAGAGATGGTAATTTTTACTTTGAAGTTTTTTTTTTTTTTTTTTTTTATTTTGCTTTAGTACGTTTTTAACTGTCTAGCATAAAAGCAAACATTGTTTATTGCTTTGTTTGACATAAATCTTGAATTTTATGCTAAAAGACCTTTTTTATTTAAAAATTAAACATTACCTAAATTCAGTCACAATGCTATTATTTCAGTTATGATTACTTTTTCTTTATATTATTGGAGGAGAAATGAGGGAAAACTCATCCTTTGTATGAAAGAAAAAAAAAAAAAAGGAAATCTGTAAGTAATTACTACAAAGTTTGTAAGACAGATATAAAAACTCAATTTTTTGTATTAATAAGTAAGTTATTTATAAATAACTATCAATAACATGGCTGTTATACTGCATTGAGCTTAAAAAATTGTATATATTTATAAATAACTTATTCGTAAGTTTAAAAAAACTTCGACTTCTAAAGCCCTAAATCTTTACAACTTCATACTATTTGAACAATAAGACATCGTTTATAATATTGTGGAAATTAAAAATATTCGTAAGAATATACAGTGAAAGACATGTTACTAATTTGTTTAATATTTTAAAGCTGTAAGAAAATTTACAGGTTTAAAAATCATAACTTTTTGTATTAACAGATGAGTTAGTTATAAATATCAACACTTTTACACATATTATCAGCAAATGGGCAGTTATAACTGCATTGGGCCTTGAAAATGAAGATATTTATAAATAATTTATTTTTTAATATAAAAAAATGCGATTTTTAAATTTGTAATTTTGCTTACAGCTTTAAAGTATATTTAAAACTACATCAAATCCAAAGAACGTCGCTTTTGATATCTTATATACATCTGCAAGATTTAAAATGCATATCTATTTCATAACTATACGATATCCTAGAGCTATCTGGATATAATATCGTTTGAACATGAAAGAGATATCTATAGCATATCCAAGAGCTATCCAAAACCTCCCTTCCATATCTCCAGCATATCCAAGGGAGATCGAGATATCTCGACGTCGCTTGGATTCCAGACGTTGCAACCTTTTTACCTCTGGTGGATATTCTCTTGGACATTCGGATATGCTATAGATATCTGTTGGATAAGGTCAATGTTCAGCTTGTTATCCCTTAGATATCTATAGGAAGTAGTTTGGAGATATGTGGCTGTCTGGGAGAACACTCAAAATCAACTACTTTCGCTGCAAAGGCATTAAAATTTTTATAGTAATTTTATAAAGCGTATTTGTAATGAATCAAAGAATACACAGCTGTGCCCGGCGTGTGAAAACGACTTCAATCTGGACCCCCCACAGATCTGTCTCTTCTCCCTTCAGCATTCTAGATAAGGAAAGGCAATACAATTGTTCGTCAAGAAAAGTGACCATTCCAAGGTCGAGTTTTACACCCCATGTTGTAAATCCTGCTGCCTGCTCCCCTTATTTATTTAGATAAACACCGACTCGGGCATAAAATCACACAAATGACGACTGGTATATTTTGAGGGACTGATATAATACTGCCACAAAAATGACGACTGGTTATCATTTATTTGGGGGGGGGGGGGCAAATATCATCATATGTATATCAATAGTGCTTTTTTAAAACAAGATGCATACCCCTTATTCAGACGAAGCCGACTAGTAAGTGGTCAAAGAACCACTTGGAACGGGAAATTTTCTTCAGGGAAGCAGGTCCGGATCTATAATTTTTGGGGCCCCCTGCAAAAACTGTGTAGGGTCACTCCCAGAGGTCAGCAGTGTACATTCGTACCGTTAATAAGAACTTAGTGCTAGTTTTTTAATTTCTTGGGGCGTTGGGCCCTTTCAGGCCGTGTCCCCCCCCCCTGCACTGCGGGGTTTGCGGGTACGCAGATCCGGGCCTGCTAGCAAGACTAACTGTGCATTTTATCAGAATAATTTTGTCGAGCATTTACAAACACAATTTTATGCTGAAATTGTGGGAAGAAAGAGGAAAATCCAAACTCCAGGAAAAATCCAAACAAAGGCACCTGAAGCCAGGGGCCCCCTAAGCCTTAGGGGGCCCTATTGGAAGCAATCAGCCCGCACCTAAAATTCATGAATAAATATCAATTATCATGAGTTTTGAGCATTTTCCACTCAAAATTATGGCTGTCAGCGAAAAATCCTCAAAACAAAAAATTTTGGTTTTGTGGATAGTCCACTTCGCAGCTCCTAGGCCCCCTGTTTTTTTGGAGGCCCCAGCTATCGCCTCATGCGCCGCCATGCAATTGATCCGCCACTGTATTGGCGAGAAATTTGAAAGATATCGCCAAGTTGACATCATTTCTGACAACTTTCTTTTGGCGCTAAAGTTGGCGAGAAATTGCTAAATGTCGCTAAGCTTGGCGGCATTTGGAGACACTTTGAAGATTAACATGTAAATTTTATTTCAAAGTTAACAATGAATGGATAACCCCTGTAATCGCTAGAATGCAGTTGAATATTCTGGAATGGAAAATATCTGTACCTCAGAGCCAGAAGGATGTAAGTCCAAAAATTGCGATTTTCTTTTTACTAGTGCATTAGATGTAGAAGCCTATCCTGCATCGATCCATGTGACTAATTCTTAAAAAAAAATCCTTTTCAATTTTTTACCAGGGTTAAAAGAGCGAGCGTCCCAGCCTTTCCATGTGACAGAAAAAGATTTTCCCTCTCTGCTGTAAAATTACCATAAACCTACATCTAATCTACATAATAATCTACATTTAATTAGTGCATTAGATGTAGAAGCCTATCCTGCATCGATCCATGCGACTAATTCTTTTTAAAAAAATCCTTTTAAATTTTTTTACCAGGGTTAAAAGAGCGGGCGTCCCATCCTTTGTTTGTGACAGAAAAAAGTTTTTCCTCACTGCTGTAAAATTATCATAATGTGACTTACGCTCCTCTGGCTCTGAGGTACGGCTATTAGAGTATGGAAAATGCTGGAATGTTCTTCAAAGCTATATGGACGGTGTGCAAAAAATGAATCAACCCACCAAGCAGTACTTTTGAGTAAATTGATTTAAAATTTGAACATCATTCCCAAGTGGGTTGGCATTTTGTTCATTAGATGACATAGCAATACAAAACGTGCGTTAAATGATTCTTGCATCCTATAGTATGTCAATTTATCTACCAACCTATGATAATAACCAACCTATGTGAACTTTTGAATTTCTGTGGGTAAGCTCTTTTTTTTTTTTTTTTTTTTTTTTTGCTGCTTCAATGGGAGATAGTCTAGTTTTGACCGTCAGCTTTGTGCTGGAGTGATAATTTTAGCGGCGAGTATGTTCATCGTGATTTATCCTTAGTGTTTTTGCGTATTTTGACGTAAATACGTGTTTACCGGTATTAAATGATATTTTCTAGATATAATAAGTTAAGAGAAAGTAAATGCAGTCATATTTCATTAACACATTTTTCCGTTTTAAGAAATATTATTCAGTTTCTGCGTATTCTTCATATTTGTCTAACTGAAAGGAAATTTACTATTTAATATAATGCGCAAAACACACGAAATACGGTTTCATTTTTCTGCAAATATAAAGATTTCTAAACATCTTTGAGTCTTAAAGAAAGGAAATTCACTGTTTAATATAATGCCCAAAATAGGCGAAATACGGTTTCATCATTCTTATACAAATAAAGATTTCTAAACATCTTTTAAGTCTTTCAAATAGTAAAAAATAACAAGAAAATTAAAGCATAGAAAAGACATTTCCTGCAAAAGATTTATCAATTTGCATTGCGCATTCTAATTACTTAATTAAGATTTTCAGAGCTGTTTGTTAAATAATTCTTTGCTTATAAAGCAACTCGCATTAATTTGCGTCAAAAACAATGATTTTGGAAAAACTGCGCTTCATTTCTTTGAACACAAAAGCTACATGCTAATTTAATCTAATTTGCATGTTAATTATATTCAAATTCGTTATTTGAGGGGGTTTTTTTTTCGGTACTTTGTGGGAAATACCTTAATTCAAAATTTTATCAAGTTATTCTGGTCTTAATGCAATCATTACATTCTTATATTGTTAATTCAAAGATAAACGCTTCATTAACTTTTTCAGCTGTTTTATTTCACAAAACTACAAATTTAATGTAATTAAAAGAAAGTTTTACTAACATTCAGTGATGGTTTTAAGTGCCTAAATATTATTTGAATTTCAGTTGTTGGCATATTATGTTTGAATGAAATTTTTTTAAGTATGTCAAATAGCTCCTTTTTGCCGCCATAAAAAATGAAAATAAATCTAAAGAGTGTATTTTAAGCAAGACAAAAATATGTAGGGGAAAAGAGGGCACATGTGATTTCTTTTTTCATTTCTTTAGTTTTCAAAAAATATTATCAATTTCTTAATGAAAAAGGGTTTCCACGACTGAATTAACTTTTCTTTGTGTCATGGATTTTTTTGGGATTTTTTAAAAAATTATTTTTTTACTTTATGGTATTTTTAAAAACATGTCTGCAGTTGTTCACATGTTCCCCTAGAGGGTGGAGGAGGCACATATGAACAGGCCAGGGGCGCATTTGAACACGGGTAAAAAATGCAGGAGAAGCATCATATTTTAAAGGAAAATTCTTCAATATGAAACGTGCACCTAAATAACAAATACATTGAAGAGTTAGTAACCTATACTGCGTCAGTTTCCATTGTACAATACTTTTTCCACTAAGAAATTTTTTTTCCCGAATATATAACTGCTCACTGTCAAATTCTTAAGTCTCGTAGCCTGCTCTGATCACTCAATAATACTCTAGAAAAAGACTTATATGATTACATAATACAAAGATTTTTTTTATTATGTAAGGGTAACTCTATATAGATTTTGCTTTTAAGATTCATACGTTGTTTCAAAATGTATTTTAAAGTCATTTTGAAATTCAGTTTTTAATTAAATGAAAATATTTTGTGTCTTACTATGTGCTGCAAGTATTATACAGGGTGTTCCGTTTTAACCTGCAAGACCTTTATTTTCGCAACCGTTAGTCCTAGATATGTACTTCCAATTGCAAAAATGTTCAAAATCAGATGCAGAGTTAAGATATTAAAAGTTTGAAGTAAAATATAAAAACAGTCAAAAAGTACAAAATTTAACTTTTTACACGGGCCCCAAGTCACCTAACTTATATTTAGGGAAATAATCTCCATTGAAAAGTAATTCCAACACAAAAAGTTTGAAATTAGTACGACCAATATTCACCAAGACATGAAACGCAGCGTTTTGTGACTTACACCACTTTTCACTCGCAATCAATAACACATTTTGGGGAAAATATAGCTGTTATATATGTGCATAGGTGTGGTTTTTCAAATTGTTCGGGGTTTTGTAGTGTATTTTTGAGTATCACGGCATAACATTTGCATTTATTTTTGAATAGTAATGAAAAATAAAAGTACCTTGTTTTTCTTACTTTGACGACCAGTCATTTTTCTGAAAGGGCGACAATTATGAATCTCATCTTCTGTATAGTCCCTTAAAACTTTGAAATGGAATATCTCCTTGAGTTTAGGTCACACAAATGTCAGGTTTTTTGTGTCAGTAATAGTTTTCAATGGAGATTATTTCCCTGAATATAAGTTGGGGGACCTGGGGCCCGTATAAAAAATTAAATTTTGTATTTTTTGACTGATTTTTATTTTTATTTCAAACTTTCAATAACTTAAATCTGCATCTGATTTTGAACGTTTTTGCAATATATCTGGGGCTAACGGTTGCGAAAATAAAAGTCTTGCAAGTTAAAACGGAACAGCCGTATAACACTAAATTATTGATCAACTACTTAGTTACAAATATATATATATATATATATATATATATATATATATATATATATATATATATATATATATATATATATATATATATATATATATATATATAATGATATTAATAACAATTAACAATAAATTTGCAAACTGACTATAGGAAAATAATGATTGTAAGTATTTACACATTTTTTTTACACTTACAATATCCTATAATAATAATAATACTACGGAGAGCGGCTATGGGAACTGTTCCGTTGTGCCCTCAGATGTTGTGTTCATAAGTGTCCCATCGTCTATTTTAGAGCTAACTCGCAAAAATAAAGAATTTTTTATTTAATAAAAAATTTAAATATTGTCATACATTTACTTGAATGTTCATACAATGGTTCGTGCTACTTAGATTTAGATTAGCAGTTAGGTTTAAAAATGCTATCACATGAAGAAGACAGTGATAAAATTTTTTTCATCACCTGCTAAAACAAAGAAGTTGTCATCACTGAAACATAAAATAGTGCATCGCTCTAAATTTTTGTCCAAGAGGTACAACTAGTACTGTCCTTATTTGAGAATTTTTCCGGATTTTTGCTTGAAGTGATCTTAGCAAAACATACCATGTTCACATGAGCCCTTTTTTCCCCTAATCCAAATTTAACAAACCATAACAAAAGTACTAGGATTAAACGAGAACGATTTAATTAAATGCTTGTCAAAATTTTAGTCAGCGTAATGTTGTAGAGGATTCCGCTCCATACTAAACATCAATAGCATAGGAAGAAATACTGGTAAAACTATTGTTAAGGCCATGGTTTTTGCGTTTAACTCGATCAAATGTAAACTAGTTTGCTAGAATTGTTACACAGCGGGCTTTTAGGGGACTTTTTAAATCTTATTTCGTGTAGCGCTTCACGGATTACCAAAAAAAAAAAAAAAAAAAAAAAAAAAAAAAAAAACACTGACAAGTTAAGGAAAATGCTCCATTAAAAAGACCTAATACATCATAAGATACCTATTGGTATTGCTATTAAGATGTATAAAAATAATTCAAAAACAATAAAATAATTCATAATGAGAAAAGTAACATTTTTATGTACTAAGTCTCATTTACGAATTCACTGTGCACTATGCATTCGTAAATGAATTTTACATAAAAATTTCACTAAATGTTATAAATGTCAGGCTGGGGAGGGTGGCCCAAAGCGGGTTGGTTAGCGAAGAACGATAGAAAATGTTAGTTTTTGGTTTTTTATCGTAAAAATTTTGATTTTATTTCCTAGATGGGATCTTGAACTTCAAAACAAGAAGTGATTCTTGCAATATTTCAAACCCAATATTTATTCATTATCAAACATTACAAGCACTCGAAAAACCCATTTTGCCTTACCAGGGGTCCTAAAGCGGGTAAGCTTAACTAATTGTGATTTGGTACATTTATCCGTCAAATATGAAGTAATAAATGACTAAAACAATTGACTAGCTAACTGCCATTATAAAGAAATAAAACATATTTCATCAGTTTTTTTTTCACTTTGCCCCATAAGAAATGAAAGTGAACATTTTACACTTTTTTTTTTCCTTTTTGAAGGTACAAATTTACAGGCAAAAAATAATGCTTCGATACAAGCTTTATTTTGAAATACATCGCTCTTTCTTTGTGTACTGTAATTTTCAAAACTATTTTCCAATTCGTTCATTTTGAAAAAGATAAGTTGCGTTAACTATTTCCTTTCCCTCACTTTCTGTTATATAAGATATTTTTTACGTTGTTTTTTTAAAGATCATTACAAATAGAACAACAGAGAGCTTTGCAGATCGTTCTCTATAGTTTTTAGTTAAAATGAAAGGTATGTTGTCAATAGATGGCAAAACAATGTGCCGTGAACTTAAAACAAAAAAAATGGAGTAAGATAAAACTCTCTGTAAAGACGTATAACACTCTACTGAAAATCTAATTAATTTCCATAAAATATTTATAGCATGTGTTACTAAACGTGTCTTTTTTTCCAGTTTAGATTACTTATTTAAGCAAAACAAGTAATATTAATCTTTATCGCAACAAATTTTTCACCAGCCAAAAAGTACTGTGTATTAGAATTGTATATTATCATACAAGTTATTTCTAACGACTTTTGAATCTATATAAAGATATGACGGAACTCGAGTTTAGTTCGCCTTTGAGTTGCAAATTTTCTCAAACTTCTGAACCGTAAGCCATCAAAATCAGTAATTGCATTATAATTCAAATTTTTTTTTTCGTTTTCGAAAATTTATTCTGCTCTTCGTATGCCTCTTTATGCTCCTAATAACTTAGAGACTAGAGGGTGCCGCAACAGTTGGGGTTAAAAACTTCAAACTATTTCGTCGATAAAGTGCAGGTGTTCAAGAGCTTCCATTATTGATTCCAAAAAATGACAATAGCTGTTAATATTAGAATTAAATTATTTTTAAACAGATGCTTTAAAAATGATCATTAGCTTTATTTAAGGAAATGTTTCTAATCTCTGCTCAGACAGTTCTAGAGAGACTTAGTTATCTTTTTACACATATACTCTTTCTCTTGTTAAAAATTCATTGCCTACAACGTCAGTCACTTTAAGAATTTAAAACTAAAACTCATGTGCTTGATTAAAAAGTATTTGAAAATGATTTGCTTGTTTTGGCATTTTTGGGAACAGTTTGGAACTCGTGTGAAACGTTGCAGAAAACATTTCACAGCAATTGGTTAACAAAATACATTTTTTAAATTCGTTTGCAGTGAAACGATTTCTGGGAACCAAAGAACTTGAAACGCGCAATATTTTTGGAATGTATCTTATAATATTTTGCGTAACAACAAATTCCACAATCTTTTCCACTTAGTAAATGGTTAGCACAAAGTTTTGAAAATCAAATGGGCATAACGAAAAATGAAATCATAACTACAATATTATAAGTTATAAAGTATCAAATAGCACAATTGAAGCAGTGAGAAGCAAAAGGATGTGAGTGGCAGACATTGCCAAGTTTTGAATAAAACTGGTTTAAAGTTCCAGTCCTAAGTAGGCTTTCATTGATTTTTTAAATCATGCTGTACAGCAGCACGTACCAAATGTACTAGCTTTATCCATTCGACCCAAAAATAAAGGAGAGGTTCACCTACTTTTTGTACTGGTTACCTTCAAATTTTTAATTTACGTAATATTTTCCTACAATATTTACTATTGACTAACCCTAGAAAAATATTAAACAACTGGCGTATAAACTAGCTTTTAAAACAAGCATCTTATTGAAGTGGATTCGTGTATTAACCCTCAAGGAAAGTGAAGAAAATAAACATTGAAGTAAACTATCCTCACAAGCACAATATTCAAGAAAAGATTGGAGATGAAGAAAAATAACGAAGTAAGTTATTAAAGTGGAAAAGGCAAGGAAAAAATTTTGAAACTTTGTTGGAACGAAAACAAATGAAAGAAAAAGAAAGCAAAAATTAATTCCAAAAAAAGGAATCAAAATTAATTCTGAGTCTGAAGAAGGGGATGACGCCTTATGTATAATCTCTTTAAAGTCTCATTCTAATTCAAAACTAGGACAAGATTATGTTTCATGCAAAAAACGCATAAAGACTCAAAATGTACACACGTATTTCCCGTGCAACTGATTTTGTACTTTCTTATTCCGGCTAGCCCTCTGAAACTTAATTTTTCTGAAAATCTTCAGACTTAAGATCTCTAGATTTTCTGTAGAATTAGAAGAAAACCTTCCAGTTTTTACTTTCAAAATTTTCTTATATAGGGTCTGGTGGGGGAAAGTGGTCGATGGGGTAAAGTGGTCATACGTCAAATAAATGGCTCTAGCTTGGAAATAAATGTTCGAATGAATGTGAAAATTTTATTTTACGATAGGGCAGTTAAAAACTACATTTTGAATACAAAATTTCACAACTGGCAAAATTTTATTTGGTAAAATAAAATATTTTGTGTGAATATGAAAAATTTCAAAATCTAAACACCTCTTTTAACTTCCTTGGAAAATTTTGTTTGTTAGAATTATGAACAGATTGACTGCACGGGAAGCTTCCTACATGTCTCAAGAACTCTTACTCACTAGCAGTTAGCTGAATCTATTTTAGTTATTTTTTTAGAACAATTTAAGTAAGATGGGGTAAAGTGGTCATAATATTAGGCTTAACGAATATTGTCCTTTTAACGTCACTTAAACTTTAAATATGAGGCAGACATAAATGAAATAATAATTTCATTTAATATGTATTGTTTTTACAGTAAAAAGAGTTAAATATACGAGTATATGCGTATGCATAATCATATACACGTGTAGGCACGTATATATACGTATTAACATAAATGCACCAATAAACGCGTAGTATATGGGTAACTGCAAGCATTTTTTGTCTATAAAGATATACATTCGACTATCGATACACGTATATACCCGCTTATTACTCGTACATATACGAACACTTATATACTCAGGTAGACACGTATATACGCGTACGTACTCGAAACTCGAGCAGACACTTACACACAAGCACATGATATACATGTATATAGGGTGAATTTAAACTCTTGGGCAAATTCTTAAAAGATGTAAGAGGGGAGTAGAAGAAGCAAGAAATTATAAGAAACATATATTCACAAACACAACGCTGACGCGCTACATGCACGCAAAATCAGAACCTAAAGGATGCAAAACAGGTCCACAAATTTATTACACAAAGATGATTCTACTCAAAATTTTAGGTCTTAAGAAAGTGTTAAAGTGATTGATGAAATTTGTGGCCGGCTGCTGTAATACATGCGTCGCAATCACAAAGCACTCTCTGTTGCAATAATGAGACTTTTGAAAAACTTTCAACAGTCGCTGTGCCTTTGTTGCAATGCGTGTATTAGAGCTACTACAGGCCGTAACTTTAACATCTGCTCTAAATAATTCTTAAAAACTAGAATGTTGGTTAAAATCATCTTTTTTTTCCCAATGGGGCTGTATAAGAGTCCTACCTGAAGAGGCGTCTGGGCCATAACCAGACCTAGTGCGCCTCCCCTACAATGCATCAGTCTTTCATGTGTCACCATTACGCTGTTTTGCGCTGATGTATGACACAGTTTTTTTGACGCCCAGTTTCCCCCGGGGGGAGGCACCTGGGCTCTCTTTGATGCGAAATTGCAGTAGGAATTTGATTTTGCCTAAGAAATTCTAATCAAAACGAATACCATAGAGATCTTTTACATGCAGCATAATCATACGACATGGGCGCTGATGAGTTTCTGCATCTCGAAAATCCACCGACCGGCATCCCCAGGTCAGAACCCGATTCCACAGACGTACAAGGCCAGCGTCTAACCATCACGCCACCAGCTGGTCAAGTAAAATCATCTTTGTGTAACAAATTTGTGACCTGTTTTGCATCCATCAGTTTCTGGCTTAGTGTGCATGTAGCGCGTCAGTGACCATAAGTTCATTATGATTCTTTGCTTCGTATCCTCCCTTCTCACACCCCTTTTATCTTTGCCCCAGAGCTTGGATTCACTCTGTAAGCATACATGTGTATTAGGGGATATACTCGTGTATACATACATGTACTGATATACACGTAAATGTACGTATATACGTCTATACTGGTACATAATCGTGTTTACACGTAAACATACGTGTATACTCGTTGCTTCCATATGTATATGCGTGAGTAGACATGTACAAACACGCACTGGACGTATCCTCGAAATAACTAGTGTATACCCGTATATGTATGTATACCTATATATGCGTATATATGTCTACTATATACGTATATACTCAGATATACGTGTATATACTTGAGATACAAGTGCATACACGCATATGATGTTCGTTTATAAGCGTATATACTCTTGTAGACACGTATACTGTAGGTAATCACGTATACATTGTTATGTATACCCGCATATACTCGTGCATAATACTTGTAACTATAAAAATAACCGAAATATACAAATATTACGGTTATTTGTAACGGTTTTGCATCTATTTTTAACTATGACCACTTTACCCCATGCTATAACCACTTTCCCCCACCCCATGGGGTAAAGTGGTCATAAATACATAGGGAAATGAAACTGTTATAAAACTACTTAAATCAATATTTTTTTCCCTGAAATTCTATGTATTGTGTTCTTTAATAATGCAATGTAAAATAACAACGAAAAAAGTTTAAGTGTTTAAAGAATTTATTTTATTTAATATCCACTTAAGTTGAAAACCTACGATTTTATGACCACTTCACCCCACCAGACCCTATAGGCTTAAATTGTACCAAAAACCTTAAGGTAACTGAAGGTGGACGTTTCCGTAGATTTTCCTTAAAAAAATTTTATATTTTTTAGAAAACTTTAATGTTTTATAATTTAGGCTTTAAAATATCCCAAATAAAAGCTGAAGAAGCAATTCAAATATATTTCAGTTTATATGCAATGACATGCTGTCACAACGAAAATTTCTTCTTATCACAAATATATTTGTAGAATATTGAAAACCTATTATTGAATGTAATAGGTAAAATTACTTCAGATGAATAAACCTTTGAATATTTTTATACACATTTATATTACGTTTTGAATTTCATACAGTATGTAAAAATAAATACTTAACGGTAAGCTACAATTTCATATAGTTCCAAATGCAGGTGTATCTTTTAAAATTAATTTTTATATCTAATATTTTCAAAAATATTAGATATTTTTGGCACGTATTTTATGCATATATTTATTTTAAAAAACCTTTCAGTGCAACATAATCATGTATTCTTGAAAATGCTTAGTTATATCAATATTATTTTTTTAGACAAAATAAGTTATCCTCTACGTAATTTTTTCTTAAGTTCTGCTATTAGGAAAAGTTACCCTCAATGAACCACATAACAGTTTTTGTTTTTTAGAAAGGAAATAAAACTCAAATTTCACGTTAATTATAGGAAAAATTTCTCAGTATATTTCTCTTTTAATAATAATATTAACTTTCATGATAAATATACACAATAAAGAACGAAAAATAAAAATAAATATTTTAGCATGTGGTCCATTCACGGCAACCGGTTGCCATGGATGGACCACCAAGTTTCCATCGACGGATCACATTCTCAAATTAAAAAAATCCGTAACTTACAATTATTTATAACAGGCAATAAATAAATACTGCAAATAACAATAAATTAAAGAAAAAGAGACTTATTTGCTAAAATGTTTTATTTTCGGATAAGAGGAACATTATTAAAAAAAAGAAAGAAAGAAACCAGCACTCACACAACACACAGCTGCTGTCATCACACCTCGTTCACCACTTGATATTTTCCCAAACTCTGCAACACCGTTCTTAGCTAATTTCTTGGAAACCTCTTTTGAAATGTTGGGAGTTTTATTAAATCCATTTCGAAAATTTTCATTCGACGCAAGATTGTACTTGCTCTCTGAAATGTCAATGGACTTATTGACCATTTTATTACTGAAACCAGAAGCTTAAGTCTCAAACTACCAGAGAATATAGTACTAACATATTTTTTGTTTTAATTAAATCTGTAGGACATGTTAGTTTTCTCATCCTCTTGATAAGCCAGTTCTAACAATTTTTCGGAAGTAATTCCAAAAACGTCTTCTCTAGTTTCAAAATATGATTCACTAATTATTCTTATTTCGGGGTGCTTATCTCCTATATTTCTAATAAGTGACTAAAGTAACAGCACCTGACATGCTCTCACTTGTCCACTGGCCATATTTTATTATTTTTTTGCATTTTTTCTGGATCAGCAAAAGTATTTGAAACTGTATTATTCTGTTTTAATTTTTTCATCAATTTTATAAAAGATTTTGAGGTGAACTATAAAGTAAAATAGTTTTCATGAATTACTGATAAACTTTTTTTCATTATTATCATATTTATTTTAAAACAATTGAGCAATTTTCGAAGCTAATTGAGCTGAAGTTACAACAGTATTTTTGATTTTCCGTGAATGAATCACTTTGTCAGGTGGTCCATTCGTGAAAACACATTGCGGTTCAATGATAGCAACTACGTCATTTTGAACTTTTGAACACATTTTTGTTACTGCTGTGACTAATCATGATGAAACATAAATTATGGGGAATTGTACTTGAAAAAGCCTTCTTTTAAGTCAGTGTTCATGTTTAACTGATCAGTCACATTCAAAGCATCTTATAACTAAATGAAAATCTCAATAATTAGTACACTGCAAGTAATCGGTACACATTTAAAACTCTTTAAGTGTTCCAGTTGCCTGAATATGTGCTAAAATGTATTTCGAATGTGCTGTGTACAAAGAAATGAAGTTGAAATGTTTTTCCTAATCCGTTCCGTTTTAAAGAAAACATTCCAAAAGTGCACCGAATGTGTTTTGCTGGGAATCTCTATTCAGCCGAAGTTTGGGAATACACTTGAGAACACATAGCGCGCAGATTTGAGAGTGCTTGTGAAATCACTGCTTTCTTCGCTACGCCATGGTTGCAAACAATCTGGATCGGCCGCAATCATTTTCGTGATATTTTTGAATGCTCAAAAGGTACGCCACTTTCCTTTTTAATGTTCTTTACAAATAATTTTTGTATTTCTACATTTACTGAGCTTCATACTTTTGTTTTAAATAAACTAATAATTTACCATACCGCTTAAGTTTTGAAATAAAATGAAATCCTGTGTTTTAAAACTGTGTGGTTACGTTAAGACTAACTTGTTACGATTCTAATTTTGAAACTTGACGATTGATTTAGGGCTCCTGTCTTTATCTTTCGATTTAGAACTTTTTAAGAGCATCGGAATTAGAGGTTTAAACAAGGGCTCCTAAACTACGGGTTATGACCCAAAAACATTTCTAATGAAGGTCGAAGGGCATTTCTTACGCTGTTCAATTTCAATCTTAAAAAAAGCATCTCTTTCATCTAAATGCTTTTTATAAGTTCTGTCATCTACTTTTTGTTTTTACAAATAGTTCAGGTGATTTTATTTTTCTGGTTAGCAATTTTTTGATGCGTTAGTATTTTTGCTTGTAAACATCCCATAAGATCGATCATCTTGTGCACAACTTTTTGGTTTAACAAACCGAAAAAGAATGAATCGCTGGAGGTTCTGCGGCTTAGATTAGGTTAAACTTGAATGTGATCAAAATCTACCACAATAGTATGAATGAGATTCGAACCTAGGTCCAGAGATCAAGATTCTTCTTAGTAATGATGTTTGACAAAATATATTGTCTAATGTTTCATATCAATCAATTTTATCTTGAATTTTGAGGATAAAATATTGCGTACCATTTAGCATCTTATTTATGGATAATTAATTTTATTATCTGTTGCAGTTAAAAAAATCATGAAATTTGAGTTTCATGATCGATGTTTTGCAGAAATGCCAAGCAAAGTATTGTTCGAATAAATGATCTGAGTTCAAAACATTAGCTAAAAATCTTATTAAGTATCTTAGTCAAATTTTTGAAATCATTAAAGCAATTAGAGCAAACAGGAAGCCTTATATAAATGTGTGTTTTGAGTACGTACAATACATGTATCGGGTCTCGTGTTCTTAAAAATGGGGTCATGACACAAAAATAGTTAAAACCGCTAGTTCAGAAAAAAATGCTTAATAGTTTTTTCTTTAATCCCACTTTTTAATTTGCCGTGTGATAAAAAACATGTGAATAAAAAATTTCACCCTTTATTTCTTTGAAAAAAAAAAAAAAAAACCTTTAGTTCTTTGTAAACAGGTACAACCTGGTAACGTAAACACAAAAACATTTTTTTTTTTTTTTTTGAACCATGAAAAGTTCCATGAAAGACTTAGGAAAAATTGTTGGATAACTAAACGTGATGTCTGTTGCAGTGTAAAAACTATTTCAATTGTAATTTAGTTGTTATATGTTCTATCACATTGAGAGATAGATTAAGGGTGACCACAGACTGAGGAAACAGGAAATATCAGGCCTTTTTCTGGGAAAAATACCGAATTCAATATTAGTAACGCAAGTTTAAGCCATTTTTACAGTTCTGGAAAGGGCGTAGGGAGATCTCCCTCGGAGATTTATCTAGTCTAAAATATGTTTAAGCTGTCTTCGATTATGTAAAGGTGGGGAAAAGTATGGAGAGGGGGAAAGGATACCTCTAGGAAAAAATGTAAGAATGCAGTTTTAAAACTGTACATTTACTGCATTTTTAAGGAACTTTGGGTTTTATGTTCCGGGGTTCATTTTAGCGGAAAATATTTTGAAGCTAAAGTGTTAAAAACATTTTTGTAAGGTAACTTGAGGAATAAGGGTATTATTAACTACAATATTTTGAAAAGGTTTTTTTTTAAAGTATTTTTCAAAGCTATCTTTGGTGATTTTAGAGGAAGGAAACTCTAGTTAGGGGGGGGGTTGGTGTCCGGAAAATTGTTAAAAACTGATGCGTCTAAAACATTTCAGCTATCTTTGATGATGTAAAGAGAAAAGGAAAAAGACAGGTATATAGGGGCTTTTTTCGGAAAAATTATTATTATAGAAAAAATAGTAGGGGAATGTGGGGTAAAGTGAAATTGCTAAGCCGGCTACATTTTTTTTAAATGAACAAATTGGAATTTTTTTTTGAAAATTACACTTTACAAAGAAAGAACATTAAAAAAGAGTGGAAATTTTTCCCTTAATTTTTTTCATAGAAAGAGTGAAAAATAAAATATTTTTCTGAATGAAAAATGTTCTATTCACTCATAAAAAATGTATTTGTTCAAATGAATGATTAAAAGAAGGGTAGAATGAATAATAAAAAGATAATGAAATAATGAACGAATACTTAAATAAATAAAATACTTAATACATGAAGAAAAATAAATGACCGTATAAAATAGTAAATGAATAAGAAAATGGGTGAAGGCATGAATAAATAAGTGAATTAATGAATGAAGAAATGTAAATAAATTAATAAATGAATCCGTGATTTTGTAAATAACACTGCGCTGCAAAAAAAAAAAAACCTTCAAAATGCTTCTGACATTTTGTTGGCTGATTCTTATGTAGAATGACCCCCTGAATCCAAATATGACCTCCGTTCCCCCCCCCCTATACGTTTTTCAATTTTCTTTAGTTTTAGAGCAATTAATTTTTTTTTGGAGGTAAAAGGAGCTTTATATTAACTGCTAACATTGTTTTGGTGGGCAAGAGAGGTTCAAATTTCAAGATCATGGACACTGATCGCAAAAAGGGGAACGTGGGGGGGGGGGAGTATAACCTCTCAAAATAAAAGAAAAATCACAAAAAACGATCTTTTATTCTGATTTTTTTAAAAAACATGCTTGTAAAAAAAATTTCCAAGCAGAATGAAAGTATAAGACTAAGCTTCTATGACTCCTATGTCCAAAAAAATTTTCGCGACGTAAAAAAAAAAAAAATCATGTGAATGTCGCACGTTGCATACGAGCTGAATCGCAGGTCCTCATTCAAAAGGCATTCCTCTGGCTGATTTCTATGTAAAATGACCCCTATGATCCCTTGTTTCCAAATACGACCATCTTTCTCCCTATCACGCCCCCTTTTTAGAACCTACCCCCCTCTCCCCCGCCATTTTTTTATTTGAAGGAGGAAAAGAGCATTACAATAACCGTAAACATAATTCTGAATGATTAGATATGTGCAAAGCTCAAAATCTTATGCATATGTAGCAAAAAGGAAAATAGGGGGGGCACCCCTCCAAACACACTGTGTAGCAAAAATTACTCTCAAATGCTTCTGAGGCTAATCCGCCTGATTCTTCTGCAAATTTACCCCCTGAATCCAAAAATGATCTCCGTTATCCTCCTACATGTACCGATTTTTGCACCCCCCCCCCTTTTTATGGGGAGGGGGGGCAAGTTTTTTTTTTTTTTTTTTTTTTTTTTGCTATATATGCACAAGATTTAGAACTTTGCACATCTCTAGTCATTCAGAATAATGTTTACGGTTATTGTAATGGTCATTCTCCCCTCAAAATTTAAAACAATAAATGGCTCTGAATCAGGGGAGGGGGGAGGTTCTAAAAAGGGAGCGTGATGGGGGAAAGATGGTCGTATTTGGAAACAAGGAGTCATTTTATATAAGAATCAGCCAGAAGAATATCTATTTGAATGAAGACCTGCGATTCAATTCGTATGCAACGTGCGACATTCATGAGACAGTTTTTTTTTTTGTAATTATTTTTACATCGCGAAATTTTTTTTGGACATAGGAGTCATAGAAGAGAGTCTTATACTCTCATTCTACACTGAAATGTTTTTTACAAACATCTTTTTTAAAAAAGCAGAATAAAAAGATCGTTTTTCGTGATTTTTCTAATATTGGGGGGGGGGGGTATACACCCCAAGTCCCCCCTTTTTTGCGATGGGTGTTTATGATCTTGAACTTTGAACTTCTCTTGTCCACCGAAACTATGTTAGCAGTTAATACAAAGCTCCTTTCACCTCCAAAAAAAAAAGACTCTAAAATTAAGGAAAATTGAAAAGAACTTGGGGGGCCTTTAAAAAAAATTGGTACGTATAGGGAGAAAACGGAGGTCATATTCGGATTCAGGGGGTCATTTAACATAAGAATCAGCCGACAAAATGTCAGAAACATTTTGAAGTTTTTTTTTTTTTTTTTTGCCGAACTGTGTAATTGAGTGTGTAAACGAAATAAACTATTTCACTTTGTTCCATTCACCTTGCCAATATTAGAAATACCAGCAAGATTAAAATTAACTGAAAAAAGTAAAAAATACCGCTTTAAATATTAGAAGGTCTCAATTAATATTTAAAATGTTAGTAACAATAATTTTATCATTTTATTCATACAAAAATAATTTTTGACTTACATCAAAAAATTACAATATGAATGTCCTTTTTTGAAAATTGCCATTATTATCATTAATTTTAAGCTTCAGATGTATTTTTTTTCTGACTGGAATAAAGTACATGTGCTACTATATAGTTAAAATATTACGAGATTGTTGGCAGTAAAAGTAATTATTTCACCATTTCACTTTGCCCCACATTCCCCTACAGTCTACAAATAAATGTATAACGTATTGCTTGTGTTCTCGTAATTAAGCGTATGTTTGTAAAAAAAAAGGCTTTTACTAATTTTTTTTTAAGTAATGGTTTACCCGGTTGTAGAAGAATGATAGTTTCAAGCATTGTTATGTAAATTTTTTAATGTGTATCTATAAAGTTTAATAAATTTATTTTAAACATATTGTGTTTAATGACTAGATAAGTTTGATAAATTCAATTCAGTGTTATGTGCGTAAGTTTGAAACATAAATCCCATGCGTATTTTAAATTTAGCTGCATTAGTTAATGAACTTGATATTAACTGTCTGATTGAGTTAGACCTGAATGTATGGCATTTAGTTGCCATCTGGAGATTAAATGCCATACGATGGAAGCTAAAAAGAGTACTCAACCAGTCACTTCTTAAGAACCGAAACGGTTACACAATTTTTGCACCAATGAATTTTCATACACAAATTATTTCTATTTTGAAGCAATTAGTTTGCAATGTAATAACAATCCCAACCTTAGTATTACATGTTGCCTTTCAATCAATAATAAAAGCCATTATTAATTTCAGGATCCAAACCGCACCCCTTAAAAACAAGCACAAACCTGGAAGCTTATACAAAAGGTTTGTACTCACCTTTGGCGGGAGGGGGGAGGGGATAGAAAAAAGGCAAATGAATGGAATTTCAGTTAGATCTCATACGGTAATACCTTTTCCACAGCTCATGTTTTAATATAGTACATTTTTTCCTCATTCAAGAAATAAATAAATGTTTTGAATAAAGTGGCTACTAATGGTAAAAAAAGGGCTACTAAACTGAAAATGTATGCCAGCTTCTGACGACTAAGTAATTTTTTATTTATTTTGTTTTTCGCGAACACTTTTCTTCCTTATGCAAGGAACTAAAACTAAAAATAATTAATTGATAATTGTCAGTGCCGGATATACGATTTTTCCGAGCTAGGGCAAATCTTGAAACTGATGCTCCTACTCATTCTCCTTCAAGTTTTATATTGAGTTTCAACGACTCCCCCCCCCCCCCCACGGAAATAGAACAAATTTGTTGTCCCCCAAAAATTGTGTCTCACGGGGGCAAGGATCCCAATTCCCCCCTTCGCCCCTAGATCCCGCACTCATCGTTTTAGTTAATATTCAAGGAAATAATTAGTCATTAAAGAATTCCACTGCACTTACATTTTTAAAAGAACACAACTAATGTTTAAGGTCGTTGATCAGATACCAAGCAAGAGATCACTGAATAGCAAAGTAGCACGAATTCCAACAATGAAGGCAAATTTATTTTGATCTTGAGAAATTAAAATTTTTGAAAATGAACTTTATGAAGCAACAAACTGAAGTTATGTGAGCCTTTGTTTGTACACACACCAGTATGGATTAGCTTTGAAAACTAAAATATGGAAATTAATATTTTAAATATATGCAGTTTCTGCACTAAGTAATATTGTGCACTACATTTTCCTGCAACCTTTTTATTGGTAAACATTGTTCGTGTGCAATTCTGCTGTAAGATAGTCAATTATATTGGAAATATTATTGTATTTTAAATTTTCATAGTAGCTATGCTGACTAATAATTAGATTCATCCAAAGCCTAAACCATCATCCGCCTGCAGTCTCAAAATGAACACGAATTTAGTGCATATTTATAATTTCTAAAAGCTACTTTTATATTTGTGCGGTAGGTATCCTCGGATGATATTAGTGCGAAGAAATTGTTCTAAAACTCATTCTAGAAACTGTACCTGTACGTGTGCCACAAAATGTTTAATGAAGTGTTCAAAAACGTGTCTTTAGCGCAATCCTATAAGTGCTTAAAAAGTGCGCTAAAAAGAATGCTGAACTAAATATATGTTCCGAACTGTGTTTCTAAAAGTGTTTTGGAAACTGACCCCAAAAAGTGTTCTAATAAAGGGGACAAGTGTACGTGTTCAAAAAATGTTTTAAAAAGTGATCTTACAACGGTTCTAATAAATGTTCCGAAATAAGTGTTCTAAAAAAGGAGACAAGTGTCCGTGTGAAAAAAAGTGTTCAAAAAGTGTTTGATTATTTGCAGTGGAAAATAATGGAAGAAATCTTATATGACCGATTAAAAACATGATGAGTTATTTTAGCTACTTGAAGACTCTGCAGTAGACTGTTTTAGACAAAGGAAGGTACTAAAACTGATCACGCCTCTGCACAAACTCTGGTACGGGAAATATCTTCGCGGTCTAGTCATGGAACCGATTAATTGAAGGCAACTTTCCCCTACACTTTGTTAACAGAACATATTCCGCAGTATAAAAATGCAGAATCGCACGTAGAATTTAATCTATACATATAATAAAATAAGATGTTTGTGTGTGTGAGGGTGGCGCGCATCCCGGGAAAACGGTAAGGCCTAGAAAGATGAAATTTGGTATACTGGTACAGTTTTTGCTGAAGATGTGCACCTCGGGCTTCGATTTTTGATATTTTTAATAGAAAAAAAGTTATTTAATGTTTTATGCGTTTTTTTGCACTTTTTAGTACTTTTTTCCTCACAGACCCCGAACCAATCGCACCACACAAATATTTTTTGTACTATAGTGTAGAAAATTTAATTTTAAATATGATGAAGGAAAAAATTTTGAAGATAGAGCAATTTTTGTATTTTTTATAAATTTTTGAAAAAACCTTTATTTCGCATTTTTTTCTGGGTTTAGTTTTTTTCGAAACCCATCCTGCAAAAAGTATTGAGCCCTCAATTCCAAAATTTCAGTTGGTAATAGTAAAAACATTCCGACCCCTTCAAAAGAAAAAAGTTCTTAAAAATGCGCAAAAGTTTTTTTTTACAATTTTTTAAATGCAGAACACAACGCGAACTGTAAGCATTGCCGGCTGAGTTCCGCACTTCCTCATCACGTGACCTAACTGAAATCGTTTGCTTTCTCTTCACTTTTTTTTTAACGTTCAGAGATTTCTCAAATCTTTATTTTTCCAACTTTTTTTTTTTTTTTCTGGACTGTTTGCTATATTTATTTTTTGTCAAATATTTTTGCGCATTTTAATTCAATAAAAGCGGTGATTTTTTTAAACTCTTGCAAGCGCTGCTTTTTGGACACCACAGGGAACATAGAGCCTTTTTTTGCGTGTAATTTTAAGTAAATAAATAAAGCCTGCGGTTTTTTTTGCATGATTTTTGTAGGGATTGGTGGTTATGTTTGGTAGATAGAGAGATAATATTAAGTGGGCAAAAAATGTTTTTTTTTTACATAAAAAGGATTGTTAAGTACTATCAGAGGTAGATATGCATGGATCGTATAGATAGATAGATAGAGAGAAAGAACAGTGGACAAATATAGAGGTGGATACAGTAGATGGACAGTAAGAAATAGAGGAACTTCAACGGGGGATCAATAGCCCCCCCCCCCCCCCCCACACACCATGACTTTGAAAAAACAATGTTTTCACATAAAAGTGGAAATGCTTTTTGTTATTTTCCGACAAAATTTGCATGAAGAGTATGCCTTTTGTGCCTCCCCTCCCCCTCCCTGAAAAATATTCCAAAGGACATAACGGGAGATAGACCTAGAAAATACTTTATTCAACACA